>NC_046313.1:49793901-50133067 GCF_009819535.1 Lacerta agilis
GCACTGGGATGAAGGAGATCAGCACGGACAAAGTCCATGCCACACTGATCATAATGAACGCCGCCCTCGGGGTCATTTTCCTCTCGTACCTAAATGGGCTGGAGATGGCCCAATATCTGTCCACACTGATGACACACAGGTTTAAGATGGAGGCTGTAGAACACATGATATCAAATGCCACCCAAATATTACAGAAGGACCCAAAAGGCCAGAATCCAGCTATCTCCGCCACGGCTTTCCAAGGCATGACCAAGACGGCTACTAACAAGTCTGAGACTGCCAGAGAGATCACAAAGAAGTTGGTCACCTTGGACCTCAGGTGGCGGAACCTGATGACCGCAGCACAGACCAGTGTGTTCCCTAGGAGTGTGGAAAGAATCAGCAAGGAAAGAAAGCAACCGGTGAGGATCCGAAAGCAGGAATCCCTTTTCACAAGCATCCCTTCCCCGTCCATAGTGGTGTTGTTCCAAATCATGTTTCCTCCCAAGGCAAGATCATATCATGGGGGCTTGCGATGACATCAGCTCATGTCCTTGCAGAGCTTGCAAAAGAGACATCAGGTGTCCATTAATTACTCACCACCAGGCAGACCCCCACTAAGGATTGTGCTAAAGTCTCTTTGCTCTCGGGAGGGATCCCATCATCCTTAGGTATCTCATTAAGAAACGTCAGGCGTTCTGTGGCAAGTATCTGAAACTGACTGTCACAGTCATGGTTTTTCCCCTCCAGTAATCCTTCCTGAATTTCAGCCTAAAATGGAATACTCTTAAGCAGAACAGGCCAGTACAAAAATCCTCAGAGTCCTGTACAAATAAACTCAGCATCCCAGGGGCACAATCACTCTCCAGCCTACATGGATTCTCCCTTAAATAGGCTATTGATTCAGTTTGTCCAGTGTCCATTTAACTAGCCCTTCAGCTCTATTGAAGCAGAACACATTAGGTGCTTTTGTTTCCGATTCAATTTTCCATCCCTTCCATTGGCGGGACATTTTTATATACATACAGACTTTGTCCCTTTCTGCTACCAAAATTAAAAATGTCAGTTCTGTCTTTACAAGCAGATTCAGAATCAGCTCCTCATACTGTTCCACATTGTTTTTAAGATTCACAGTCCTAGAGGCAAAGAAAATAAATTTACATTTTAAGACATTCAATACCAAAGAGATCACAATTTATTTATTTATTTATTTGTCTGTTGCTGGTTTGTTTGTTTTTTAAAGTAGAAATTTTCAAGTCCTACCTTTTTGACTGTTGATGCTCTAGTGTTGTCCAGGGAAGAACATTTTCCTTTCTACTTTATCGAGAATTTGAATTGCATAGCAAAGCAAAAAAGACAACAATCGCAGCTGCTGGGCTGCATTGCATCAGGTATAATCTTCTGACGGCATATAGGGTAGGCAGGTATGTGGACCTGCAGGTGTGCATTATTATTATTATTATTATTATTATTATTATTATTATTATTATTAGCAAAATCCACCAGCCCTAACTTTCAAGATCTCTCCTTCTAAATTGGTCTTCTGATGATGTGGATGAGCTCCTTCCTTTTCAGTGCTCCCTTGCGATTCATGTGTAAACTCTGTGCATCAAGTCAGTCCCCGTCTGGGTGCTCATCACCCAAGTCACGTTTTGTACATCCCGTCGAAGTGGCCCATCAGGATGAAATCATCCCAAGCAAAGGCACAATATTTCCAATAATCTGGCAAAGATCTGGGAGAAGTTCAGCTTGTCTTGTTGCCGTCATTGGACAAAGGGAGGGAGGGAGAGAAGGAAGGAGTAGGGGGGGAAAGACCTGAGTGCAGATCCCTTTGGACCTTGATGTAGTTTCCCAGCCACCGGCTATTAGGTGCAATTGGAGTTTGTTAAGAAGCTGAGGTCCTTCACTGCTGAGCGACTTTCTCTTGTTTCTCTGAGGAGCATCCACCTTCTCCCTACAGCTCAAGATTGTGGCATCCCAGAGATCAGATCATAGCCAGTCCCTCTCCCTTAAAAAAACCAAAAACATCCAGGAACAGCAGCTTCCTCAGGGTCGTCTGTTCTCCACCTCTGGGTTTACACCTCTGATTCCAGGTGCTCTTTCTTCAGCATGCCGAGCCAGGGACCCTGACAACACACGATCCTTCTTGCCCAGAGTGGTAGACAGCAACATTGCCATGCAAGAAAAGGTCTGTATGTTCGAGGTCTCTTTCCTAAATCACAGAGGAGGGAAAGCCAAGCATGAGACCGAGAAACTGACAAGCAGGAGCCCCTCAGATTGCCTGCCCTTAAAATTCAAGCAGCATCTCCTGTAGAGAGCATGGAGGAAAACACAAAACTCTTTTCCCATACTCTCCAGGCAGGCACAACAGGAAGCAGTGGGAGATTAATTACCCAAATGTTCAGATTTTGAGCATGCTCTATTAATTTAAACTCTCCAATACTACATTGCTCTCAGTAGCACTATCTCACAATCGTCCCAAAAGTCAAGGGGCGCTGATTTATCCTGACAGTGAACGGACATAGGCGACAAATTAAATTATTTTGGAACAGTCCATGAAAGTGCACACCAAACGAGCCCCCGAGACCTAAGACCTGGGAGATGCCTGATTAGCAATGCCATTTGGCATACGTATACACTTTTATATGTGACTGTGCATAGCCACACATGTCTATGAATATTGAAACATAATCTAAAACATACCAAGCACAAAAGAATGTAGGCATTTCAATTCTCCTAAGTCACCCTTTGCATTTAAAACCAGACCGCTATAGAAATAACAAGCAAACACCACAAATGAACTCTGCTGCCTTGCCACGAACCCCATCTCCCACAAACGAAAACACACACATAATCCAAGCTGACACCAAGATCTGAGACTCATCTTTGCCCTCTGGCATGGACCTACCGACATAGAGAAGTCATTTATACCATCGTGTCGTGGCTGTTGCAGAGTGTAGTGGCTGTTGCTCCCAGCTGAAAGATCAACGCTCACCTCATCTTTTTCCTGCTGGTTTATTTCTGGTCCTCCTTTCTCTCTCTCTCTCCCCCCCCCACTATACATCACCACTTTCTCTTTGCAGTTCATCGTGTTCACTAACTTCCCATGTCGCAGACTTCTGCGTGGGCCTGGCTCCCTCTTATGGCAGAAAAGAGAAGCACTTCCCCATATTAACAGATGCCATTATTTGTTTTGTGTCCCTTGTGTGTGACTGTGTATTTGGGCCATCCAACCTGGCAAAGAAGGCAGATATCTCATTTAAATCCCTTACTGGTTGTGTATAGGCCAGTTTTAGAAAGACTTGGAAGAGGCACCCTTATCAAATTGGCTTAAAGGTGTTTGACAATTGGCCCTAATAGGGAAATGGACCAAATAAATATGACTAGCTAAAAGAGAGGCACAACGGCTCATTTACAACTGCTTGGTACTGTTTTATTTATTACATGAACAAGAAAAGCAACCCTGGACTCTCACAGACATCCAGGTTGTTTTGCCCTCCCAGACGGTGGAGATCTGGTTCCAACAGCTACTCAGAAGTGATGTTCACTGGCTGGTCTTTGAGCCTAACCCTCTTCACAGAGGACGTCTGAGAATACAATGTGGCAGGATGGCATTTGGTACTTTGAAATATGATCAATGCACATAAAAGTGATCGGTGCACAGTCTTAGGGCATGGCATGATATGTATAACCAAGCCTTCTGGCACACCACACTGACTAGGCACTTATAGCCTTCATTCTCCCATGTGGAAGAGGCTAGGCTGGTCACCAAAAAAAGCAGTCAAATTTGAATAAACTGTGCATGTGTGCTAATTTATATGCATTGGAATACAAGAAATACAAGACATCTCACCATAGAGAGGGGACCCAAGGCAAACAACAAGAATTATCAGAGTTCAAGAAATTCCAGGGAGGCAAAAGACTCAGAAGGGTGCTGACCAAGTAAGAGATGTGGCTTGAGAGCAGAGGGGCAGTTGCTAGGGGTCAAAGACTATTTCTGCAGCAATATACCTGCTTCCAGTGTCCTAGAGGTGCTCAACCAGCATGAAAGGGGAGATTTTTAGCCACTGAGAAGAGGTCTCAGAGTGAAAGCAGTGAGACAGCCACTAATGATTGACTCCTAGGGTCACTCTGGAGAAGCAATGTGGGGAGACCATAGAGGAGTTGTTCTGTATGCTCCAAAGCTAAACATTTAGGAACAATGAAAATGCACAGGGCTTCAGTTTCAAGAGAATGGTGTGCAAGTTCCATTTTGTGCATTGGAACGTCAGTGGAAACACAATGTAAGTCACTCCAAAAGCAGATATTGGAGCACTCCAAATAAAAATAAAAGAAAATGAATTAATAATTTCCCCATGAAAAGAGATAGTGAAACAGGACATTAAGATATTGCAAACACAATATTCAATGATAATAAAACAGGAAATAGAATGGGAAATTAAATATTTAAAACAGAAACAATTTGAACAGGCTAATAAGCCAGGGAAACAACTAGCTTGACAAATAATGAGAGAGAGAAACCTGTATTAATAAAATAAATACAGAAGGAAGAGTAGTTTTTATACAGAACTTTATTGAGCTAAACGGGGTAACTTAGAAGAAATGAGTAAATATTTAGAAGACAGGGGAATACCTAAGATATCAAAAGATAAATGACATCTTTGAATGGATCAGTGACAATGATGGAATTACAAGTAATTTTACAGACAAAAATGGGGAAGGCACCTGGACTTGATGGACTTTCAGCAATATATTTAAAAAAAACTATACGATTACCTTATACAACCTTTAAAGGAAATTATGGATATGACCTTAAATACAGGGGAGCTGCCAGAATCCTGGAAGCGTGCTTATATAACTTTGATCCCTAAGCAAGATAGAGATCCAGAGCTAGTTAAAAACTATTGACCTATATCTTTGTTGAATAATGATTATAAACTTTTTGCAGATATATTAGCCAACAGGTTGTAAGCTGTATTAAAAGAGGTAATCCATCAAGATCAAGATTCTTGCCAGGAAGACAAATGAAAGATATCAGAAATATAATTGATGTAATAGAATATTTAGCAGTGAGAAATGAAAAACAAGCAGCCTTAATGTTTTTAGATGCAGAAAAAAGCATTTGATAATGTCTCCTGGGACTTTATATGTTTAAAGTTTTGGAATATATGAGCTGTAGAGACACTTTTATAAAAGGAGTTAAGGCAATATACCGGTATATAGAATCTCAGCAAAATTGATAGTAAATAACGTACTGAGTATTGTAAGATTACTGAAGGTACTAGACAAGGTTGTCTACTGTCACCTTTATTGTTTATATTAGTTTTAGAAGTTTTGGTGCAAAGAATAAGATGTAATTAAGAAATTAAAGGGGAAAGGGTGGGACAGAAACAATACAAATTAAAAGCATTTGCAGATGACGTGGTCATATCTGTAGAAAAACCAATAGTGTCAATTCTGAAAGCATTAGAAGAGATTTTTTTAAATGGAGAAATAGCAGGGCTTAAAATTTATAAAGATAAAACCAAGCTCCTGGTAAAGAACATGAATGATGAGAGTAAAAATAAATTACAAAATATATTACGTCCAAAGATTGAAAAGAAGGTTAATTATTTAGGTGTATGGTTAACAGCAAAGAATATAAATCTATATAAAGACAATTATTTGAAAACCTGGGGAAATATCAAAAGAAATTTGCAAATATGGGGTCGATTTAAACATTTGTTGCTTGGTAGAGTGACGACTATAAATATGAATGTATTACCAAGAATGTTAATTTTGTTTCAATTAATACCGGCAATTGGCAAGACAGATTGCTTCAGCAAATGGCAAAAAAGATATTTCTAACTATATCTGGCAAGGGGGAAAACCGAGAATAAAATATAGAATACCGATAGACACGAAAGAGAGAGGAGGTTTCTCACTGCCAGATATGAGATTATATTATGAAACATCTTGTCTGTGCTGGTTGAAGGAATGGTTGCGGTGGAAGAATGTGCATATTTTATATTTGGAAGCTCACAATAATATTTTTGGTAGGCATGCTTATTTGTGGTATGAAAAGGTGAAAGTACATAAAGGTTTTACAAACCATATAATTGTGAAAAAAAGGTATAGCATATGGGATAAATATAAAAAAATTACTGAAAACTAAAACACCACTTTGGCTTTCATCGTTGGAAGCCATAGCAATGAAAAAGAAAAATATGGTGGAAATTTGGGCAACTTTTAGAAATTTACTGGGAGAGAACCTTGGAAAATTTAAATTAAAAGAGTTTAAGGATTTACCAGGAATGTTAACAACATGGTTACAATATCATCATTTGAAGGAAATATTTTAAAAGGATATGAAGCGCGGGGGGGTTGAGGAACAAATATCACAAATTGTAATGTTAAAGTTATGTCTAAAATGTACAAAATGTTATTGGAATGGGAGACAAATGATGAACAAGTGAAATCTTCAATGGTACATTGGGCAATTGATATTGGTCATAACATAGAAATGGAAGTATGGGAACGATTATTGAATACAGATATAAAATTTACAGCATGTTATGGTTTAAAAGAAAATTTTATGAAAATGCAATATAGATAGTACCTAACACAATGTATAAATCAAAGTCTAATAAGTGTTGGAAATGTAAAGAGAAAGAAGGCACCTTTTTCACATGTGGTGGTCTTGTAATAACATTCGTTTAAAAAAACAAACCCAGAAGCTTTTCTCTTGGGAATTATAGGATTAGAACTACCCAAACAGTTTAGAAATTTATTCATGTATGTGACTACAACTGCAAGAATGTTATTTGCCCAAAAGTGGAAGGAAGAAGAGGTCCCGACAAGAGAAGAATGGTTACAGAAACTAATGAAGTATGCAGAAATGGCGAAACTTACTGGAAAAGTAAGAAATCAAGATAACAAACTTTTTAGAAAGGAATGGAATGCAATTTGGAGTATGCAGGAAAGGATGGAAATAAATGTAAGGAACCACAGAAAGAGGGGGAAGGGAGCTGAAAATTGAAAATGTTAAAACTTGGTTAGATAATTGTTGTAATGTATATAAATGAAAATTATAAATATCTTTAAATAAGTAAATAAATTGCACTGCTTTAGTTCCCAACTTTCTTTCTGTGAATGATTCCAATCATGAAATGTCCTCCTCTACCTTCCTGGTCATCCTACACCCCCTGAAAAATCTGTTTCTGGAGGTTAAGATACCTATGGGAATAATGTTAATTGTGGTTCAGGAACTGCAGGTTGAAGGAGGAATTAGCAGAATTGCACTTCCTTTTGTAAACAAAGGAGCAGCTTGGGTCCCAAGCTATTCCTTAATAATAATAATTCTGATCTACAAAACCATCTTTCAGGATTCTTGAATGTTCCAAAATAAGAAACTCTTCATTTCCTTTCTTCCCTGTGATGCAAACTATTTATAACCCTGATGTATACATTATTAAAGGCCAGTGAAATGATTATTTAGGTGACAATTCTATGCATACCTACTTGGAATAAAGTCTCATTGAGCTCAGTGGGAGTTACCAGTATTTCTGAGCAAACCTGTGCAAGTTTTGCACTGTTAAAAAGAAATCTCCTATGTTGGCATAACAAACTGTTCTCTGGTAAAGCTTGTAAATGAAGACTTAAGAAATCTCAGGCAGGGCGTTGGAGGGAGGGTTGACTGTCATGAAAGAACAAATAGACTCACTGAGCTGTCAGGCAGAATCAAAGGTTAATTTCCTAGGGTTTAGCATTTGTAGAGATGCTTTTATGCCACCTATAATTTTTCTTAATGTCAGTTACGACAGATAATGCTTAGCTAACCTTGAGCAGCTAACAAAAATGCATGTTACAGTCTGTTGGGTTTTTTTTTCAAACACACACACACCAAGAGGAGGGGAAAGGGGGAATTGTACCACCGCGAGCTTCCCTTCCCACGGCTTATTATTATCCCGTCCTCTAAACATTATTCATTTCATCCTTGAGGGAAAAGATGTGGAGCAAGGAAGTGAGAAAACATAATTATTTGCCACCAGGAGAGCCTTTACGTGCTACTTAGTGGGATTTGTTAAAACACACACACACACACACACACACAAATAGATTATATTAATACTCAACCATTTTGACGTATCTGTTTAAATGGCTTCCATTGTTTCTTTAGAACAGCCTTCCTCAACCTTGTGCCCTCCAGATGTTCTAGATTACAGCTCTCACCATCCCTGCCTATGAGCCATGCTGGCTGGGACTGATGGGAGTTGTAGTTCAACATCTGGAGGGCACCCGGTTGAAGAAGTCCGTTCTACAATAAAGGCAGCAGCAATCAATCTGTGAAGCGCTTATTTGATTAAAGAGAGTGCTTGAACAAAAACGGTAACATGTTCCTACTAGTATAATGTTTAAGACAAAAGGATAGATGAAACAGGCTGAAGGGCCCACCAATGACAAGTGGTCAGTTTGGAACTTCTTCATTTAAGGGTCCTGCTTCCTTCACAAGCTGGATGGTGATAAAAGCTGCAGGAGGAGCAAGAATATCAGTTGCAAAAATGTGTAGGCAACTGCCTTCCATGCTTCTTATTTGGACTCTCATTTATTGGAGGTTTTAAAAAGAGGTTGGATGGCTATCTGCCATGGATGCTTTATGGGGCCCATTCCAACTCTATGGTTCTTAGGTCACATCACTGCCCTATTCCCCACGTGTCTAGTACAGGGTGAGTCTTTTAAAAGAGGCCCCGTGGAACATGTGTACTCTGTATCCATGGGGCATCTTTTAAAGGACTCACCCTGTATAAGTCACACCACCTCCTGGCCAGGTGTAGGGGAGGAGAAGCAGGAGATGGGCTGAATCCCAAAGTACAGACCTCCTTTTTCCAGCTGGGACATTAGTCATGGAATCATTACAAACACTGCATTTTGCATTGCAATATTGCAGGATTTTAATAGCCACCCTACAACGGGTGCAGCTTTTCGAAAGTGTTTACAACAGAACAAGCCCATCAAGATAAATCTGGATTTAAAATGAGGTCTTTTGAAAGTTTCCATTTAAATCTAAGGCATCCCAATAGCACTCCATGTCAAGATGACAGGACTCTTGCCAACTGCTGGGGGAGGGGATTGTGCAACACAACCACAGGCTATTTCTTTTCCATTTCGATGATGGAGCCACTTGCCTGTCAGCAGCCAATATATGGCTGTACATATGCTTCATTCACGACAGCTCAGAATGACTGGGAAACATCTGTAAAACTTATGTAAACCTCTCAACAGGTTTTAAATTCTAGCATTTAATACATTGTGAGCCCTATGTTGTTAATAAAACACTGCAACTCGTTTGCCGGTCTAAAGAACCAATGTGATTTAGAACTGATTTGTCCCATGTGAGTAATAAAATGAAAGCTGTTAAAATCCCATTGTTAATATTTAAGTGACTTCAGAGCAGGGGAATCATGTCAGACTGATGGAACCCTGGAAATCATTTAGCCACAGCTTCAGACTCAACTTTCCTGTTGATTTGCCCCAATGTGCTAGTTCAAGGATCAATTATTTTTCAGTGATATATCAAACATTTCCTTTGGCAAACAAAGACTAACCTTGATCTACATTTAGGCAGGAATAGCCAGATGCACATCTGGCTTGCCAGAAGTACATGTGAAAAGGATCTATGGGTCTTAGTAGACCACAAACTTAACATGAGTTGCAGCAGCAAAAAAGCTAATGCTATTCTAGGTTGCATCAACAGAAGTACTGCATAATGTCCAGATCAAGGACAGCAATAGTCCTGCTATAGTCTGCCTTGGTCAGACCACACCTAGAGTACTTTGTCCAGTTCTAGGCACCACAATTTAAGAAGGATACTGAAAAGCTGGAAAGAGTGCGGAGGAGTGTGACCAAGATGATCAAGGGTCTGGAAATCAAGCCTTATGAGGAACGGTTGAGGAAGCTGGATATGTTTAACATGGAAAAGAGGAGACTGAAAGTAGATAGTTTGTTAGCCAATCCAGTATATAAAGAGCTGTCACGTGGGAAATGGAGCAAGCTTGTTTTCTCCTGCTTTGGAGGGTAGGACCTGAACCAATGGCTTCAAGTTATAAGAAATGAGATTCCAACTAAACTTCAGGAAGAACTTTATGACAATAAGAGCTGTTCATTAGTGGAGCACACTCCCTCAGAGGTGGTGGACTCTACTTCCTTGGAGGTTTTAAAGCAGAGGTAGAATGACCATCCATCATGGATGCTTTAGTTGAGATTCCGGCGTTGCAGGGGTTGGACTAGATTACCCTCAGGGTTCCTACCAACTCTACAATTCTATGATTCTATGAAACGTTGCACGAAATGTAGGAACAATATAAGAATTCACTATCTTCATTTCAGTTAAGTCAGCCTTTCCCAACCTGGTGCCTTCCAAATGTTCTGGACGCCAAATCCTATCAGCCACATCCAGCATGGTGAAGAACCTCCAACCCATAAGTTAAATTAGATCCATCAGCAGTCCCAATTTGGCATGTGAGGCCATTTTCTCCAAACCACACCGACCTGCCTCAAGCCCCACTGGGATCAGCTGCGCTACAGAGCTTCTGATTGGGAACTCCATAGTGCAGCTGAATTCTATCCAAAGCAGGGCTTGCCAATCTAATGGGTGCCTTCATAAGATTTCCATGAGGATGTAACCGACAACAGCAGAGGATGGTGGTTTTTTTTTTTTTTTTTGGTAGTGGGACAGGATCAGAAAAGGGGAGAGGGGTAGAATAGTAAGAGGCAATTGCAAGGCAAACTGCTAGAAGCCGTTCCAGCAAATGGAGAGATAGAGAAGTAAGGTGACAAGCAGCATTGCAGTGATGCTTCATCATGCAAGAGGAATGGAGCAGATGCTGCCAAGAGGAAGAGAGAAATTTAGAGGCACAGAGAGAGAGAGGTTGTACTGTTATACCTATCCTTTTGTGATCTGTCAGACGCATACCAGAGGGAGGGAGAACTGGTTCTGCAGCATTAGGGTAGATTAAAAAATAATAATATGGGTGAAGCTGCAATTTCCAGGCAATGGCTAACTGCCTAGCAGAATTGTGGGGTGCAGCTATACAAAAGCAAGATCTGGTTGGGCGGAGTAGCTACTGGCTGGACAGTTCTCAGGAAGAGGGCGAAAGTCTGAAAGAGGGATGTACAGTAGGGCTTCCAGCTGAGCAATTCAGAAGAGTGGGTAATGTAGAAACTGCAACAATAACACGCAAAGGAGGAGGGAGCAAAGAAGATCCTTGTTAGCTCAGGGATCCATGACAAGTATTAGTCCTAGAAAACAAACACCAACAGAACCCACTTGGCCAGCTTTCAAAATGCTTCATCAGACTGCATCCTTAGTTACAGGGTACCTTCCCAGAAATAATACCACATCAATAGGAAGGCCAGCCATTGGCAAAGAAGGAGCAGCTCAAGATAGCTTGCTTCTCCGATCTTGAAAGAAAGAAATCTGTTGTCAGTTGTCTTGTTACTGCAGAAGCAAGAAAAGGGTTGCCCTGGCCCCATAACCATTCAGAAGACCCAAACCAATTGGGAAATGCAATCCTAACAACAACACCAAGAAAATATTATCAGCCTGGCCCCAGCTGAATGCAGATGCCTTTTAACAACTTTCCTTTTTGTTCCAACATTGTCAAAACCAATCTTCCCCATCCGCCATTTTCTATCACTCTCTGAGTCTTGTCCTTTTTTTTGCAAGCCTGGGGACCATGGGCTGTGTCTGTTTGTGGCTTATGTACAGCAATCTGGGAGAAAATATAATGCAGGCACTCTGGGAGAAAAAAAATCACAATAATGTTATTAATATTCTTACAAACAGAGCATTCAAAGGCATTCATTTCATTTTCACCCCATCAGAGTGACACTGGTGAGCATTCAGTGGTAAATACATGAATCCAAATGAAGTGCTCAAGATAACAGGTCCTTCAAACAAGAGTGAGAGGGGAAGAAAATTAAAAAAGGCTGGCTACAGCAGGTTAATTGGGACAAATGAGGTGAAATAATAAAGGCAAGGGCATGGAAGGACAACTCTTTAGAATTATTTGGAAACATAATTCATGTACTGTACCACCCATGGGGTAGAAATGGATAGAATATAAATGTATAAGTCATTGTGTCAGAAACAAAACTGATTAGAGTCCTTGCATGTTTTGATTTGTAATTTTCTGTATACAACATGAAATGACTCAGAAAGCAGCCATCGCAACCCTATTCAGGGGAATCACATTCAGTGCTTCCACTACACACTCAGATTAGCAATGAGCATAGAACCTAAATGCATATGTGAGTGAATGCATGGAGGCTCTCTACTGGGGTGGAGAACCTGTGGTCCTTGAGATGGACTACAACTCCCATCATCCCTGAGCATTGTCCCATACTGGGTGAAGGTTGGGCTGATGGGAGTTGCAGTCCAACCATGTCTGGAGGGCTACAGATTCTCCATTCTTGCTGTATTCTGTCATTAATATGAATATGTGTAGACTGGGAGTATGGCTCTGCAAACAAGCTTGGCCTTATGTTTCTGTAAATCGAACAAGATTGGTTACTATCTGGGCCTTCACTTCACACAGCAAAATGTCCCAGACCAGCCCTGCATCTTAACTCCTGGGCTCAGGAGTTCAGCCAGTTTACAAATTATATTAGACAGGGATTACAAGAAGAACAGACATTTCCTCTGATGTGTGTGTGTGTGTGTGTGTGTGTGTGTTTGTGTGTGTGTTGTTATTACATTTATATCCCACCTTCCCTCCAAGGAGATCATGGTGGCATAAATGGTTCTCCTCCCTCCCCATTTTATTTTTGCAACAACTCTGTGAGGTACGTTAGGCTGAGACACTGACTGACAGCAAGCTTCATGGCCAATTGGGGATCTGACAACTTTGTCTCCCAAGTCCTAGTCCAGAACTCTAACCACTACACTACACTACACTACACTACACTAGTGATGTTGACATCCGTTTCATGAGATGTAAGTGATGCAAGTTCACTGAATAATACATGGTGTTAGCTCCTATGTAGCCTACAAATAAATAGGTACCAGGGTCTATAGTATAAGGCTTATCTAAGGCTGCAATCTTAAACTACACAAAATTTAAATGTCAGAGAGAGAGAAAGAGAAAACAAAGTTCCAGGAGATCCCTGGCTTGGATGACTACAGCTGCAAGTCTTGACAAGGTGGTTCTTTGGTTGTTCTCAGTAGAATGCAATGCTGGTCCTACTCAGTCCCACTGAGGTTAATAAACACAACTAACTCAGCTTCATTACTTTAAATGGGTCAGCTTTGTGTAGAACTTAATAGGATTCAACCAACACAGTGCATTTAAGGCTAAGGTTGAATCAGCTCCTTTATAGGTCCGAAATATGGTGTTTCCTTAAAAAATTCAGAAACTTGAAAATGAGCAGAAATAAATACTATAATGATTTAAACTACACTTAAGATGGAGTATTTAAGATTAACAAAATGGAGCAATACCCGAATTCCATCCTTTCAATTTGGATTTGTAATAATAACAGATTTGCTCAGTTACATGATTTCTCCCTTGCATATTTAAACTCTTTCAGCCTGTTGGAGTACACACTACAATCATAAACATATGCAAGGAACTAAGCTCCACTCAGAGCAGTGAAATTTAATTCCACGCCAGCATGCTTAGAATTAAACTGTTAATCTTAGCTAAGGACCAGAACTCATGAAAATTCCAAACAATTTTTGCTTATGTGGGAAGTTTCTATTTTTCCACTGTGATTCTTATCCAAGACAGTACATGGATAGCAAATTCTGGAGGTCATTTACTGTTCTGTTTGCAAACCATTCCAGTAATAGCCTGGCTAGTCAGCTTTCTAATATTCCTCTTAAAAGCAAGGTTATGCCACCAGTATCTACCATCCATCATGTTTTTATATTTTTATATCAGAAAGGAATTGTTTGATTGAGTTGTACAAAAACCAAAGTTCCTCCTAGTCTCTAAATTTTAAAGTAGAGCTATTCTTAAATGTTATAGAAAAGGTTTTAGTAGGAAGAGAGGAGCTAACTTTGTATCAACTGAAGCAATAATTCATTTATTCAACAGAATGTGATTTGCCATAAGGGAGATGGCCTATTTGGGGGCATAAGAAAGATTTTTCTTTATTTTGGAATGTTTCATTATGCATTTAATCAAATTTTGTGTTGAAATGGCTTTGCAGTCATTGCCACTGCTGTGATTGTGTACTGCATTGTCATTGTTCATCAGCAATACAACATGCAGCTTGATTTGATTCAGTGCCTTGTGTGCAATACTAAGTATAAAGTCTGTTAAAGTCTAATTTATCTACAGTGAATTATCCTGAGCAGGGTGCCCTACTGAGTGATTGTTCTAATTTTTGTTAAGAGCTATAAGTGCAGAACCAGAATAAAACACAATGATTTTGATGAGACTGGGAACAAAAGGAATCTTGCTTGCCTTTCTTTGCCAAATGACTGTCACAGAACTCTCACTCTCTCACACACACACACCAAATTTGGATTGGTTTTGTTCTCTCTTACATTAATGAAAGGTAAAATAAAAATAAAAGCCATTGCTACCAGCAGTTTGTTTTCCGGATGTGACTTCTCTGCGGCTTTGAACAGTCCCAGAGCTAGATGACATTCATCTCAATGAGGTCCTAATGAAATCCAGCTAGTCACAATGTGTTTTGATAGCCTTGACACTCTTCTCTCTGTCAGTTGCTGTATGAATTATTTGTTGTTTCTGAGCAAGTCTTATGAGTGTCCCTCTGTGAGACACACAGCTTCCCAGAGCTGGAAATATTTTGTGGGTCTCTTTCATCATAGAGTTATTCACATCTGACTCATAAGACATCAGGGACGGCATTTTCTGATATCACAGAATTGTCTCATGTTGCTTGCTCTGGAACTCTTAATGGCAAACAGATTCATTCAGGGTGTGTGCACATTACTACCTGAAGAGCAGAGTGAAGTTTTTTTTCCCCCCAATCTGTTTCACAGCCCTCCCGCCCGCCCACCTCCTCCCCACCCCCGCCAGCTGGTTACATCAACATGGCTTCATTAGTGTCAGATTCATTTCTGTTTATGCACATGCCATGGGGCGTTGACTGGGTGATGATATTTTTGCAATGGTGTTCACACCTTTGCTAAAGACAAATTAGGAACAGTTTACAGACTCCAGTCGGTGTGAAGCTGGTTTGAGAAACACATCAAATGGAAGAATCTTATTAAAAAGTAGATGATATGTATGCATTTTGAATAAGGTTGTGTGAACCTGGATTAAAGACCCAGCATTACAGTTACAGTGAGTGCACAGTAAAGAGGGCTGTGAACACATCCTCATAATCTGGAATAGTAAATTTGTAGCCAGCAAAAGGTAGTTGTGCAAGTATGTATCTCAATGATTTGTAGCAGCTCCACAAGTTTCCACTTCCCTATTGTTTTAACAATAGCAATAATATGGTTTCTGCCACCATGACAAGCTTTTTAAATTAAAATGATAAAATTAAGGAAGTTTTGGAGAAAACCAGTAATGGAGTTCTCTGTGAAAGAGCAACAGGCTTAGTCCTGGTACTGAGAACATATTATCTCAGAGGTCCCAGGTCCCACACTGCCCTACAAGTCCCCATAAGTCAGGCATAGGCAAACTCGGCCCTCCAGCTGTTTTGGGACTACAACTCCCATCATCCCTAGTTAACAGGACCAGTGGTCAGGGATGATGGGAATTGTAGTCCCAAAACAGCTGGAGGGCCGAGTTTGCCTATGCCTGCCATAAGTCATTAATTTGCAAGTAGTTCTGGTTAGTAGACTTAGAGTTCTAGTAAAAAGGCAAATAGATCTCACATGCCTGAAGTGTGAATTTTGAAGGATAGCTGTGTTTTGGTCTGCATATTGTTTCAAGTTGAAGTTTGATGGATTCACCTTTAAATGTGAACTGAATCAGATTTCTCCTCCATCAGTAAGGTACCATTTGTGTTCTTTATCTAGTACAGTGTCGGGAGCCATTGCCCACTCCTGTGAACTGCTATGGGCAAGCCCATCTCCTGTGCACTGGGCTATAACAGATTATAAACATGCAGTTTTAAAACCAACTTATTTTTTTTGCTACTTGTTTGGTGTCTGCTGAGACATTAGCAGGGAGGTTTCAGAAAGTAAGTTATGTGCTGCATCCAATTCACAGTGGGAATTCCTCTCCTCTCCTGCCTCTCTTACCCATGAAAGTTTCAGCCATTATAAATTTGTTGGAGTCTTTAAGGTGTCATGGGACTCTTTATTGCTTTTGCTGAAACAAACCAACCCCCCCCCCCCCGGAAACTGTAGCAATTTGTAGTTTTCCTTGAGCTTTCTCAAAGACCTTAGTCATTCCCCTAAGGAGTTGAAGACTTATTTTCACTTGCAGTTCCTCAAAGCCATTTTGAAATGTGTCTGCGCTGCTGGGCTAACTCACTGACAATCTCTATGTGTGTTTCAAAATCTCATCCTAGAGTGACAATGAGTGAGCAGCCCATGGGGCAAAATCAGCCTGTCTTTGAAATTTTCCACAAGCAAATGGTGAGCATTCAGGCAGTAGTAGCTGCAGATTGTCCATTTCTTAGCAATGAACCCCCTGAGAATTTCTTTTAGATGAATTCTCTCAAATTTCCTATCATTTTCATTACTGGGGCTGCAGTTTACCTAGAAGTAAGCCTCGTGGAACACAGTGACATAATAGAATCATAGTGTTGGAAGGGATCCCAAGGGTCTAGCCCCTAACAAGGCAGGAAACACACAGCTACTTGATATGTGACCATCCTGCTTCTGATTAAAAACCTCTAACATAGGGCAGACCGCTACCTTTTGAGGCAGTGTGTTCCATAATCGAACACCTCATACTGTCAGGAAGTACTTCCTAAGTCTAAATCCTTTTCCTTGTAAATTGATTCAGATCCTAACCAATGGTCTGACATAGTACATAAGACAGGATTTGTGATATGTGCTTCAGTAATGGTTTTTTCAGCACGCCTTCCTCTTTTTATTATTTTCCTGCATCTACTACATATTTTGGAAAGCTGTTTGTCTGTTTAATATGCATTTGGACACCGAAGAAGAAGAAGAAGAAGAAGAAGAAGAAGAAGAAGAAGAGGAGGAGGAGGAGGAGGAGGAGGAGGAGGAGTTTGGATTTGATATCCCACTTTATCACTACCTGAAGGAGTCTCAAAGTGGCTAATATTCTCCTTTCCCTTCCTCCCCCACAACAAACACTCTGTGAGGTGAGTGGGACTCAGAGAAGTGTGACTAGCCCAAGGTCACCCCCAGCAGCTGCATGTGGAGGAGCGGGGACGCGAACCCAGTTCACCAGATTACGACTCTACCGCTCTTAACCACTACACCATACTGGCTTACAGACCGTAAGCAAATTTGTTTTGTTTTTGTAAGTCACTTTGGGTTCACCTTTCTGAAAAAAGCAACTAAATAAGTAAATAAACAGAACAATAATTTTGCATTACAGTTCCTGAAATCAAGGAGCAAGGATTCATCTATTTCCTGAAATCAAGGAGCAAGAATCTATGTTTGGGTACAATTGAACTCCATTTTGAATCAAGATGGTGGATCAAACCTTTCAAAACTACACTGATCTTTACCACTGATTCCAAAACTGCACTGATTTTTTGGTCTTAGAATTCCCAAAAAACACCAGGTACAATGTTGCTAGTGTTTTATATATGCAATTTATAATACATACTATTCATCTTTTTCTTGTTATCTATATCACATATCTAAGAGAAACAATAGCTCCATAAAAGTAGAAATATAGAAATCAACACTGTAATATGAATCATCATATGTATATTTTGCTACATAAACCAAAACACAATCAGTTCAAATGCTGAATGGGAACTAAACTTATATTGGCCTGAACATCCAAACTCCTAAACTCAAAGTGGAATTGAGCTACAATATTTAGCAATGCTATTCACTGGGGGGAAATCCATTAGTGCATTGTGCCACTTCTAATCTTTTGTGACTGCAAACAAAGGAAACAAAGTATCCCCAAAGTTTATAACCAGAAAACTCAACCAATTCCCTAGTAGCATTCTATATATATGATACAGGCTTTCAATAAAAGCAAAATACTTTTCATCTGTCATTTTGAGCTGCTGTGATAACCTAGTCCTGTAGTGCCACTTACAGGATAGTTCTAGCAACTGTGAACAAACTGTTTGTGATATGCTGTCTTTCACTGCAACTACAGTGGTACCTCTGGTTACGTACTTGATTCGTTCTAGAGGTCCGTTCTTAACCTGAAACTGTTCTTAACCTGGAGCACCACTTTAGCTAATGGGACCTCCCGCTGCCGCTGTGCCGCCAGAGCACAATTTCTGTTCTTATCCTGAAGCAAAGTTCTTAACCTGAAGCATTATTTCTGGGTTAGTGGAGTATGTAACCTGAAGCGTATGTAACCCGAGGTACCACTGTATTTCAATGTAAGCTAACTTGCTAGTTGTGACAGCTCATTGGATTCCATCTCAAGTTAGTGTATGTAAACAGTCGTATTTCTTAAGGTGTTCAGGCAGTTGCTAGGCTGAATTCTCCATGGCAAATGATTCTCATTGTAGATCCTTGTTTCTCCACTCCTGCCTTCCAACTTGATTTGGACAGCTCAGAATGAGCTGTTCCTTTGCTCTAAAGAACAAAGTCCTTCTTAAAGGTAAGTGCAGACAATCAACGTCTGTGGGTTTAGATTTGCTTTATTAATACTGCTGTTGGGTTAGACTTGTATGCACTCAATTACTATGTATGAAAACATGTTCATGGTCACATTACTCTCTTTAATGGGAGGGCATACAGAGAAGCCTCCTTGAACCAGAAAAATAAACAAGGAAATTGCTGTTTCATTATATTTATTTGATTATTTGTGTTTGAGATTTTTTTAAAAAAAACCTGTTGAACAGGTTATATCCTGGCTCTTGAGATGGTTTAGAGGTGCAAAGGAATGGGCCAGTAGGGGACAGCATGGTGGGAGGTACTGGGAGGTACCTTACTGGGAGGTAACGGAGCAAGGAATCAGTGAGATTGGTTTGCAGCAACCAGTGGAGCCAATTTGGCGCTCCAGTTAGGGCGTGTGTACCACCATGCCAATCTCCCCACCAACCTCACCCTTCTGGTAAGCAGCAGCGCCACAATTCGCTGTCAGGTGAGCAGTGGCCCTTCACCATGCCATCCACTACTGGACTCAGGGTACAGCATTTCATATTTAGGATGTTTAATCTAGGTGGCTATGAGTGGCAGGGAGACCTAATGGGCCAATTAAGATGAGGTTCATGCAGGCAGCAAGGTAGTCTTGTTGTTGTTGTTTAGTCATTTAGTCGTGTCCGACTCTTCGTGACCCCATGGACCAGAGCACGCCAGGCACTCCTGTCTTCCACTGCTTCCCACAGTTTGGTCAGACTCATGTTGGTAGCTTCAAGAACACTGTCCAACCATCTTATCCTCTGTTGCCCCCTTCTCCTTGTGCCCTCCATCTTTCCCAACATCAGGGTCTTTTCCAGGAAGTCTTCTCATGAGATGGCCAAAGTATTGGAGCCTCAGCTTCAGGATCTGTCCTTCCAGTGAGCACTCAGGCCTGATTTCTTTAAGAATGGATAGGTTTGATCTTCTTGCAGTCCATGGGACTCTCAAAAGTCTCCTCCAGCAGCCTTAGTTAGCCCTTATTTAAACAAGGAGATGGAAGTAAGTGAATAATGGAAAAGGAGATTGCTCAGTCTATGGCTGGTAGACTCAGCATGGGTGGTTATGTCAGAGACAGTATGCTTCTGAATACCAGTTGCTATGAATCACAGGTGAGGAGAAAGGTGCCAGCTCTGCCTGTGGGCTTCCAATAGGCATCTGGTCACTGTAAAATCAAGATGTTGTGCCTTTGGCCTGTGCCAGAAGGGCTCGTCTTAGGTTCTTAATAGAGTTTTCAGATAGTTTATTTGAAATGCCAGGGTTTATATGCATGAGTCAGTCATCTTGAAGAAATGGATGTTAGCTACGATGGCCAGGGAGGCTGTGGTTCTAAAGAGATATAAACACAAACGGCAGGCCTGCATCTGCATCTCCTTGCTCAGAAACCCCTGACAATGTGGCCTTTCACACACATATCAAGTCACAGGCCTGGTAAGTGAATGTGTATATTGCCTTATGCCTTAACACTTAAAAGCAAATTCCATTGCAATCTTCAGTGTAATTCCAGTAGAGGGTGCTTAGGTCAGCAGCACTGGTTTTCTGATTTACTATAAATTCGGCAGAGTTAAGCAGCATTTAAACCGAAACCTGTAAGCTCAGCACACACTTGTTTAGCTTTAAAAGGGTCGTCACCTTTTCAACTAGTTACAAAAGAAGAGTGAGCTTATCAAAGACTGTGACATACTCATTTTTAGTTACAGGTGGGTAGCCGTGTTGGTCTGCCATAGTCAAAACAAAATAAAAATTTCTTTCCAGTAGCACCTTAGAGACCAACTAAGTTTGTTCTTGGTATGAGCTTTCGTGTGCATGCACACTTCTTCAGATACTTCATTTTTGTTCTGACTTTCCCTTTGTCCTTTTCATTAGACTATCTCCAGGCTACTTAATGCTCTCAGCAAAGAAACCAATAATCCAAATGTTGCTAGAAGCTATTCATTCTGTTGGCCTCAAATGGGATTGTGAAAATCAGCTCAATAATTTCTTATGTATCCCCTGTAAACAGAAGACACTCTGATTTGGTTTTTAAGTGTAAAAAGTTACAAATGACTACAATTTTATACAGGTGTATAAAAAAAAAAACCATCGACATTCATCAGATCTGGTGGAATCTTGGAGGTCATAATTTCGAAGGCTCCTCTTCGGAATTAGTCTTCCATCCTTAATTTTCCACCCACCCGCCCCATCCCTTCTCCTTTCATGGCCATTTGTCTTTGAAAGATGCCCTTGCCAGAAACAGCTTCCGGACGAAAACAGGAGCACTTTCCGACGGAAATTTAATCTGAAAACGGGCCATGACGGAGACATCTCAAACACTGGCAACATATTTGTCAGTGCATAGCTCAGTTGGTTAGACGTTACCGAGCATGGCGCTGATAATGCCAAGGTTGTAGGTTCCATCCGCGTATGGAACAGCTGCATATTCTTGCATTGCAGGGGGTTGAGCTAGATGATCCTAAGGGTCCCTTCCAACTCCACAATCCCATATTTGTTGCTGGAAGAGTACGTAGGAAAGAGAAAGCGGGCGGGGCATGTTGAGGCCCAAGCTGCCATGGAGAAGTCTGGTGGGGATCCCCTACCCCACTCCAAACACCGGGCAGAGTGCTGCCCTCACGTGTTTTTCTAAGAATCCGGGCGCGCGGGGGGGGGGGGGAAGGCTGATTCAGCAAAAATTCCGCGGGGGTGGGGCTTGCGGGGTCCATTCCACCCCTCCTCCCCGCACACATGCTGCGCACCGCAGAGGCGGGCAACGCAACGCTTCACCTGTTGGCTCTCCCTCGCGGCGCTTGGCCCGGGTACCTGGAGCGAGCGAACGCAGCCCTCCGCCACTGCGCCGCCTCGCCGCCCTTCTCCTCCCCTGGCGCGCCCTCCTCTTCCTTCCCTTTCCCTCCCGAGGGGGCGGTCCGGACGCTGCTCGCCCCTCCTACCCCGGCTTGGCCCGCTCTGCAGCCGCCGCCGCCGCCGCCGCTCGCTCGCTGCCTCCTGAATTTCTTCCGGCGGGCTTTGGCGCGCCTATCGGACTAGAGCCGGCGCGGACGTGCGGGAGGCAGCCGTGGAGCGGGGCGCGCAGCGGGCGCCGTGAGTAACCCTGGGCAGCAACCAGAAGCACCTCTCTCTTCCCATCCCTGGCCGGTCGGGAGGTAGGCGCTCCTTCGACGGCGCTTCACCCAGTCAGCAGCCCCAAAGTGGGGGGGGGAGGGTGACCCTCCCCGCTCCCCATCCCCCGGAGCGGTGCAGGGAGGGAGGCTGGCTTTGCGCCCCGCAGCTGCTGCGTCTCTGCAAATGACTGAGAGCTACGCTTTCCTTTCTCCCCGGTGCCCATCTCTCGAGCGCGCTAGAGGCATCCTCTTCCCCGAGGCTGCATCTGCCTACAACAGTAGCCTCTTCCCCAAAATACAATACATAGGAACCAATGTCCCTTCGGCCTCCCAATAAAATATTTGAGTGCCCCCCCCCCCGTTTATGGGCATATCTACTCAAATGGTACGCGTGCGCCGTGATCGATGATGCGGGGCGGGGCTTACCTGCCCTCCCTATTTTATTCAAGTTGCACCCTTGATGTAATGTAGCATTACAATGCCTATTTAATTCATTTCAGCATTTGTGGCCTCCTGTATACCATGTGCAACTATTTAGTGGGCTCAGCGAATAGCCTAAAATGTCCCTTTCGGTTATGTGTGCGTTCCCAGTAGATGGATCTAAAAGTATTTGTTTTGTTGAGAGAGAGAGAGAGAGAGAGAGAGAGAGAGAGAGAGAGAGACGTTCGTTTGGGTACTGATCGCTTTCTCCCTTCCAGCTGCCTGATTTTGCGTTAAATGGACCCCATAGATACTTTGAGAATGAGGTAGACCAGGTTAAGGTGTGTGCGCTTTTACAGTTAATAATCTCCCGCGACCACGTTGTTGGGAAGGAGAAAGACGCGGCCATTCTCCCCAGGGACCTCGTTTGCTGCGGTTGCAATAGGAAAGGAAAGGGTAAAGCCGTGCTCGGCTAAGAGAAATGTGTCACTGCGGAGAACAGGTTTTTGTGTGAAGTTGCTGCGCTGGCAGGGACTGCTGTGAACCGCGAACATCTGGAGGTGACTTCAGCGCGGAATGATGAAATCTCCTGCTAAGTTACACACCAAAGATGGCTGCTCTGCTGCTGTGCAGGCTGCCTCGGCAGTGGGAATTATACGGGAGCTGTAGTTTTTGTTGCTAGGTTACATGGGGACTTCTCCCACCCTCCAATAAATTGCATCTTGTAATATTGATGTTGCAGACCCTCTTCCTTTCTTCTGTCTTCCTTTGCTTCATAGGCTCCTCCTAGCGCACTGTGGGGAAGTGTATATTGCAGACAAAGCGGCTGATGCAGATAAATGCCAGTGCAAGCTGATTTTAAGTGAAAGTAACATTGGAGGGGCGGGGTGTTTGCCTTCCTAGCTTGATGGATGTGTTGCACCACTCCTTCCCAACCATCAGCTGGGCTGCTGGTTTTCTCAGACTGGAGCTGCAGGCAGGGCACAATTTTGTCAGGTGAAGCAAATGAAGCCTGACACCCACAGCCTCGAAGTTCTGAATGGCACCTTCTTTAGAAATGCCAGGAGTTGATTTTCAGGGGAATGCAGGGGAGGGGAAAACTAAAATCACTCAGAGGAGGCGGGAACCTTGGTGGATTTTCTACCTGTCCCATTGCATGATGCTTGTTGTTCTTGAGCTATTCTGCGTAACCTTCCCAGTGTACCTGAACCCTCCTGCTGTGACAAGATGGCCAGAAAAGTACTTGGCAGAAAGGGTATGAGTGCATCACTTGTTTGTGTTGAATTTCATCACTTTAATTTTAGACTTGCTTGTTCAGTGTGGCTGTAGTGCATTGCACTGATACCTTCAGGGGTGGTTATTAACTCTCAGTAATTTGCTCCTTGGTTGGCATACTTGGAATAGCTTTTTACAGCAACTTGTTCGGGGGTGGGGACCTCCAGGGGGCCAAGTGCAGCCCTCCATGACTCTCTGACCACATACAGCCCCTGACAGATTAATCCTAAGGTAATATAGCCCTCAGCAGTAAAACATTCCTTTACTTTTGTCCATGTGACTGTAGTTAAACTGTGGATGGGGCCAGGGAAGCATTCTTATCAATTATATGAGGTAGGGGACCTTACAGCTAAGTCTTGGCTGTGATTAATGTATCCTTGCACCCAAAAAAATGAATGAGCAAGACTTCTTGGCTGCAAGCCACAAGAGAACTCTCAGAAAAGAGATAAGCTTTCTTCTTTTTCTTCTAAGAATCCTCCAAGAAAGCTCTTAAATACTGTAACTGAGCTCATTTTGAATTGAACTAAGCAGAGTGTGCCCATTGCTCCTGCAGTGAATTTGTTAGATTGCTTTATGCAAACCACTAAATCCCCACCACTATATTTGTAATTTATTTATTTTTGTTGGTATTAATCTGTCTCAAAAGACAATGGCCTGCGCCTCAGGGGGCTAAGGCAAACTGCTAGAGAATCACAGCATTTTCTGTGGCTTCAGAGGCTGGTAACTGGTAACTGCTGCTTTCCTTGTTTTTGTTGCATAATGTAGGTAATCCTTACAATCTTATAAGACAAGGATGGGGGGTGAGGGCTGTGGTCCTTCAGATGTTATTTCATTGCTACTTCCATCATCCCTGACCCCGTTGGGCATGTTGGCTGAGACTGTTGGAAGTTGGAGTCCAGGAACTTCTTGGTGGCCACAGGTTCTCCACCCCTTCTATAAAGTACCATATTTTTCGCTCCATAAGACACACTTTTTTCCTCCTAAAAAGTAAGGGGAAATATCTGTGCGTCTTATGGAGTGAATGGTGGTCCCTGGAGCCGAATTGCCCAGGGGCCAAAAGAGGATCATGCTTTTTATTTTACAAAGAGAAAAGGGGGTGTTGAAAGGACCCCGCTCAGCAGCTGATCAGCAAGAGATCGGGAGAGAGATAAGAGTCCATGGCTCCCTTTTAGCCCCGCCCCCTTGCCCAGGCCTCCATTGTTGAATGTGCTGCAGAGGGAGGTTGTTTGTTTCCCCAGCAACA
This sequence comes from Lacerta agilis, assembly GCF_009819535.1. Lineage (NCBI taxonomy): Eukaryota > Metazoa > Chordata > Lepidosauria > Squamata > Lacertidae > Lacerta > Lacerta agilis. The sequence goes on from NC_046313.1 coordinate 49,818,614, forward strand.
TGTGACTGGCTAATTAGATTATCTGTCTGGAAACTGTAGAAAAGGCTCCATTTCCTTTAGAAGCTGCAGAAATGTGAGTTGAACCCCATAAAAACAGGGCTTTTCCTCTTTGCTTTTCCCCCTTTGCAAAAGGAGCTTTGCTTTTCCCCCTTTGGCAATAAAAGCTGCAAAACTTTTAGCTGATCCTCAAAAAACCAGGGCTTTTCCCTTTACAAAAAAGCTGCAAGCTGAGCTGATCCTCAAATAAATCAGGGCTTTTCCCTTTTCAAAAAAAGCTGCAAAACTTTTAGCTGATCCTCAAAAAAACAAACAGGGCTTTTCCCTTTACAAAAAAAGCTGCAAACTTTTAGCTGATCCTCAAAAAAACAAACAGGGCTTTTCCCTTTACAAAAAAGCTGCAAAACTTTTAGCTGATCCTCAAAAAAAACAAACAGGGCTTTTCCCTTTACAAAAAAGCTGCAAAACTTTTAGCTGATCCTCAAAAAAACAGGACCTTTCCCTTTGCAAAAAAAGCTGCAAAACTTTTAGCTGATCCTCAAAAAAACAGGGCTTTTAGAGGAGGAAAACAAGAAAAAATATTTTTTATCTTGTTTCCTCCTCTAAAAATGAGGTACGCCCTATGGTCCGGTGTGCCCTATGGAGCGAAAAATATGGTACATGAAGCATTTTGAAAAATGCAATTAACTACATCAGTGCTATTGTTTGTTATCACCAGGTACTGGGTTTTGTGGATTATTTGGACTTCTCAAGTCAGTGTCCGCTCTTGTGTCCTTCAGAAGCTGAATGGACATTTCATAAGCAAAACTCATTCCAGGCAAGCAATAAACATATACAGTATGCCCAAAACACACTAATCTGATTATAACACTTCAGTCTGAAAAATGTAGTTTAAACTAGAAGGATGTAAATGTTTTCAGCTCTAATCATGCAGCATATTGCTGTGGAAAATAATGCATTTCCATGTACCAGCTGTGTCTTGCAACCATATTATACAATAGAAAGTTTTTATTTTTAAAAGTGAACTAATTTTTGATTGCTACTGGAGTTTCATTGCAGGTACATTGTTGACCTTTAAACAAGGTCTAAAGTCTCCTTTTTTGCTGTTATATGTACTCTTTCATACTAAAAGCATTTGGTTGAACTTTGTTCAAGACTTGCATTTCATTTTCAAAACTAGATTAGATTTTACACTTGCGTTACTGTTCTCCTACATTTTTTGTTGGTAAGACCCTGTAACCTTTCAAACACTCAGGCTATTCACTGGCTCAAGTTTAACCAGCCAGTTTAACCCTGGCTACAACAAAATGCTTACACTGCACTGTTTCCCAATGACTTTGTGGTTCTGGAACAGCCATTGAAATCCTATATGCCCTACCTTTTCCAAATACAATACACAGGTAGAGTTAATTCTAAGGTTCTCTTTCAATCTTGAAGATTGCATCTGGAATCCAGAGAACCACAAAGCTGCTTCCACAGGTGCATCAAGCCTGGTTATGAATAATCAGAAGGGTTCCCAAATATAACTGGGCTGTCTCACCATGATTAGAAGTATGTGAAGTAATACACATTACTATCTAAAGAGAGCTAGTTATTTACATCCAGAAACTTGCCTGATTGCATATTCTAGAGCAGGCATAGGCAAACTCGGCCCTCCAGATGTTTTGGGACTACAACTCCCATCATCTCTAGCTAACAGGACCAGTGGTCAGGGATGGTGGGAGTTGTAGTCATCTGGAGGGCTGAGTTTGTCTATGCCTGCTCTAGAGCAGCATTCAGTGGAGCATGAGTGGCTTCTGCTATCAGCAAAAAAATAAATAAATAAAAAATGCAATCCTGTGCACATGATGAAGATTCCTAGGCATTCAGATCGTCTCTTTGGATCCCTACCTTGGGCAGTACATTGACCAGCTCCAGTGATTCAAAGATGGGAAATGGTAGCTCACACTGTCTGTCAATTATGGCATAAGCAGTTGCGGTTTTAAAAGAATAAGAAAGATAAGTTAGAGATAAGGTCAGCAATGCAATTAAACTGTCTAGGGCAGGCATAGGCAACCTTCGGCTCTCCAGATGTTTCGGACTACAATTCCCATCATCCCTGACCACTGGTCCTGTTAGCTAGGGATCATGGGAGTTGTAGGCCAAAACATCTGGAGAGCCGAAGGTTCCCTATGCCTGGTCTAGGGTAATTGGATTTTCTTTCTTGGAGTTGTTGTTTTTTTATTAAAAAAAAAACTGAGTGAACATTGGCCAGTGGAGATCCTGTCCTATGATAAGGTTTCAGATTAGAAACTTCAGCAAGACTTTCCAGTTCTAAGGAAATGTCCCCTAGAACCAGGAGACGATTAAAGGGTGTGTTTGTTGTTTGGTTTGGTTTGGCTTGGCTTGGCTATGAGAATCCAAGCTTGACTGATAATGCTGATGTGGGGGTAGGCAGGACAAGCTTTTGTGTCTTTCGCGAATAAAACCATCAACTATTTTGCATTGAGACTAGCAAATTTGTAACCCTCAAGATAAACACCTTGGTTTTTTAGTATTGGGTCGACTGGTAGGCATTAGACCATCTCTAGTACCCACCGGCATTTTTTATGCAGCCCCCCGATGATGTAATGAGAGCTCAGCATATTTTTGTTGCAAGTGATAGAAGAATAAATGGCACCTGCTTTCATTTTCCATATCCATGTGCACATGTATACACACATGCACATAAATTGCATAGTATGCTGCTTCAGAGGTTACCTGCATCTTTAAGGCATGGGTGAGAAATAATGAGATGTCAGTGAGATCTGACCCTATGGACAACATGCCCATAGTTATTTTGCTGCCTTCTGCTAACTGCATCTTTAAGATGACTAGGGGAAAGTAAAATACAATACAGTCCTCAGTTGGTCTCTAAGGTGCTACTGGAAAGAATTTTCGATTTTGTTTTGACTATGGCAGACCAACACGGCTACCCACCTGTAACTAGTCCTTAATGCGTATATCTCAAATAACTTTGTAAGCAGATACACACACTGTTTCATCCTCAAGTGAGCTGCAATAAACTTTTCTGCTGTTATGAATAGAAAATTAAATATGATGGGGAGCTTACAAAACAGAAGGGCATTCAACAAAAGCTTTGTGGGACATCTTGGTCTACTTTTAGCATGAGCTCATCCATGTTGTCACATGTTTCAAGCAGGGTTTTCTATTGAAAACTGCAGTCAAATATTCTGTTATCGGAGATGAAGCACAAGTGCTATTTCAGCATTTGACTGCATCACTGGGCTGAGTTTTCTCTATTTCTGATTTTCAACAAGTGTTCAGAGATCTGTGGCAGAGAACCAGAAATCTAAAGGGATCCTGTTAAACTCAGGACGCCAAGAACTGTGAAACTGAAAACTGCTTCTGTCTCCATTTTTTATTTAGTGTTCTTGAAAAAATGTCAGCCGATATACCATTCAACATCAATATCAAAGAGCCTCGCTGGGATCAAAGCACGTTTATTGGACGAGCGAGCCATTTCTTCACCGTCACTGATCCTAGGAATATTTTGTTGTCCAATGAGCAACTAGAAAAAGCAAGAAAAATTGTGCATGATTACAGGTACGGTAAAAGTTTTTTTTCTTTAAAAGCACCCTCATTTCATCCCAAGAGCTCAAGGTAGTTGAGAATACTCATGGCATAATGTACAAAGAGTCAAATAAAATGGCCACTTGCAGTAGAAAATGATACCCAGGCCCCCACTCTCTTCAAAAAAGCAACTCTTGTAGTGTCTGGTCAAGAAGAGTCTCCAGCTTGAATCTCAGGAAGTCTTAAATGGGAAGACAATCCCACAATTGTGGAGCCAGCAAATACCCAGGCCTCCTTAAGACACCCTCTTGCAAACATTGTGTACATATGTTATAACCAAAAGGGTGTTCTATGCTGTTAGAGAAAAAAATATATACACAGTGTAAGAAGCAGCCTCTGTGATATGTGGGTGTGTGGATGTGGGTGTGTATTTATGCATTATAGCCAGCCCTTCCAAACATCCCTTTTATTGTACATTCATTATATTTGTGCTCATGCTATCGAGGCTGTCATATGCAATCCCACTGTCAATTCTATTTGTGCCTGAAAACACGTTGGGGTGGTGACAGTGCTTTGTTTCCAAATAGGGCATATCCTGTAACTGCCTGCTGAAATTCCATAACTTTCTATACGGAAAAAAATGTTCTGGTTTATTTCTGCCTCACCTCTGTTGTGCTATAAACCCCTCCAGAGAGCAATACACTATTGCTTTGTCAGGAATATGAGGCAGAACGCCATAAAACACCAGTCCAGAGGTGTCCACCGTCATTAATTGTAACTGCTGATCAGGGCTAGCATGTATCATGTTCCAGGTGTTAGCTTGGTTTTTAGTGTGGTCGGATCATAGAATGGTAGAGTTGAAAGGGACCCTGAGGACCATCTAGTCCCAGGGGTCAGCAAACTTTTTCAGCAGGGGGCCGATCCACTGTCCCTCAGACCTTGTGTGGGGCCAGACTATATTGGGGGGGGGGGAATGAATGAATTCCTATGCCCCACAAATAACCCAGAGATGCATTTTAAATAAAAGCACACTCATGTAAAAACACCCTGATTCCTAGACCGTCCACGGGCTGGATTTAGAAGGTGATTGGGCCGGATCCGGCCCCCGGGCCTTAGTTTGCCTACCCATGATCTAGTCCGACCCACTGCAATGCAGGAATATGCAGCTGTCCCATACGGGGATCAAACCTGCAACCTTGGCATTATTAGCACCACACTCTAACCAGCTGTGCTATCCAGGCAGTGTGTCAAGAGCTGCAACATGTGGGGTGCTCTTAAACATGGTTACTTGAGAGGAAAAGGCCTTCTGCAGTGAACATTTAGGAATGAGGAATTAAACTTTGTTGTTAGCAGTGAGGAGGAAGGGAAGATGGGGTGGAGCGTAAGGGGGTGATAAAATATGTTGGAGTAGAATGCCAGAAGTCAATTTTGCAAACAAGCAGCGACTGTTTTCTCCTTAGGGCCTTGCCCTTTGATCCACAACTGCATGAACAATATGAGCCAGCTGCTTACACTGACCTAACTGCAGTACTTCTGTGTCTATACTGGCATGAGAAAGAGCAGTTACGATGATGGAAAGGAACACAGAAGTCCTTATGCTAAACTGCTGCACTGTTCTGTGTGCAGAGAAGATACGTGCCAATCTTTTGTGCGAATAATTCCTTAAGTTTTGGACCTACCTTAATGTCATATTTATAATTAAATATTCACATATATTTCCATCTGCCCCAAGACAAGGAATTGCATCCCCTGGATTAACAGAAGATGGACTATGGAGGGCGAAATACATCTACGATTCAGCCTTCCATCCAGATACTGGGGAAAAGATGGTTTTAATTGGCCGCATGTCTGCTCAGGTGCCCATGAACATGACCATTACTGGCTGCATGATGACCTTTTATAGGTAAGTAATGCATGATAGTACATGAGTGAAATAAATATGCAATTGAGAAATCCAATTTGAAGGCCATACAACTGACACTGGTTGTAACAACTTTGTGTACTCTATGGGGTTTTAGTGCTGCTGCAGCCCAAGTGAGTGATATTGTATACTTTGAATGTTTCAAAAAACAGTTAAAATGAACATTTTGGGTTTCCTCTGCTCCCTTATATATTTCACATATTGGTTTGGTTATTTATTTACGTTCAAAAGAAAATGAAGTGGAGAAAATTCAATCTGAGAACTCTTGAACTTCAGTATGCGAGATACTGATGGGAAGATGAAGTATCAAATTTTCCTTTAACCATGATTATCGCTACCTTCCCACTTGAATTATAGTAATTGGATTTTTTTGTCAAGTCTAACAGGATAAAAACCACCTGATATTAAATGTACATTTTAATAATCTATGTGACTCTCTAAATCTGAGCTGGAAATGTTTGTCAGGTAACATAGCTCTGTACCTGGGAAAAGCACTTCAAGTTTTACATTATTGTAACTGAAAAGTTACATCTAATAGAATTTTAACTTATTTCAGTACTGAAACTGGAACAGATTCCTCAAGAAGACCTGTGCATTTCTACATTTCATGTAGGAAAGCTATCATTTTGTGAATAAACTGTTCGAAAGACTGATTTGGCTGATCCTTTACAGAATAATCTTTGGGGGAAGTGTGATGAAAAATAATCAACCCAACATCATTTGATTGTCTTAATCTCATCACTTTAAATAAAATTGATTGTACTTTTTTGTTTTTAAGAACTACTCCAGCAGTGGTCTTCTGGCAGTGGATTAACCAGTCATTCAATGCCATCGTAAATTACACCAACAGGAGTGGAGATGCTCCAATTACTGTCAGGTAAGGTATTTAAGCCACACTAGGCAGAAAATTCAAAAACTTTGAATTACAATATCTGCTCTAGTTTAGACCTAAATTCAGTGCTATGATGTGAATGGCCTGACAAAATGCTTTAATATTTTGCACATGGGATCTCTATGAGTTAAAATTATGCTCTAATTAGTGTAATGTGATATGCAGGCAGCGTTATCTTTGATGAAAGCCAATACAGTAGTACCTCGGGTTGCAGACACGATCTTTTCCGGGCTGCCGTTTGCACCCCGAAAAGTCCGCATCCCAAACGGCAATATCTCGCTTCTGCGCATGCACGATCTGCGCAGAACACTTCTCCGCATGTGCAGAGTGCGCAGCAAAACCCGGAAGTAAGCACTTCCAGGTTTGTCACATTCGCAACCCACAAAAATGCAACCCGCAGCAAACATAACCAGAGGTACGACTGTACAGCTCACAAGACTGATGGAGTGACCAATCACTAAAGCGGGGGTGGCTAACTTGTTTTGCCGCCGCCGTTCCCCTTCCCCCCAGAAAAGAAGCCTGGTTCACCCTTGGCCAACCTCTCATGGACCACGTGCCAGCAGTGTGTGTGGCCAGCCCACATTCTCACATGCGCGTGCACACACAGGACACACACAGTCCAACATGTTCAAAAGCACACACTCTCCCCTACTCAGCTTATCTGTGATCACCAGAGGGGGTGTGCGTATCTCCCTCTCTGCACTCCTAAAACAATCAGTCTAATGACTGAGGAGGAGACTGCTTGCACCTCCCTCACAATGATGGGCTCTGCCCATCCCAGTACTGGGTCTATGTTAGTGCTTTTCTCCACTTACAATAGCAGCCATCAAATTGATGGGGCCTTGCCCAACTAGAAAAACATGGTTACCCCCCGCCAAACCATGGGGGCTAGTTGTTCCTGCCCTAAATCATCTTCCCTAAAGCTTGGGGTGAGGGTGGTAATTGGTTGTGGAGCCAGCAGTAAGGTTTAGTTTTTGAGCCACAGCCAAGCCCTGCATATTTGAAACAGCCCTGTATTCTGCCCTGTTCTGAGGAATGCATGCCCAAGGCAAGAGAGGTCCCCTACTTCTTCTGCATGGCTTTCAGCGGCTGTAATAATAATGGATCCCAGATTGCCTAGTTTGGATTATTATTAAATTTGCAATGTGGTTTTTCATAGACTGGCTTGACGTGACGACATGTAAGCACAAGGTAAACTATAATGGGGAAATTGAAGTGATGCTAATTTAATAACATTAATATGTAACATGCATATAGCGAGCATTCCAAGCACTTCACGTACACCGCCTCAGTAATATATGTGAGATATTACTAGATGCATGACTGCCTAGTTACTTCTGTCTGGTACTAAAAACAAGTTATTTGCATGTAGATAATCACCCAAGGTCATATTTGCATAATTTAAATGACTAAATTAGGCTACTAATGCATTCTAGACATCTACTATGGATTGCACCTGGTATGGGATCAGAGCATTTCAAACGGGCATGTGTAGTCCTTCACTTCTGTAGTCCATGAAGTTTTCTGGTTCTGGTGGGGTCTTTTAAATGTCTTGAGAATTATTCATCTGGTCGAGCACATCTGGGAAACATTGAGGTAGAAGACCAAAATATGTTGCCCAGGTGTGACAAGAGCAGAGCGAAGATGGTGTTCTTGAATGTAGGAGCAGAACTACCAGTAGGATACAGGTGGTCACAGTACGGCCACTCAGTGTCGCTTGACATCCTAAGCTTGCACATGCAGGGGTTGTGTGTGTGTGTGTGTGTGTGAGAGAGAGAGAGAGAGAGAGAGAGAGAGAGAGAGAGAGACAGACAGACAGACAGACAGACAGACAGATATACCATAATTACATGCTAGGAAGTCTTTGCATCAGAGCTGAGGAACCTGAAGCCCTCTACATGTTGTTAGACTGTGGTTTCCTTTGTCTCTGATCCTTGGCCATGCTGGCTGGAGCTGGTGGGAGTCCAACGATATCCACCCCTGCTCTTTATCCTTCCAGCTGCTTTTGGTATAACCAATTTCTGACCAGTATCAGAGTGTAAAGGCACACAGCGAAGCAACTTTTTTTTTTGAAGCTAAGCACATCTGGGTCTGGTCACTGCCTGGATGAGAGAGCACTCGAGAACCTTGTGTATGTGCTGCTGAGCTGGATATAAATGTAAGAAATGAAGTGAATATTCTGAGGTGATCTGTCTGCCTCTGGTGAAGATGGCTCAAGGTTACTCAGTCTCCTTGGCAGCTTGTGATGGCATTAGACCAAATTTTGGGGGGGGGCTGTTTGGCGGCTGAGATGATGAGTGTTGTTAGACTTTTGTTAAGGATCCAGCCCCAAAATTAGCACCTTGAGAACCCTTTGTTATCTTTTCTCTTCCGTGAAAAGGACAGTCTGTCCATGCACCTAGATCTTCCTGCTCTCTGATAAATGGACCGGCATAGTTCAGCATATAGTAGAGTTGGCAGAGGAAATAGCTGCAAAAAGAAAGCCATGGCTCATTCTGCAGAGGAAGAGTCTACAACAAACTAAGGCCCGGGGGCCGGAGGTGGCCCAATCGCCTTCTAAATCCGGCCCGCGGACGGACCGGGAATCAGCATGTTTTTACATGAGAGGAATGTGTCCTTTTATTTAAAATGCATCTCTGGGTTATTTGTTGGGGCCTGCCTGGTGTTTTTACATGAGTAGAATGTGTGCTTTTATTTAAAATGCATCTCTGGGTTATTTATGGGGCATAGGAATTCGCTCACTTACTTATTTTTTTCAAAATATAGTCCAGCCCCCCACAAGGTCTGTGGGACAGTGGACCAGCCCCCTGCTGAAAAAGTTTGCTGACCCCTGGTCTACAAGTATATCTGAAGCCCCAACCCAATAGATATTCTATCATGCTTCCAAACATAGTGAACTGTCAAACGTATGAGGCAGCTTTATATTGTTAGCCCATTAGCCTGTCTAACCTACTGTCATATGGCATGACTGACAGTGGGTTTCCAAGTGAGATCTTTTACACAGAATATACCGAGGACTGAGATTAGGATGTGTTGCATACAAAAACCACATGCTCTACCACTCAGCTATAAGATCTCAGCCCTCAGTCTAAGCATGATGCTTCCACTGAGTCCTTCGTCACCCAACTGTCAGTTCAGTAGCCAAGAACATAGAAGTCCTGCTGGATCGGGTCAGAAGCCCATCTAGTCCAGCATCCTGTTCTCACAGTGGCTAACCAGATGCCTATGGGAAGCCAGAAGCTGGAAACTGAGGGCAATAGCACTCCTCACATGTGATACCCAGTGACTGGCATTCTGAGGCATACCATCTCCCAACTGTGGATATAGAACATATAGATCACTTAGGAGTCAGCCACTTAGCATCATAAATGGGAAAGGGGAAAGTTTGTAACCCCACTAGATGCCCTGACATTATATTCCGGTGCAGTTTCAGCCACGAAAACATGTTATAGTACCATGCTTACATAATTGGAACATGTGTGATGTAACATATATGGCTATTGTGCACACACAAATGTTCTTATTTTTGTTTTAGCCAGCTGGGAACAGCCTATGTTTCTGCCACCACAGGTGCTGTTGCAACTGCTCTAGGACTTAATGCACTAACAAAGGTATTTAATCATTTCCTCCTTTTTGCTTTGAGAAAGAGTTTTGATTGTTGTGGAAACTTTTAGTTAATGATTTCCATTCGCACGAGGAGTAACAAGGATTTTTGTGGCACCTTAAAAGCAAATGCATTTATTGTGACATGACCTTGCATATTCAGGAGCCCACTCAATCTTTTCACCTGTGGGTTTATCAGTCTCTTGTGATTGAATCCTGTTTGCTTCAGTTCAATACTGATTCATTTTTATAGCTTTGAATATGTCAGCACACAGAAATTAGATGCCAGGGATAAGTGTTCTAGCCTAGCATTTTCTGGAACTTCCAGCTTTCTTTGTACAACAATATTTTTATATGGAAGAGTATTCAGTTATGTGAGCTCAGGCTTGCATTTACCACCTCACTGAAAATATAGTCTCAGTTTCTAGGGCGAGGTGTCTTGCAGCTGATATTCAGATAAGGTGCTGTTTCTGATTCTTGCATGAAATCCACTTTAGATTTATTTATAAATAGTTTATACTGCTTGTATAATAAAAATCTAAGCAGTTTACATAGAAACAATGAAACAACATTAACTAATACAAATATAATAATATTTCATTTTCCTAAAAGCTAGATAAGAGCAAAATGTGGTTGTATATCACAAATAAAAACTGAGCGATCTGCAGAACAAAACAAAAATAAACCTTTGGTATACATTTTAAAGAGGTGTTTAAAGGTCATTTTTATCTCCAACCCCAAAGCATTTAACATGTGCGTATCTTCACTGTCCATTTCGTGCATCTGATGAAGTAGGATCTTGCCTGGGAAAGCTTCTGCTGCAATAAATCTTCAAGAAACCATGAGACACCCTGCTGTGTTTGTTGTCATACTCTAAGATGGCTACACTTCAAAAAGCTTTCTCAGAATGACTGCAACTATTTTTCAAAGAGAAAGATAGAAGGGTTTAATTTTTTTTTGATCATATAGCTTCCCTAAATGGCATTTCATCAAAAACTTAACCTGATTTCTGGGAGTGATTATAACTCAATATTTCTGTTCTAAAATATTTTATGCCTCTGTAATACAGTTGAGAAACCACTCTCATTTTTTAAAGGTACAATCTATACCAGGGTTCTCAAAAGATTCTAGCTTCAGGCACATATATTCTCTGATGTGTTGGCATAGATTCTTAAGATCAGCTTTTCACAATACTTTTCACAAAACAATACTTCTCACTGCGAGAAGCAAAGCTACAGGGAACCAGGCAGAGGGCCTTCTCGGTAGTGGCGCCCGCCCTGTGAAATGCCCTCCCAGCAGAGGTCAAAGAGATAAATAACTATCTGACATTCAGAAAATACCTGAAGGCAGCCCTGTTTAGGGAAGTTTTTAACCTGTGATATTTTAATGTATTTTTATATCTGTTGGAGGCTGCCCAGAGTGGCTGGGGGGACCCAGCCAGATGGGTGGGGTACAAATAATAAATTATTATTATTATTATTTTAGAGTGGCTGAGGATCGGTGGGGTTTCTCCATCTTCAGGTAACTCTTATTTCTTTTTTCACAGCATGTCTCACCTCTTATAGGACGTTTTGTTCCTTTTGCTGCTGTAGCTGCTGCTAACTGCATTAATATCCCATTAATGAGGCAAAGGTAAGATAAAAATCTAGCATGTGCCACAGAGCACCTGTTTGCTTAGTAGGGATGCTGCAAAATTTGTTCCAAGCCAGACTCTGAAAATAAATTCAGAGGCTCATTAAAGCCCATTTCAAAGCTGACACAAGCTTTAAATGGCCCTGAATTCTTCTCCAGCTTTGACTGAAATTGGATATGACTCCTGCAGAGTCCAGCCTGCAGAGCAAGCCACTTTCAGGAAGGGCAAGACTTCAAAGGAGCAAACGAGAGCTTAAAACTCCCAAATTGTTCCTTGAATTCAGGAAGGTAAGCTCCTACCCACACAACAGGATCAAAGTGTGCCTTCAACACTCACACTTTGGCCACGCAGGGGTAGGGGAGATAGAGATCTTGCCCGCCAGCCAGCAAAGATTCCCCACCCTGTGCTAATCCAACCCATGGCTTAGCTTTCAGTGGTGCAGCAGGAGGAGGACTGGGAGAGGAGCACAGTGGCCACAATCCAATCTCTAGCATTTGCACAAAGCCATAGCATTGCTTGAGCATCATGTGCAAACCAGCTCTTATGAATGTAATGTAAAACAAAGTAGGGCTGTTATTGAAGTTTACAAATGATTAACAAATGTTCTGGAATGTAACTTTAGGAGCATAAACAATTTGAGCATATAGTGCCCTTAAAGAATAACCTTTCACAATTGTTCAGCTTTTTTCTTTTCTTTTTTTAAAACCCAACAGGGAACTAAAGTATGGTATTCCAATTACAGACGAAAATGGAAACCGATTAGGTGAATCGTCCAAAGCTGCCCAACAGGCCATTGTGCAGGTGGTTATCTCACGGATCCTTATGGCTGCTCCTGGCATGGGTTAGTTCACCTTCAGCTAAGCATAAGTAGTGATTGAAATCATGCTCTTCTAAGAACTTTGGCTTCAGACCACACATTAGATTTGAACAGCTAACGGCTCACACATAAAAGATATTGTAGAAAAACATGGCAGAGTTTTATTTATTTTTACAGTGTATCTGCAATGCACTGTTGATATTGTAGCCATTGCTCTAGCTGAACATCAAATATTCTTTAAAATCTTTTTATTTATTTATTGTATCTCTTGTGAAACTTCATGTGCACATTCTGCATCATCTATTTATAACCCTTTTTCATCTCCATACATTGCTAACTTATTTATGCATATTAATAGAGTGCCTCAGGAAAGCTATACACTACTAGTAAACTCATTGGAGAATACCTGTTATTAGAAACTGCTCTGTATACATAGTTTGCGAAAGTTTAAGCATTTCATTCTTTGTTTTTCTAGCCATTCCCCCGTTCATAATGAATTCTTTGGAAAAGAAGGCATTTTTAAAGGTAGGCCTAAGCTCCTGAAGATATATTAATTTTCTTCTTACAGACAGTACAATTAAGAGATCAGTTTTAATGAAATAGCCGTTCACAGAGCAATAAAAAGAAAAAGAGAAAATTGGCTGTTATTCCCTGTCCTGCTCTAGGGAACATTTTTGTTTGTGAATAAAACAAGGGGGTGTGTGAAAGCTCTTCATTCAGTTGTGCAAATTAGATCCACACCATTGCTTTCATAAATTGTAACAAGGAGGTATATGTTGATTAAAGCGTGTATGCTAAAAGTCAGGGTTATTTTCAGATGCATGACATCTCCTGCAAGGAGAGCCAGTGTGGTGTAGTGGTTAAGAGCGGTAGACTCGTAATCTGGGGAACCGGGTTCGCGTCCCCGCTCCTCCACATGCAGCTGCTGGGTGACCTTGGGCTAGTCACACTTCTTTGAAGTCTCTCAGCCCCACTCACCTCACAGAGTGTTTGTTGTGGGGGAGGAAGGGAAAGGAGAATGTTAGCCGCTTTGAGACTCCTTCGGGTAGTGAAAAGCAGCATATCAAATCCAAACTCTTCTCTTCTTCTTCTAATTTGAAGCTGATGTACATGAAGCATGCTGTCACATGGAAGCTGCTTTAAGTTAAAATTGATCCGTATGTCAACGGATGTCATGCATAAATCGAGTACTGCATGGCAGCTCCCTACATAGTCAGAGGACTTTTTCCATCGTGCTGCAAATTTGCTTATTTGGGGCAGAGTGAAAGGTTTGTGGTGGTCTGGAGACACCTGCCTGAAACACAGTATGCCTCTGAAAACCACTTGTTGGGAATCGAAGGCGGGCAGATGCTCCTGCACTCATGTCCTGCTTGCAGGCTTTCCACAGGCATCTGGTTGGCCACTGTGAGAACAGGGTGCTGGACTAGATGGGCCGTTGGCCTGATTCAGCAGGGCTCTTCTTAGATTTTTGTGCATATACTGTAAGTGGCTTGAAGTGGCAACAGGGAGTAATCATTAAAGTGGCCTCCATGCTTCTTATGCTCTTGCTGATGGACTAAACATCAAGAATATTACCAGCACCACACATTGTTGCCGACCTATGCAATTCCATGAGAAGCAGCTCTTTTTATGTAACATTCTGTATGTTGGGGAATTCAGTGTCATTGTAAGATTCTAATCTCACCTAGGGCAAGCACAGGGCTTCTGCTGATAGGGTTCATGAGGGAATCCCTCCCATAATTTTTTTCCCTGCAACATTGAAGTAAGGATCATTTTCTAGGGGCATAGTTCATGAAATAACAATTATGTGATAATAGACCATCATTATCCCCCACTAAGAGATAGCTACTTGCCTGAAGTTACCTAGTGACTTGGTAAGAGTTAGATTCAAGTCTCCTAGATTGATATGAAGTGTTATCTGAAATAGGTTATGTAGAATTCAGTGCTTCATGTTCAAAGTGTCAGTCAGTTAAATTTATTTGCTAAAATCCACTGGACTTCACAAATGTATTGAGGTACATTCTAGCACACGTGTTCCCCAGCACACTGGCCACTGTGTTGCACAATGAAATGTTGTCTAATCCTCTGGGCTGCTAAAGCAAACATGGAAACATAATGTGTAAGTGTATTTATCCCCATCCATCAGCAAATAAGAAATATTCTCTGTAGAATTCCAGTGGGGGACTTGAATATGTTGGAAGGAGCAGGGATGTTTGCTTAAGCATATTACACATTTTGGAGTTGACACTGTTTGCATTTGACTGTGACAAGTACGTGATGAGCATTTCTGTTGGTTCAGTGATATTTCTTGCAACAGCTAATGAAAAGAGAATGCCATATGTCAAGCAAAGTCTCCATTGGCGTGTATGTAGTTTAATCAACATGAAGCTGTTGTAATTTTTTCAGATCAGCACATCTGAAAGAGCCCTTCAGTGACTGTTCAGTGTTCTTTGACACCACCATGACTCCCTTTATGTTTTCCTGCTCCTCCCCGCCCCCTCTCTGCCTCATGGACTGTGAGCTCAGGTGAATCATTGCTCTACAGCTAGTTAATTATAAGACTTGCTATTGATCAGGCCTGGATCCCTTGAGCAATGAACTGCACTTCTTTTTTAAAAAAACAACAACAACAAGCAGCTTCGGCATGTCAGCTTAAAGTTCATTACTTGCTCTACTCTGACACCATCTACAACCTGCTTTATTAATGCATACAGGCTTTAGCATTTTCCCACCATTCCAGATAATACCGTAGCTCTTGTTCACTCAGCCTAAGGGAAAAAATCTTTACTCTAAAGGCTCAGACAAAGAGAAGGAGAAGAGGAATCGTGTGAAGGTCTTCATTTCTTTGAATCCTGCCACAGAAACATTGTCTTCCTTTCTAATTATTATTTATTTATTCATTCATTCATTCCCCGCCCATCTGGCTGTGTTTCCCCAGCCACTCTGGTTGGCTCCCAACAGAATATTAAAAACACAATCAAACTTCACACATTAAAAACTTCTCTAAACAGGGCTGCCTTCAGATGTCTTCTAAAAGTCAGATAGTTGTTTATTTCCTTGACATCTGATGGAAGGGCATTCCACAGGGCGGGCGCCACTACCGAGAAGGCCCTCTGCCTGGTTCCCTGTAACCTCGCTTCTCGCAGTGAGGGAACTACCAGAAGGCCCTTGGAGCTGGACCTCAGTGTCCAGGATGAACAATGGAGTGGAGACGCTCCTTCAGGTATACTGGGCTGAGGCCATTTAAGGCTTTAAAGGTCAGCACCAACCCTTTGAATTGTGCTCAGAAATGTACTGGGAGCCAATGTAGGTCTTTCAAGACCGGTGTTATATGTTTCTAGCTGCAGGTGGCTGATCTTCTAGCTGTTCTTCACTAGATAATGCCTCAAATATAACCATAGTGAACCTTGCTGAGTCATGGAAATGGCCGAAGCTTTCCAAATGTGACTCCCCAAATAAAAGCAGACAGCTGACTTGAGAGCAGTGGTGAATATGGAGCACGAGGAGTTGGCTGCGGCATAGTAGGAAGAAATGACAGCATCCCTAAACATGCCAGGCATTTTAATCACTGGGAGTTTGAGAAAAATATGTGATTTTAATTTGAGCAGCAGCCTGCCAGCACTTGCTTTTGTCCTCAGCTGGGGAACAGAGGAAGGAACAAGCAGAACAGCCATTTCATGCTGACTTTATCTCATTAAAAGTAGTAATAGGAGACGGGGTCATATTTCAACGGCAGAGTGTCTGTTTTCATGAAGAATGTCCCAGGTTCAATCTCCAGCAAACTCGGGTAGGGCTGGAAGAGACCCCTGTCTGGAGCCCAGGAAAGCCCCTACCAATCAGCATAGGCAACTTGTTAAAAGGCAGGTGCCAAAGTTCCTGGTTAGACCTGAGTCTTAAGACAGAGTAATTTTGGCCCCATTTACGGCACCCACGCAGATGGTCCAGTTCTCACAGTTGTGGGAGGCTAAGTGCAACTAGCTCACCAAACTTTGAGTAAAGGTTTCCAGCTAGTTATGAGCCGGCCCCAAGCACCTGAGAAATACATTTAAACATCCATATGTCTGTCTGTTGAGCATTAGTGGCTCTTCTTGTTCCTACATAGAGGAATGTTTTTGTGTGCCTGCTCTATCTGAAAAGGGTAGCTGACTTGAATGGTTCAATGAGCCCCACTGCAAATGCTTAGAAAAGCAGACTGCCTGCTGTTGTTTCTCATAATTCTGTGTAACAACAAACTTCAAACAAACTTTAGATTGCGCTTGTGTCCAAGAGGCACCCCTACACAAAACTGTTCATCGTACAAAAAATGAAATATTTCCGAACAACAGCTTTGAGGAATACAGTGTCATCTTGCATTCGGTGTTAAGAACATCTCCAGTGCAGAGTTCTCCTATCCTCTGCCCTTTTGTTAATGATTCCATTGGGTGGCATCTACTGGTGTCTGGTTGATCATAAACTGTGTGGTGCAATAAGAAGTAAATAGGAGCCCTTTGGCTGGCTGGAGTTCTGCCATCTGCTGAGTTTCCAGAGAGATGTAAGTGCTGCATCATTACATGCCGCGCCATCGTTGAAGTTTAAAGCTACCATTTGTTCCTTGACTACCTGATTCACAGGCAGCTACTTTGTGGCTTCGGGTTCCTGCAGCGCAGAGAAAGCCCCAGTAGTCACCTTAGTCAGGGGTCAGCAAACTTACCAGGCCTCGGGCCGGTTCCTCCAGCGCCAATCGCGCGGTGGGCCAGAGGGTGGGGGAGCGCATGCCCATATGCACGCACACATGCTATTTCTGGCACACTTCCGGGTCGGCGGAACACCGGAAATAGCTTGTGTGCGTGTGCATGGGCCTCCTCAAACCCAGAAGTGCGCCAGAAAGGATGCTTGCGCATGCGCACAAGCTATTTCCGGTGCTCCCCTGACCTGGAAGTGGGCAGCCGTGCCACGCCAGTAAGAGCGGGTGGCGGCAGGCAACAGGGGTTGCAGCAGGCCGGATAACTGAGTCCCTCGGGCCGTATCCAGCCCGCGGACCTTAGTTTGGGGACCCCTGACCTTAGTTGTCAACATCTGTAGGTGTGATACGTTTAGGCATTGTTAAAGATCCTTGCATATGTCTAATCTGGGAACTGATGAGCAGTTCAATATACCGTAGTCCCTCCGATCCTAAAGGCTTGTTCATCTACATTAATTACTTAGGAGTAAGCCCCAGTGAACATAGTGTGTCTTACTTCTGAGTAAATATGCAAAGAATATTTTCCCTGCCTCTTTACCTCATATCTAAAGCACAAAATCTATAGCTCCACATTTGCTGCTTATTTCCAACTATTTAACACTTCATTCTGATCCTTAATAGAATAGCAGTATATGGAATGCTTTTTACTTGAAAATCATAATTGCACACATCCACTGTAATTCTAACCAATTAACTATTTTACTTTTAATCTTCATCCTGCTTATGATACCATATATGAAAGGGAATGATAGTTTTTAGTAAGAGAAGCAAATCCAATAGATAGAAGAGGCTTGCTGTGGTTTGGTTTGGTTTCATTAGCATTTACTTTCTGGTAGAAGTCTTAACACAGCATCTTTATATTATCCCTTAAATGATTAATTGTTGCAAGATTAGTTTTGCTTGATGATGTGACAATAAACGGTGCATAGGATTTGTATGCTGTGAAACAATGCATTGTTTTTTTTTAATAAGTTATGATAATTTCCAAAGACCCATAGCTGTTCTTTACTGACACAGGAACAACAGTTGATAATGGGAAAAGGAGAGGCTTGTCCATCAGTTTTTATGAAGTTTTAAAAAGTTTTTTTCTTTCCAAAGTGAGAGTAGGGGTAGGATTGTAAGACACTTGCTTATAGAGAAATACCCCAGAATGCAACCCCTGCCCCAATTTCTCTTTAATTGGCACTTGCACCAAATTTCTTTTTTTAAAGAATTGCAACTTTAAAGTGTGCATTGGAATTCATCCTTTTGCATTATTTAACAAATGCAACATGGGATCACATGTTGTAGAAAGTCCTAACATTGCTCACATTGTCTGAGTGATTTCTCACCTGGTGTATTTTTACTACAACTATATAACAATACCTCTAAAGCACACATCCCAGGATTTTAATGGACAACCGCAATGAACATTTTCAGAACTTGAAGACCCAAACCGTTTCCCTATACCCATGGCAGTGCTTTCAGTGGAATTTTACAATAGTAATTCATCCAATTGCAGGAAAGGACTGTTTTCATCCCTTAAACACTCTGTGTGTCTGATATTATAATACTGCCCTACTTTTAGAAATCTGTCCTGCTGCTAAGGAGACATGGACAAATCAGCAAAGTTGGGGTGTGCTGGTGGCTATTGACCTTGGAGGCTATAACACCTGACTCTAAGGCTGGGGATGTTTGCAGAACCCATAGTAGTTAGGTGTGTGTGAATAGTACATATGTGGTGAGAGGAAATATCTCATTTCATCATGTCACATTTCTTTTAAAACGCAGAGGTTTCCATGGATGAGTGCCCCCATTCAAGTGGGTTTAGTTGGCTTCTGGTGAGTATAAAAATAAATAAAAATGAATTCATGGGGATATGATTGTGGTTATCATAACAATGTTTCCTTCTGTGACGGATGTTGATTTTGAACCCTAAATGGGGAATCGCACATTGCGCTTCATGTGTGCAGTGTGGCTGTGTATCTTGTGTTTTCTTTAATTCCAGCAATGGTGGGAGGGGCAATTGCTATTGAGATCACAACATGTGGAAATAATAGGATTGTCCCTTCCCTCTCCAGTGTGGTGTAGTGGTTAAGAGCGGCAGACTCATAATCTGGGGAACCGGGTTCACGTCTCCGCTCCTCCACATGCAGCTGCTGGGTGACCTTGGGCTAGTCACACTTCTTTGAAGTCTCTCAGCCCCACTCACCTCACAGAGTGTTTGTTGTGGGGGAGGAAGGGAAAGGAGAATGTTAGCCGCTTTGAGACTCCTTCGGGTAGTGATAAAGCGGGATATCAAATCCAAACACTTCTTCTTCTTCTCCTCTCCACCTATGACCCCACCCAAAAACAATCCACCAGGTTCAGCTGTAATCAATTAAAGAAAAGCTAGTGGCGTCACAGAGGCATCTGATTGGTGTCTGTGAGGACCAAATACTGGACTAGATGGGCAGAGACAATACCTGCATCCTACACATTAAGCAAAATGTGTAGTTTTGACTTTGGCACAGTGAGGCCATCAAAGCCTCTCTTTAAGGCTAAGGCAAATAACTTGGAGAAAGTGCTATGATAACCTTTTCCCAAAGCAGCTACTGGGGAAGCAATGCAAACAAAAGCAGGCCTTGAGCCTCTGGAATAGGCTGACTTCGTCTTGGTTGGGGAAGATACAGAGCAAAACAAAGGGGAGGAACAGGGGGCCATATAAGCCCAGAGGGGGAACGGCACGTTGTAGTACGAGGCCAATCCTGGCCCACCAAGGGGTCACCAGCTGATAGGTGGGAGGACAGGGTTTCATCAGTTGTGTGGGGATTACTGGCCTGTGCAAAAGCACCCATGGAAACAGCTTGCACACACAAGCTACTTCAACGAGGTTTAAGACATTGTCTTCTCCAGAGGCTCAAATGAGAGCATAGGGCTGCCTCCTGCCTTTCCTTTAAAATCCTCAATATGGTGGGACTTGGAAAAGGCTTTGGGAGCCTTCTCCTGCTCCCCATTTAAACCTCCAAGTTTTGGAACTCAAACTGGGTAGGGAGGAGACTCACAGAAGCCTTTACAAGTCTCCCTGTGGTTCCTTTTCGAGCCTCCCATATCAGAACCGTGTTCATTACTATCAGCTGCGTTGAATAGTAAATAAATTGAATGTAGCACATAATGCAGGAGCAAAGGAAAGAAACAATGGAGAGTTCCATGCATCTGATGAAGTGGACTTTAGCCCATGAAATCTTTTGCTGCAATATCTGTGCTTTTCATATTGATGTCCAGAGTTAGGATTTTAAGGTGCTTTGAAACTATCTGCAAATTTTGAAGAGGCCAGTTCGTACTTTGAGGACAGTTACCCCGAAATAACCTAACTTAATGTTTGTCTTTTCCAGTTTGGTGTTCGCAACACCTCTGTGCTGTGCATTATTTCCACAAAAAAGGTAATGCATGTTTTTTAAAAAAATTACTTTGGTCTATGGTGAGAGGTAAGATTATGCTGAGCACATTGCAAAAAAATTTTTTGAAAACAAAGAGTCATCATCATTTCTATGGATATGAGCAGAGAGACATTCCAGAAGTCAGAACACAACCCCCACTTTTTTTTTAATACTGGAAGTAAGAAATTTTCAAAATGACCTTATTCTTAGGATAGGTTCCCAGCCCAAAGTCCACTCTTGCCTAGCTCTGAGGAAGCAGGTTAGGTACCACTTCTGTTCTAATCCTGCCTGGCATGATAAGATTAGATCTTTCTCACATTCATTTTCCTCTCCTTCACCCCATTCACTTGTAGTTACTAAGTGTTATTTTTCTAGAAAAAGCGGTGCCAGAACTCACCTTGTTCTCTTATAATGACAATGGCACCCACCTGGAACTGAGTTCCGGCTGGGGAAAAAAAGCCCTGATTCTGTCTTGGAACACTTTCTTATCCATGACTATGTAAGGAAGAAGATGCCGCTGTTTCCCAGCCAATGAGAAACTACTCTAATGCCTCTTCAACTCCTTTTACTTAGGAGTGGGGCTTTCAGCAGAGGGTTGTTGTTGTTCAGTCGTTCAGTCGTGTCCGACTCTTCGTGACCCCATGGACCAGAGCATGCCAGGCACCCCTATCCTCCACTGCCTCCCGCAGTTTGGCCAAACTCATGCCAGTCGCTTCGAGAACACTGTCCAACCATCTCATCCTCTGTTGTCCCCTTCTCCTTGTGCCCCCCATCTTTCCCAACATCAGGGTCTTTTCCAGGGAGTCTTCTCTTCTCATGAGTACTGGAGCCTCAACTTCAGGATCTGCCCTTCCAGTAAGCACTCAGGGCTGATTTCTTTAAGGATGGATAAGTTTGATCTTTTTGCAGTCCATGGGACTCTCAAGAGTCTCCTCCAGCACCATAACTCAAAAGCATCAATTCTTCGGTGATCAGTCTTTATGGTCCAGCTCTCACTTCCATACATTACTACTGGGAAAACCATAGCTTTAACTATACAGACCTTTGTCGGCAAGGTGATGTCTCTGCTTTTTAAGATGCTGTCTAGGTTTGTCATTGCTTTCCTCCCAAGAAGCAGGCATCTTTTAATTTCGTGACTGCTGTCACCATCTGCAGTGATCATGGAGCCCAAGAAAGTAAAATCTCTCACTGCCTCCATTTCTTCCCCTTCTATTTGCCAGGAGGTGATGGGACCAGTGGCCATGATCTTAGTTTTTTTGATGCTGAGCTTCAGACCATATTTTGCGCTCTCCTCTTTCAACCTCATTAAAAGGTTCTTTAATTCCTCCTCAGTTTCTGCCATCAAGGTTGTGTCATCAGCATATATGAGGTTGTTGATATTTCTTCCGGCAGAGGGTTACCTTGTTCCTATGTAGATTGGTGGTCTCAAACTCTCCCCTGGCTACTGCCGTACCAGCTTAGAATAAAATACTGCCAGTTAAATCAACAGCACAGACCTCCAACACAGGTCTGTTCTTTAGAGAAACAGATCCAAGGCAATGCAACAGACAATATATAGAACCTTAGCTAAGGACTTAGTGGATGAAACACCGCCACCTAATGGTTGGTGGTGTTGCTTATATAATCATCACTCCCTCTTCACCACCCAGAGGAAGCCCAGGAGAGGAAGCACAGCAGTCTTCCTGCCTTCTTTCTCATCACCCACAGGCATTTTCTTGGTTGTTTTCTATAGCTACCACTGGGGTTATGCTTTGCAGTCATTCAGCCAGATTACGAATGGGCTCCTGTGAGGAAGGATGCCATAGATTCCCTAAGAGCTTCTTCACACTGAAGTGCTTTATCCTGCAAGCCAGTATAGGATCATGGGGGGAAACCTTACAGAGGCTCCTGGAACATCCTCCTGTTGAAGATGAACAGCTTTGGTGTTCCCTGTTGCAACACTGTGGTCCTTCGTGCCACCTTGTATAAGGGATATGTTTGCTTCTGCACCGAGCTCTAAAGGAAGCTACATAAACAAAAGTTTGACTCCCATTTGCTGGCATCAGTAAATATAAACTTCATTTCATGGATTGATCAAGGTTATTTCATGGAACCAGAAATCCCCCTGCTTCTCTTCTGGCACATGAATGCTGATTTAACTCAAAGCAGTGTGATTGCTAACATTTCCCCTCTTGGCTTCGAAAAGGCCTATGAGTTGCATCTAGCCAAAGCAGTTCCAGGCTTAGCTTGAGGGGGATCAGAATTTATCACGCTTAGGTGGGTATTCTCTAGTGTTGACATGTTAAAGAGTTCTGTGACACAGTTTTTGATTTTAACCGCATGCCTTTCTTTTCACACATGCTAAACTGTTTTTTATTATTAAGAGTGAATGCAATTAAAATGTTAGCAATCAGTTTTAAAGACCTGTTGGTGATACACGAACTGTTAGGCCAAGTTTAATTTATAAGTGAAAGCTTAATGGTTCATGTAAAGTGCATTTTCCTGGCTGACACATTAACGTACCTCACCAGTTAACTTTAGCCAAGCAAAACAGCCAAGCAAAAACTTGAAAATCTTCTTCTGTGGCTCATAATGTTGAACAGGGACTGTTTGAAGTGCAAGAAAATACTTTTAGAATTGATAATGAAGTCCCCTTAGTACAAAATCATATTTGATATAAATTCCAACTTTAAAAAAAAACAAACCATCATCATAAAGCTTCACCACTTGCATGTATGAAACTTGATCATGGGTTGTATGTGACGTCTCTTCTGTTTTTCTTTTGCTCAGTTCCATGTCTGTAACTCGTCTGGAGCCAGAATTACAAGCCAAGATCCAAAACAGCAACCCTGAATTGGAGCGTGTGTATTTTAACAAAGGGTTATAATTTGTAGAAGACAAAATATCCCTCAGTGACAATTAGGTGAACTTATTTTAAATTGTGAGAAAGCCTTGGTGAAGACAACTCGGTCCTAGTGTATTATTTCAATTTTACACTTTTATTTTTTTAGCACTGAGGTTATTTAAGCTTTGCAATATAATTTTCCTAATCATGGCTTCAAATTGCTGTCGATGCCATTACTTCACTGTCCACTTTGTTTTTTCTGCTGCCAATATTTAAAACAGTTCCCATTAACTACTCTCAAGAAGCTAAAGATGAGGTTCCTTGGGAAAATGTTGCAGACAGAAGGAGATCACAGGATGCTATTTTAGATTTGCTGCCTTTCTCAATTTTGCCCTGCAGTAGGGTTGCCATATGTCTGGGAATTCCAGGACATGTCCTCTTTTGGGGGTCCTACATGCCCATCTGGGGGATTTTACATTTTAAAGCAAATTTCCTGGATTTTGGTTTTTTTTATTTTAAAAAATGTGCGCTGGTGGCTCTTGTTCAGGCTCCGGTGCGGACAACCCAGGCTCTGAAATATGGCAACCCTACCCTACAGGAAAGCAAAGAGCTATTATATTTATACCTACAGTTCAGGTGTTATTTCTTCATCAGATTCCTTTTCTCAAAGGCCCAGAGTGTGAATGTGTGGTTTGCTTTTGATATTGGGTTCATAAGTTGCCTTATCTCAGTTATGTAACAAGTATTTGGGGGTGGGTGGGGGAAGAGTGATGGGTGGGAAAACTTGAATGATGTAGTGCAAAGGAATGATATCTTCCCCCATCACTTCTGAAATCACTTAACTATTACAGTGAAAGGAAACTGGTAATCACAGAAAACATAGACTCTTACAGTGTGCAAAGTTGCCACAGGTGGGGCAAACTCTCCAAATTGCCTTGGAGCCTATCCAAGTGTTGTGCAGGGTACATGGTACAGTCCTCTCCTTAGGGGTTGCATATTAAATGTGTCCCATGTTAAAACGTGTGCATATAAAGTTAGTATACTATGCTAACTCTCTGGGTGCAGAAAAAACCACCCTGTTCAATATGTGAATTCACTCTTAGTCATGGTGCCTGGCATACTGCAGCATTGGGCAGGATCCTATAGGAATTCTCTAATGGCTGCCAAACTTAATTTGTGCTGCTTTATTAGTGGCAGTTGCCAAATTCTTGGGGAGGGGGGGGAATCAAGAGACTGGGTTTCTGTATTACATTCATGAGATTCAGTTGCCTTAACTGACATGTTTCCCCAAGAGATGGGGGAGGGGTATATTAGTTCTCTATTTCCTAGCCTTATTTTTTCATATCTGGCAATCACATTCTTGATACAATATTTTAAGTCCAGTCACATGAAAACACTATGCTGCTAAAAACAATGGCAAGAGTGCCCTGTTTTCCACCCCAAATGAGTTGTGTCATTTTATAATATTGGTGGTTGTTGGTCAACTGTTTTAAGAAGCACAAACATTGTTTATGGAACTTTTAATCCACTGCTTATTGATTATGTTTTGCAACCCTTATTTATACAGTGATCCTGTGAGGGGTAGGCTGATATTACTTCTGGAAACCAGGGCAGACCAAACCTTTCTCCCTGCCACCCAAAAGCCACCTGGCAAGACTATGTCTGAGTTAAAATTTGAACCCAGGTTCTAATACTCTGTTCACCAATCATCAACATATCACTGTAACTTCAGTATGCCTGACATACCTACTTCATTGCTACTACTTACCTTTTCATGTATGGTAAACCAATTTTAATGTCACAGTGAAGACCCCTTTGTACTGGTATCAATAGATCTACCTCTGTGCTCAACAAAATTGTTAGCCAGCGTAGACCCTGGCCTTTGTCCATGTTCAAAATAATACACAATCAGTGAGTGTTGTCCTACCAATGTGGTAGTAACTTTATATGATAGCTATTGTCGTGTTAGACACAACATAGAATTGAAACATGCCATACAGCAGTCTTGTTTAGCTGCGGGTGATGTTCATCTTTGAACTGAAAGGAGATCTAATGCTTGATCTGAACATTTTGCTTTGAAAGACCCACCAACAGTGGGATTTGCAGAGTAAAGTCTGTGGTTTTCAAGCTGTTTTCCGGGAAGGCCTGGGGTTGCTTGGAAGCTTATCATGACTTTCTCAGTGATAGGATCAATAACAGGAGACAAGCTTTCCTGAAAGGCAGCTTAGCAAGCACTACCTGTCTTCCCTACAGCAAGAAGGAGAGCATCTGGTATATTGTAAATTTCACTCTCAGCTCATATGGGACAATGATGAGAAGGTCAACAGGCCTGGCTGAAGCCACAGATGAACTATGCTGACTGTGTTCTCTATACCAGTGTTTCCCCAACTTGGGTCTCCAGCTGGTTTTAGACTACAACTCCTATCATCCCTAGCTAGCAAGACCAGTGGTCAGGGACGGTGGGAATTGTAGTCCAAAAGCAGCTGGAGACCCAAGTTGGGGAACCACTGCTGTAGAACAAGGGTGGCTAATGCTTGGTTCTCCAGATGTTGCTGCACTGCAGTTACAGTACCATCATCCTTGGCCATTGGTGCTGCTGGCTGGGGCTGATGGGAGTTGGGGATCAGCAACACATGCAGGGCCGCAGGTTACTCACCAATGCTCCCAATTTTTTGAAATTATATTGGGAAATTCCTTCAGCAGAGCTGTTTCATGTGGAAATGAGCACCTGAATGCAGAGAGATTGGAAACACTGGGGAAAGTGTGATTTAGGTATTGTTTTTAAATAACCTTTTTGCCTCTTGTTTCTTTCAGTATTGCCAAATACTTCATGCTGCTTTCTTAGACCTTGCATATTTCCCCATTGTTGACACACATCACTAGTTTAGAAAATGATAGTGTGACAAATCATTTGCCTTTAAACAGGAGTGATGTGACAGGCGACAGACTGCTCCTGTGACCAGGTGGCCACAGTGAACTGCATTTGCACCCATTTCAAAGCAGTTTGGGACAAGGGGCAATTCTGCTGTACGATCAAAGGATAGTACGGGCTGGTTGCAACTTTGACTTGTGAAATTGTGCTACTCTAGACGCAATCTTTTTTAAATGATCTAGCAGCCTGGTTGTATCACGTCTACTCAGAAGTAAGTCCCACTGAGTTAACTAGGGATTCGCCATCCAGTAAAGAGGCTTCGGACTTTGACTTAGGTTGCACTGACCTGGTTTTCCTGGTGAATTCTGAAAAAAAATATGGCAGTAAATAATTCTATGGGAGAAGAAATGAAATGTGCACTTCAGTTAAACATCATTCTTGAATGAATTGCAAGCTAAGGTGTTTCTCAGCCACACAGATCATAGAAAAGAACAATTTTGGCCCCCCTTTTAAAGTGCTTGAATTTTAAAAAAAATAATCTGAAACTTTCCAGTAACTCTTCTCTTTAGTTTTTTGATCAATTTTGTGTAACCTCCATGTTTTTGGGGTAACTGGGTATTCATGAGTGGCGTACATGGAATAACATTCTGCAGCACAAAGAGTTGTATCCAGTTAAATCACTGCATGTGAGGAACACACAGAATCTTCCCTCCCTGTTTTCTCACATGCACACCCTAAATCTCCAGACTACATTGGGGGGTACAGGAGACACCTGGGGGAGGAGGGGGGAGTTCTGTTGTGCCAACAGAAGTCATTCTGTGCACATATTGATTTAGTTGGATACAACCCAAATAGTTTTATTGATCGATTTAACCAGGATAAAGGAGGATTCTTTTGCTCCATCGAAGTACATGCATATATGCATATTCACACAAACGTATTATGCAGTCTATTTTTTTTTAATTAAACAGGTTTAATAACTGTGGCATGTTTCTCGGTGGTATTAAGCAGAACAAAATAGTATTAAGATCAGCCAATTTACACTGATCTTATAAAAATAGATTTTTTTAAAAAAAAATTCCAATAAAGTGCAATAAAGTCATATGCCTAGGAAAACTGCCAAGTTATATTTCTACATTTGGAAAATGATTCTGGATTACATTGTGACCGAAGAACATTTTTAATGTTAGTATTAACACAATGTCTTGCCAGTGTTGATGGAATTTATTGTACTATTTTAAAAGTATGCTGGATGAAATATTAAAAGCAGTGACTGGCATGAATGGTGGTGGTCTCTGTTTGAAACAAACTTTAGGAGGACAATGTTTATGCTCACAGGGATATTCTTGTGTATGGGTAAGCAACATAGGCTACTTTACATTAGATGGTTTCTTCCAACCAGATACAAACTAAGTGGGTTTTTTTAAAAAAAAAAATCAAACCTCTGCTTGTGTAAAAGTTTTAAGTGAACAAGAGGCAATTGATATAATACGCAAGTACAATAACATCTATTTTTTCATCTGTACTCCTCCTTAATTTGAGATGGGGATTCGTTTTGATTCCAGACTCCAAGTTCTGGCCCAGTTCAAAATTCCAATCTCTTCTACAGGAGCTTCAAAAGTGGAGTGTTCTCTCTGTGCATTTCCAGAACGTTGTTGCTTTTAGGTGGGATTCAGGCACATACCGGCAAATTCGAGTGGTGGCTTTATTCCAATAAGAAAAGTAATAGGAAGATGCACTGTAAAATATGGGATAGCATTTCCTTGACACAACTTCATCTAACCTCCCTACAAACAAGTCAGGATGAATGCTCAATAAACAAGTCATATGGGCTTATGTATCTCTCCCACCCCAGCACATTCCACTGAATGCCAGAAACACATTATTTTACCTAAAACAAAGCAAATGAAGATAATGGGTCAGGGTGCAACTCACCTGTTTGCCAACATCAGCTTAGAGCAGAGGAATCTCTAGCCTTGACAATCACTTTCTCTCTGCTGTGGGAGAAGTACGACTACAAAACATAAAGCCACTCTGCACTTTTTTCTTATTAAACCAACTTTCAAATCCATATCTCCTCCCATTGAGGGGTAAGCGGGGGGGGGGGGAGCAAATCAATTTCTTCTGCTCACAAGTCAGAGTGGAAATGAGTGCAGTCTGGGAAGAGGAGAAACTAGGGCAGGAAGAAAAGTGTCATGGTGTGATAATTCATGAATAAGTGCAGCACTTCTGTGTTCCTACAGGCAAGCTACGGGAGGTGGAGAAGCAGGGGAGGGGTCACTTTTCCTGCTTATTTTTTATTTGTGCAGACGCATTGTAAGTCACAAATCTTGGGTGAAATTTACTATTTCCGGCTTGTTGCCATGGGGCATACAGTACCTTTAAGGCATGGTGCTCTTCTTCAGGAAGGGCACTAGGTGGCAGCATCTCCCCTTTCCGGTTTCCTGTTATAAGGAAATGGCTCTTCAAGTGTTCATCACCGCTCTCTTTGGAGGACCAAATCTCATGCTCACCCAATAGGTGAGTCCAAGATGCTTGATGGAAGGACGAATGGGTACTGCAGACCCACCCCCACAAGGTAGTATGAAACTTACACATGGATGCAAGCTTAATTCGTTTAATTTTATCCCCTGCATTTTGAGAGGGTGGGATTGTGCAAAACAGTCCTCTGCATGTACTGATGTATATGTGTGGTAACTGCGTCACCTTCCTTCCTTCCTTCCTTTTTTCACACACAAAAATCACGCTCAAGTGGCATACAACGAAGAAATCAGGAATACATTTTAAACAATAAAACAAAACAAAAACTCTTGCATAACAATAGAGCAAAACAATAACAGTAACAATTTCTTACTAATATTTCAAAACAGTAGCAAATATAAGAACATACAAACAACCACATTTTAATACTGTAACTAACTAGATTACTTAAACAATATGCAGCAACAGTAGCAAGAACAAGGGAGCTTCACAGTTTCAGGTTAGTCCTGGAAACAACCCTCCCAAAATCTTGCTCGCCATCCTACATAGGATTTTTTGTGGGGTGTTAGCTTTTTCTTCCTTGAAAAGTACATACAGCTGAAAGAGGAAGTTGAGAGATTAATACATTTTCCACTTACTCTTTCAGATTTTTGAGACTTAGTTTAATTCTACTAGATCTTGACGTCTATGCAGCTTCCTTGGAAAACTCAGCTGTAGGTGTGAAACTTTCTGTCTGTCTTTTTTGGGGTGGCTGACCTAGGGGAGACAGACAGAAGTGACCAGAGAAGAAAAAGTGCACACTGAACTTGCTCAAAAATCAAAATGTGCTCACATACCTGAAAAGGTTGGCAAGCCCTTTTCTGTACCATACATGGAAGGTTGAGGAAGCAGGGAGCTTGGAAAATCACTTTCTTCTGAAGAAAAAAAAAATTGATGAAGAGGAAGATGCGGGTGGCGCTGTGGTCTAAACCACTGAGCCTAGGGCTTGCTGATCAAAAGGTCAGTGGTTCGAATCCCCGCAATGGGGTGAGCTCCCATTGTTTGGTCCCAGCTCCTGCCCACCTAGCAGTTCGAAAGCATGTCAAAGTGCAAATAGATAAAATAGGTACCGCTCCTGCGGGAAGGTAAACAGCGTTTCTGTGCGCTGCTCTGGTTCCCCAGAAGCGGCTTAGTCATGCTAGTCACATGACCTGGAAGCTGTACACTGGCTCCCTTGGCCAATAAAGCAAGATGAGCGCCGCAACACCAGAGTCGTCCAGGACTGGACCTAATGGTCAAGGGTACCTTTACCTTTACCTTACTAAGACCACTTTACTGTACCTTAAGGAAACCTCGGTTCAGCAAAAACAGGCATGCATGTACTACCTTTGAACAAGGGTAAACCTGAGTCTGAAGATATTTTTCAACATCATCTCGTCTTCTATGAGTACAGAATTATATAAAATGCAGATGATCATTAGGGGTGGATTAGATTCTCATGCAGAGCTTCTCAGGGCTCCCAAAACCAGCTCTTACCTTCAACTGTTTCCATGCAAGCAACTGCCCTTCCTGTGTGCCAGGCCTACAGCCGGCATATAGAGAAAGGTTCCTCCTATATGACATAGAAACTTCATAACAAAGACAATAACTGACTTGGGTCATTCATTACCATATGAAACTGTGCATACTGATGAAAAAATTAGAAGCTTTCCCCCTGAGAGTCATTTTCAGTTTTCTCTCCCATTAGTTTGATTTTCTATTTCTTTATAGTTTCCAAAATTACAATCGCCATTTCCTCAAAGGGCAAATGTTTTAATTTAATAGCATTACAGAAACATCTCTGACACGGCATTAACAAGCGCAGTGATTCACAAGGCCGTGTTTGATGTTCACCAGATGGAGAAATGACCCGCTTGACAACGTAGGCAATCCAGCCGTTCTGCAATTGCATGACTTTATTGAGGTGCTATTCTGAATAATAAGAAATAGTGGTGCCACCTATGACAAATATGTTCTACTAGGGGCAGCTCAAACTGCTTATGTTGCCTACAAATGCAGCCTTCCAGCCACTACCCAATGCCTTGCCAACCACCACCCCCCTTCACACCTGGCCAAACTCTCTCCCTTCACACCTTGCCCCCCCCCCAAAAAAAACCTTTCTTTACACCACCCAAACCCAGGGCCAGATTTAGGTTTGATGAGGCCCTAAGCTACAGAAGGTAATGAGGCCCTTTATACGTCCAGCTGTCCTTTGTCAACAACAAATTGTCACTGTTTTATGTGTTGAGTATATGCTATGTGGTAATTTTATGGTCCTAATTGGTATCTAAAGCCATTTGCTGTGTGTAGTTTTATTTTATTTGTTTTTTATCTTATATTTTGGAAATGTACATCCAGTTTTGTTTTTCCTTTAATTTTTTTTGGGCCCCCCAAGAGAGTGGGGCCCTAAGCTATAGCTTGTTTAGCTTATACAGTGGTACCTCGGTTTACAAACAGCGCTGTTTATGAACTATTCCATTTATGAACTCCGCAAAACCGGAAGTAGTGTTCCGGTTTGCGAACTTTACCTCAGTCTACAATTGGAAGCCGAATGGTGGAAGGGCACCGGTGGCCGGAGGCCTCATTAGGGAAAGCAAGCCTCGGTTTAAGAACGGATTTGGTTTAAGAATGGACTTCAGGAACGGATTAAGTTCGTAAACCAAGGTACGACTGTACGAAAATCCGGCACTGCCCCAACCCCACTTTCTCCGCTTCATCCCCACCACCACCACACTGCTGCAGTGAGAGAAAATCACCTGCCTTCTCTCTCTTTACACTGGGGAGAGGGACACTTAGTATCGTTCTCCATCCACTGTTGGATGGGCGAGGGGGAGAGAAATGAGTTTCTTTTTTTCTTTCTGCTCTTGGTTTCCTTGCCTCTCCACCCCCCCAGGAGCAGTGGCAACAGAAAAAGCACAGGAAGGCTTGCAAAGGCCACCCCACATGATCCTCTCCACCCCACCTGCCTGCCTCCATCAGCCTCCCCTTCCCTCCTGCTTGCTCTCCTGCCCTCTTGGCCAGAGCACAGCCCACAGAAACTGCAGAGGGACAGGCCATGCATATCAGTCGTAGCTATCCTGTTCTGCTGCTGCTTTCCTCCTCCTCGGCCTCCTACACTGATGAGGCCCAAACAATAACTGTTATGTGAAGCGTGCAGCATCAGCGGAGCAGGATGGTTCATGGCTGTTCCTCAGCAGCTTGCCTTTACCTCGGCTAGTTCACTTGCCTACCTGTTCCACCTGCCGGCTAATCTGTCATCACTTTGCTGTTTGCGTGGCCATGTGAGCTGCAGTGTGGTGACATTCTTACAATTTTACTAAATAATAATAATTATCATTATTTGTACCCTGCCCATCTGACTGGGTTGCCCCAGCCACTCTGGGCGTATATTTTTAATATAGCCACACAGCCTGTTCTCTTACTGGATGAAGGACAGGTTCAAAATTCTATGCCATTTTTGAAGCGTAAGGAGAATAAAATACCTTCCTGATGTTTTTGTGCATCTAAAACACAGGGAACTTACGAGTCCATATCTATAAATTCTGGTTAGGGTGTAGTAGTAGGTGAGTTAAATGAACTCCCATAATGAAAAAAGCAGAACAGCTTAGAGAATCAATAATAATTTTAAAAACCCATAACTGATATTTATCACTATAATAGCTTCAATGAAAGGGAATACATAAACCTGAATGATTACGTGTAGCATCATTTTTATTAGCCTATTTTGTTTAATAAAATGCCTTTTAAAGCTGTGTTGGCTTTTTTGGTAGCCTGAAAGTCACATGACCCTGAAGTTTCCTTTATCATTGATTCTTTATGTGCCCAGCAAAAGCTCAGGCTCGTAAATGCATATGGGTTTATACTTAAAGGCTAAGTCACTTTGCCTTGCAAACCTGGGGAGTGGGTTATTTGTTTTATCCTGCCCTAGAGACAAAAAAATGATGTTGATAAGGCAGCCCCAGCCCTTAGGCTTAAAATTTAAGAGACATGACACAAAAAGAAAAAGGATTGGGACAGAAGGGGGGGGGGGAGAGAGAGCAAATGCAGACATGATTCCTTAGTTACAGAGTTCTTGCAATGACCAGCTGGAATGGAAAGAAATGAGGAGCCCAAAGATGCTGGGATACTTTGGTGTTTATGGAAGATGCTTGTAAAGGGTTCGGTGCTTTTCAATAACGTTTTACATCTGAGTGCTTAAAATACCCGTCGTTGTTAAATTATAATTCAGGGCAGGGAAAGGCTCTGTCGTATTCCAAATGGGAGATAGTGCTGGAGTTCGTTCAATTAGCTGAAGGTAGCTAATTGTGTGTTCTTTAATTTCCACGCTATTTTAAAATGTAGGGGTTCATGTTAGTCCTACATATTCCAAATATATAATAGGCAGGCAATTGAGAACATGGGAAGCTGATTTCCTCTGAGTCAAATGCCACACTGAAGCATTGAAACAGCAGCAGTTTAAAATAAAAAGAGGGCCACACTTACTAATTAAAAGTTGCTTAAAATAAGGTCTCCAAGTTCTGTTCAAAAGGCAGCAAAGTATGTCCATATGTGCCCCCTAGAGAGGGAATTTCTCAAATATGGGGCCACAACTAAAAAGACCCAACAGATATATGAGGGCAGGTGTCACTTCTTTGGGGAAAACCTAGTGCATGAACCAGCCCTGAAAAATATCCAGACCCAAGAAATAGCTGTTGCTAGATGAGACAAGATGGGGAAAATCTATAGCTAAATGGTAGAGCTTCTGTCTTGAAAGGAGAAGACCTCACGTTCAAGATCTAGTGCAGGCATAGGCAAACTCGACCCTCCAGATGTTTTGGGACTACAATTCCCACCATCCCTGACCACTGGTCCTGTTAGCTAGGGATGATGGGAGTTGTAGTCCCAAAACATCTGGAGGACCGAGTTTGCCTATGCCTGCTCTAATGTTTCCAGATAGGGCCAGGGGAGACTGCTGTCTGAAACCCTGGAGAGCAGCTGTTAGTCAGAGTAGACAAATATCAGACCAATGGTTTGATTTGCTACAAAGCAGTTTCCAGTGTTCTGCCATTCCAGTGTTGCTCTCCTCTGGGCAGCACTTCTTGCCAATTTTGCTGGCTGCTTCTTGACGTGGCAATTAGATACACAGGGGGACAATAGTATTATGAAAAGCCTTCCTGTTGTCCCCTTGCTGCTAGTGCGGGCTGTGTGCCATTATTACTGGTTTTGGCTTTGCCTTGAAAGTTGGGGCAGGGGGCTTCAGGAGAAGAATTTCGGGGGCAAGTTTTAATTTGGTCATTTTGGTCTTCAAATTCCTTACCAACACCAAGCAGCACCGAGGGCATTCTGATGCAGCGGACGGTCAAGGCTACGGCAGTGGCAGCATAGGAAAGCACATGAGAGAGAGAGAGAGAGAGAGAGAGAGAGAGAGAGAGAGAGAGAAATTAATTAGGCACCTCTAACCAGCCACTTTTTCAGCTTTCCAAAGCCTCTGAGCTCTTGAATTATTCATTGCAAGTGTACACTTCAGATAAAAACAATTTGGCTTTGCAATTCCTTTACAGTGCTGTCTTGCCCATCGTATAATTTCATGCAGGGAAATATTTTGTGGCGAACGAAGTTGTCCAAGAGATACCAAAATAAAACTGAGGCATAAGCATACAACTTGCCCAGAACCAAAATAAATATTTCAAAAGGCAGTCCCATTAAAGGCCAGTATACTATTAGGAATGTGTGTTGTTTTCTCCTTCAAGTAGCTGAGAGAAACCAGTAGACCTTTCAGACGTCACATGGTATTCCTGTGTAGGAAGCAAGTGTTTCATTTTAGCGACAGCATCCAATTTTTTGAAAGGCACAGAAATCTCATATCATAGTGGTGAGTCTCCTTGATCTTAGGAACAGACAAGGAAGGGGAGGTGGCGAGCATATTTTCCCAGGACTTGGTTTTACCAAAATTACAAATAAGATGACATATGACATGAGAATTATAGAAGTCTAAAATGCAAGTCACTAGTAAGCTAGATCAAAAGCTTAGAAGTCATTTAACTATAATTACAAACACACACACACACACACACACAAAATTATAAGCATGCTTTGGTTTTTGTTATAATATGGTTGTAGAAAATGAATCCATTAAACCTGACCTCTTGGTGCTGAATTATTTGGTGACTCAATCATAAAACATACATTTTACTTTCATTGAATAAATCAGTGACAAGTTTCACAGAAGTTTTAACAGTGCCAGTTTTCTTTTTCCTAACAACTATGCATTGTATTAACACAAAACCACAAATTCCAAGTGCATTTCTAGAGCTTGGAAATAAAGCAAGTCACAAAACGATGCATAAGTTTCCTCCATAATTTTTCTTTAGGCTACATGGTAAACAAATCAGGTGGAGGGTGGGCAGAATACAAAGAAAAAAGTTCATTAGAGCCTGCATCTCATAAGCGACTTGTGGGAGGAGGTACCAGACATTCAAATGAGGCTTTGTAGATGCTGGGCAGGTTTCAGGTTGCACCAAGGCCTCCTGGGAAGGAAAAAAACACTTAATGGCTGATATGCCCCCATCCATCTGCACACGTATAACAAACAGCTGTTACCCAGGTCTGCCTCCTTCCTTAGGTGAAACACACAGGTTCCTTGGTATGCAGTAAAGAGGAATAAAGATATTGCCCACTGGAGGGACACTATTGCACTGCAACACAACACATGTAGGACACACATATAAAAAAAACTACAACCACCAAGTGTGGAACATATTGTATTTTAGTGTTTTGCTGGAAGCCACCCAAAGTGGCTGGGGAATGATCTGGCTGGGTTATGCATGTATGTATGTATGTATGTATGTATGTATAAATAAATAAATAAATAAATAAATAAATAAATAAATATAATAATAATAATAATAATAATAATAATAATAATAATAATAATAATAAAGGGTACAGAAAATCTAGTAGGAAACTGTGGTCTGTACACAGATTACAAATGAAGCACCAACACAGCTCCAAAAACCACAAAAAGGCTCTCTCACACACCCCAGCCTATTGTACCCCAGCTGTACACCGGCTCCCTCGGCCAATAAAGCGAGATGAGCACCGCAACCCCAAAGTCGTCCGCGACTGGACCTAATGGTCAGGGGTCCCTTTACCTTTAATATGTCAAGTGGCTTTGACATGATTGTTTCTGTGTTGGTTGAAAACTTCTTCACTTTTTCTGCAAGAGCTGCATTCTTAGAACACAATCATGCTATGTAACAAAGCAACAATTGGCCCTATTGTCTGTCGTCTGATGAACAAGTAAACCTTCAGATAAATGGCAAAGGCTGTTTACATAGATCACAGAGATGTGACCAGGCTGTGACTCTGAGGAACACTCTCGGTTAGGGTGGCCACTGGGCCATAAATGCAAGGCCAGATGTTTCTGTCATTTTAAGAAACAACAACCCATGCAGACTCCATGCATTATTTCAATCCAATAGCAGAAAGAAATGCTCACATACCTTTGTTATTTTGTGTGAGCAAAGGCAGTATCTTCTAAGTCATGGCTGGGGAATCTGCAGCTCTCCAGATGTTGTTGGGCTCCAACTCCCATCAGCCCCAGTCAACATGCCTGATGGTCAGGTGTGATCAGCCCCAGTCAGCAATAGGGTGCCTGCCCTTAAAGCCAGCTCTTTCACTGCTCCTAGATAGCTTGAAATGAACTCTCGTGCAAGCTTCATTGACAGGCCCCTACTTGCTTGCACAACTAGTTGCTTACAAACTCCCGCCTTAGCTGTAAGGAGTGTAGGAGGACCACAGCAGGTTGGTATGACGAGTTCTGCAAATGAATGGTTGAAAAATGGAAAATTCCCCCTGGGGTCACTGCGGAAGCACCCCAGACATAGTGACTAAGCACATGATGGGACTAGATGATGGAAATGTTAAGATCAGAGACAGGGGAGCTAATGGGTCATCCTACCTCTGCTGGTAACTTCTTTCACTGAGAGTGTATTGACAGAAAAGGTGTGCTTACTGTTACCTCAAGACTATGACCACAGCTCATTGAATGAGCACCTGCTTTGCATACAGAATGTTCACTTTCTGTTAAATTCAGTTAAAAGGACCAGGTAGCAAGTGATGAAAAGTAACCTTCCCTGCCTGAAACCCTGAAGAGGCTCTGCCAGTCAAAAGAAACAATACTGGCCTATCCGACAAGTAGTCCAATCAGTGTTTTACATTCTGACAGCACTAATTTGCAAAACATTTGAGGGCAAGGTTGCTACGTTTGCTCTGACCTTGATGCTAGAAGTTGGACAGAGAGGTGTAGGGGGGGGGGCTGCCCTGGAATGCTAATAGGGAGCAAGGTCTGTTAGGGTGCTAATCCGGTGAGCCCTTCACTCCTGTGCTCAGGTTGTATACATGAGTCAATAAAACTGTCTGCTAAAGACATCACAGTCTCTGTTCACCTTTATTCCGAGAGAATCAAACCCTGGGAAAGTGCAGGAACCCCTGGAGTCTCTTGCTGCTTGGAGATTGGGGTGAATGCAATAATGCTATGCCACCCACATACCATTCTGCCTTATTGGTTCTGAAATGTGATCACTTGATAGCTAGCCAGTGATATTGTTATTCTGAGAGGAGATCTGGTCACAAGGCTGAATAAACATAGAAACACACACACACACAAACACACACACACACACAACAATTTAAACCTTTTGGTAAGATGATTGAGAGCATCGTCTTACCATGCACTCAGTTCTGGTGCTTTTTCAATACCATATGGTGATCTGTAATGTGAAATTGGATGAACCAGCACATCTACGTGAGGGTGGACATATTCCGAATGTGATATGTATAACAGCACTTTTCCCAGTCACCACAATTGTGGAAATCAAGCAAACATGTGCCCACACTCCCACATGGAGGCTCTAGTTGAAATGATCCCAGCCAGGTCACAAGTCCAACAGGGTCCTTTGGGTTCCTCTGCACAATCACATCAGGGTCATGTCATGATATCCTTAGTGAGGAAAGTGCACAAATAGGCCCACAGTTTACATCTAAAAATAAGACCGTGGTCACATTTAGTACAGATTGCCATGTTTAACAAATCCTTAATATCCAATAATAACTCTTCTCCTGACATGTTAGCCTTCCATGGGCAGAGAGACTTTGCCACACACAAGCATCCTGGAATGACAAAGTCATGAAAAGCGTGTATATTGTTTTCCTCCTCTCTTTTTTCTGAATGAGCAAATTAGCCTTCAGGGGATCTGTGTTAAAGTTCCAATTTGGTCAGGGATGCAGCTGGTTATTAATGCTCCATCACTATAATATCAAATGAAGCAGTACACCAGCCCATGGTAGCCTTTCTGTCCCCGACCCATAGGACTGAAAGCAAATTAACTCAGGGGAAATATTAGACAATTTCATTTCTGCCATCAGCAAGAGTTGACGTGCCTCCCAATGACATGCTAACACTGACCTTTGCAATGAGGTGGTGCAATGCCTGTCTCTTGAATGGGAATTTCTACAGGGATCCTCTGTGAGAAGTCATTCAAGTGACAGAATGCAGCCACCCGTGGAATTCTTCCTTGTCGTTTTAATAAGACATGCAGCGATCCCGAGCTTTCAGGTACTGGGGTCTCTCAGGTCAATACATCTTCCTAGAGTGTATGACCTTCTCAACAATACTGGCCTACAGGGAAGATCAGTAAATCATTGCCAAACTCTTGTGGGAAAGTGGCAAATCAAGATGTGGACTTAAATAAATGAGTGCAGTATTTCATTACCACCTTTCCAGGAGAAGAGTGATGAACTTCAGTCCGTAAAACAGAGTGACACAACTGATAATGTGTTGCCAAGTGGTGTTCAAGATACCAACCACTCAATTCCATTTCCTCCACTCTCTAGTTCTCCATTCTTCCCACCCCAACAGCCAAGACTATCAGCATTCTGTAGTCAATGAGCACATTCAGTCCTCATCAGACTGCTTTGCTAAATAACCCAGCAGTCCCTGATTACTGCAAACTTTACCAATACACATCCCTCTAAAGCAGTGTTTCCCAAACTTGGGTCTCCATCTGTATTCAAACTACAATTCCCATCATCCCTGACCACTTGTTTTGCTATCTATGGATGATGGGAGTTGTAGTCCAAAAACAGCCGGAGACTCAAGTTTGAGGAACACTGCTCTAAAGCAAGTCTGGAGAATGTATGGCCTTCCAACTCCTATCAACCACACCCAGCATGGCCAATGGTCAGGGATGATGGGAGCTATAGTCCAATGGCACCCCTACCCTGCTCCAAGGACTACTTCAAACAAGTTTGTTCTTGCCGTTTTCAGCAATTGTACCCAAGTAGAATAATGCATATCTTGTGAAATCATATATTAGATGACACAACCTTGATGGCAGAAAGTGAGGAGGAATTAAAGAACCTTTTAATGAGGGTGAAAGAGGAGACTGCAAAATATGGTCTGAAGCTCAACAACAACAAAACTAAGATCATGGCCACTGGTCCCATCACCTCCTGGCAAATAGAAGGGGAAGAAATGGAGGCAGTGAGAGATTTCACTTTCTTGGGCTCCATGATCACTGCAGGTGGTGACAGCAGTCACGAAATTAAAAGTCACCTGCTTCTTGGGAGGAAAGCAATGACAAACCTAGACAGCATCTTAAAAAGCAGAGACATCATCTTGCCGACAAAGGTCCGTATAGTTAAAGCTATTGTTTTCCCAGTAGTGATGTATGGAAGTGAGAGCTGGACCATAAAGAAGGCTGACTGCTGAAGAATTGGTGCTTTTCAATTATGGTGCTGGAGGAGACTCTTGAGAGTCCCATGGACTGCAAGAAGATCAAACCTATCTATTCTGAAGGAAATCAGCCCTGAGTGCTCACTGGAAGGACAGATCCTGAAGCTGAGGCTCCAGTACTTTGGCCACCTCATGAGACGAGAAGACTCCCTGGAAAAGACCCTGATGTTGGGAAAGATGGAGGGCACAAGGAGAAGGGGACGACAGAGGATGAGATGGTTGGACAGTGTTCTCAAAGCTACCAACATGAGTCTGACCAAACTGTGGGAAACAGTGGAAGACAGGAATGCCTGGCGTGCTCTGGTCCATGGGGTCACAAAGAGTCAGACACAACTAAATGACAACATATTTGTGCGTGCGCACACACACACACACAAACAAACAAACACACACAATGGCTTTAAAAGAGAGAAGTAGACAAATTCATGAAGGATAAGGTTGTCAATGCCTACTAGCTACAATGGTTGTTTTACCTCTATTGTTGGAACCAGCATGCCTCCGGATACCAGAATATACCATGAAACTATTCCAAATGGAAGAGAACAGCATAAATTCAGTCAAATAAGTAAGTGATTCCTACAAAAGAAAATAAAAACACCACCTGAACTGTCAAAGGCAAGGGACTTCAGCTAGAGAAACACCTCTGTAGGGAGGGAGTTTCACAATTTTGGGGCTGCCACAGAAAAGCTCTCTCTTGGGCCACCATTCCCCCCACACCTGAGGCTCTACAACCTGTACTAAGGTCCACACTATGGGGGGGGTGCATAGGCTGTGCTAGCAGCCCCATGGCCATAACGTGTTATACAGTGGTGCCCCGCTAGACGAAAATAATTCGTTCTACGAGTGTCTTCGTAGAGTGAATTTTTCGTCTAGCGAAGCGGCAATGGAGCGCGGAGGTTTTCGCGCTAAATAAAAAAATCGTCTTGTGAGGCAGCCCCATTGACATTTTCGTCTTGCGGGGCAGCCTTCCGCTAGCGAATGCCGTTCGTCTAGCGAGTTTTTCGTCTAGCGAGGCATTCGTCTAGCGGGGCACCACTGTAAAGTTGTTTGCTTTGGGGTTGTTGTTTTTTAAAGTTAGATATAGTTATAAGTAATGTGGACTCTTAACAATGCATTGGTAATTTAGACTCTGAAAACTACTCCAAATATTTTAGCAATTAATGCATCATGAATTGGGTATATGGTTAGTTATTTTGATGCCATTTGTTTTTACTATTATTACCTGCCTTGGGCACCATGTGGAAACACAGAATGGAATGCTAAATCATAAATGAAAGAGGCCACAGAAAGGACACCCATGCTATAACTGCTGTGCTATCCAGACCAGAGCTGAATATATATTTCAGATTTATTGTCTGCATCGAGGGAGGGCCGTTTGTAGTCTTAAGCTACCAGCAATAAGCTTAGCGATTTCACAGTCAGCCTTTTTTCTCACACCCACATTTACATATTGTTTATTGCACATTTAAAGCAGGAAGCAGAGTCAGGCTGGGTTGCCATCTCTTAACAAGTCCTTAAAGATCCATACCCGGTAATTATTATGTCCTTCAGTTTGACTTTCCCAGAGTAGAATTTAACCCCTATTTATCATTGAGATGGTGGGAGCTCCTTATCTAATATAAAGTCTCTGTGTGTGTGTGCGTGTGTGTGCGTGTGTGTGTTTGTGTGTTTGTGTGTGTGTGTGTGTGTGTGTGTGTGTTGAGGGAATTTCCTGTTAATAGGAATGTGGATTGTGTTCAACGCCCTGCTCTGACCTCCTTGGGTGAGAAATGCACTCTCTTCCCCCCTCCACCAATAATAGTACCCTCTGAAGTGATTTGCTTGCCTGTAAAAAGCAGCTTTTCGTTGCTAAAGATACTGAATCTCTCTCCTTTTTTCCTCGCCCCCCCCATCTCCTTGCTTCCCTTCCATCTTTCATGGCCGTTGCCATGGCGCCCAGGGAGAGCAAAGCACCGCAGCAGGGGAGGGGGGAAGGAGGCGGTCCATGCTGCAATTTCCAGGCTCTCTCCTCAGTGAGCTCATCAACCTCCTCCTCCAAGGAGGGAGGTGGCTGAGGCTCTGTCTATTGCTGGTGGGTGGGTGGGTGGTTTCCATCCTCAGCATCACCAACCAAAGGAGGGGGGGATAGAGAGAGAGAGAGAGAGAGAGCAGTTGCTGATGTTGTGCTCTGAAGCAACCTCAGTAGAAGGGAAAATGGATCCAGCTTGCACATCCCTCGCCTTTCAGCACCTTCCCTTGGATTCAGCATGGTGAGCATAAGCAATAGAGAAGCATCGGCTTCATCACTGCTTTCGTTAATCATCTCTAATCCGATGGCAATCGATATTTGAGGTGTGCTCTTTTCCATACGAGCATCCTAACCATGTAACAATGACTTTCATCGGAGCCTCTGGGAAGGGTGGAGGAGGAAGGATGGGAGGGGTGTTGTGGGAGAGAGGGAAAAGGAAGATGGAGAGGGATGAAGGCTGATTAGGCGCCGTCTTAGGAAATGCGGCTCAAAGATTAATTGCAACTGCCTTCTTGCCCGTAGATTTAGCAAAGAAAGATGCTTTTGTTTGTCCTTTTCCATTGAAATGTGAGGTGCCCTGTGGATGTCTATCAGCTTGAAAATGCAGTTGTTATTTCTGGGGTGTTTTAATTCCTCCTTGTAATTGCCCAAATATTGGGCTGGGCCTCAGCCAGCTGCAGTAAAGCCAGAAATAGGCAATGTTGGATCTTGCCAATGGCTGATCGATGTGGATAATGTTTACTGCTAGAGGTGTGTGTGTATCATTTGGAAGCATTGCTGAAAGGTTCAGGTCGGATGCAGTTGGTGTGTAAGTGTGTGTGTGTCCATGCATGCCACACACATCTGGGTCTCTTTGTAGGTTTCTACCTACAACACATGTGCAGTTTTCCTTGCCAGTGATTGATTGACAGTGTCTTCCACTCAGGCTGGTATGAGCTATCTATGGCCTCTTGGTTTCATTTCAGCCACTCGGGACAGATCTATATCCTTCATTTGGTGTGCTATATGGCCTCTCTTGGTCACTGCCCTCATGTCCTACTTGGGGTCTTCCAATAAAGATCTGGTTGTCCACAGAAGATTGAACTAGGCAGGCCTTAGATCTAATCCAGAAGCATTGCTCTTATTACATTTTTTTTATGACAATAAGATAAATATTTATCAAATTTTAACTGAATTGATTTTTGGAGAGTGGGAGGACAAACAGTGGCAACCCATATTGAGCAAACCTCCATTTTGATACTTCAGAACCTGAAAAACCAAATCACCATTTCTCCACACTTCCATCTCCATTCAGTCTTCCTGGATGTATGTTTCATCTTCTTGAATTATGGAAAGTAGGTTTTGTTATGAGAATCACTGGTTTAACCTTGGAATGATTATTTTGGTCATAGTTTTTTTTTAATGACTACATCTACAATTGTATACGTTCAGGGCGGAACAGTCATGATATATGTTCCAGGTTGATTTATATTTTTATTCTTACAACAGTAATAAATTCACATAGCAGTGACTTAAAGAGGCAGATTCAAAGCACTACTTTACACTTCGTAGATTTGATGTACTGGGTGGGCTACTATAATTCCTGACAAAGCATGGCACCATATAAGCCAACACTGGTTGTGAACCCCCAGTTCATAGCAAGCAGTATGTGCTCTCTGTATCCCTGGTAAATTGTAGGGTTTGCTGAGGTGATCACTGATCCTGAGGTTTAAAAGACCTTGATTTATCTTGATTTGGGACAAGTGCTTAAGTAATTCAAGGCTACACATGAGTTTTTAGAAAATGAGAAAATCACAATCCATATCACTATTTTTTCCTCAGAAGAAATAACAATCCCATAGTCAATATGTTTGGTCTGAGTAGGAGAGGGTTCAGTAAAAGAACCCGAGTTATTTGAGATGATCATTTCTTAAATCTTATGTTTCTTTTGCACCAATAAGGTTGTAAATGTGGTAGAGGACACAGAAATAACAGCTCTTGCTCACTGGGCTCACAATGAAAAGACGTTTCCAGCCAATTTACTGTACAATACATGCACACTTCTTTCTCATTCATAGCACACCGTCTCTCTAGCTCCCCTCAAGATACTGTACTGCATTCTCCCACAAATGCATTGTCCTTTTTTAGGAGGACACTTAAGAATGGGAAGTGTGAATGAAACAGACAGG
Organism: Lacerta agilis; assembly: GCF_009819535.1. Classification (NCBI taxonomy): domain Eukaryota; kingdom Metazoa; phylum Chordata; class Lepidosauria; order Squamata; family Lacertidae; genus Lacerta; species Lacerta agilis. Next base: position 49,862,292 of record NC_046313.1, read on the forward strand.
GGTTTGAAAACATGCCATACTCAATGGAGAATCAGAATCAGTTGCTGATTGGCTATACAGTAGTTGATGAAAAACCCTCTTTTTGTTGTCAGACTGCTTTTAACAGAATTCTCACCTGGGGTTGTTACAGACCATAGGGACCCAACCATAAATCCAAAATTAAATTTAAGCATACTTAGTTGAATATGCTAAACAGGAAAAGAACGGATGAACAGGGCAAGCTTGGTATTTATTTAACCTTGTCACTTCTACTTTCATTCCTTATTTATTATCTTTGGGGATGGGAACAAAAGCCTTCTTCACTATGGGAAGACCATTTGAGTCATACATATGATCTCCCTTGAGGAATCACTAAATTTTATCACTTGTAAAGAACTAGCCTTCTCCCAGAAGCTGTGTATACTGCTACTAGGTCTGTTGTGTGTGAAATGATGCAAGGCATGTAACTAGTAACTATTGTTTGTGGCAACAAGTCATGGAAGAGCTGTGCAGCAAAGTGTGCTTTCTGCCACTATGGATGAACAGAACATTTGGCAAGAGAGCCTGGTTATGTCTTTGGAGAGGCAGAAGGATGGGGTGAAAGGAAGTTTGTCTCAAAACTTTTAGCAGTCAGAATATCTCTAGGCAAAGCCCCCCCCCCCCTTTCCTAGATCCCCAGATGGAGGTGTTAATACAAAAAGGAGATTGCAGGAAATGACTGGAGTGGAGATAATAGGATAGCCTTGCTGTCTTGTGCAGGTAACCATATTACTGTTCACCATATTTTATTTATTTATTTTTTAAAAAGAGCTTTTGGATCTGTTCACCCTTATCAACCTACCTGCTCTTTGAGATCAGTGAGGGTGTCTATGTATTGTTCTTCACAGAGGGCAGCCCTCTGTTTGACGAGTTCTCTGAGGACTATTTGAAGGAATCTTCTATTTGGAGGGCTGTCCAGTCTGAATTCCATTTGAAGAACACCAAGAAGGAAAAGCAAGGGCCTAGGAATTGCCCATCAGTGGACTGCAGACTAAGCAGTCATATCAGACATGTGATCAGTCACAATCTATCAAGCCAGGGTTTCCCAAACTTTGGTCTCCAGCTGCTGTTAGACTACAACTCCCATCATCCCTAGCTAGCAGGACCAGTGATGGAAATTGCAACCCCAAAACATCTGGAGAAGCAAGTTTAGGAAACCCTGTTTCAAACTGGTGAGATGCATTGCATTTATTTTTTAATTGCAGCAATACTTTCTAAAGTTTTCAACTGCACATTTGCACATGCAAAATTTATGCAAATCTGGCTCACCTCTTGCCTTTTTCTGGTGACATTCTAAAATTAGCTTAGGAGATCTTCCCTGCAGGCCTGCTGGTGAGATCAATTCGGTTGGCTGCCCCATTGCCCCAAGGTCAATGCCCCTGTACTTGTACCCCAGCTGAGATGTATAGGGGCCCAGCAATATAGGCCTTCAGATGAACTGTAAAGATCAGTTTGCTCAGAACTCCTTGTTGATTAAGAAAGGAACATTGTGCTACTTTCATTTGATGCTGAAGAGTGTCAACTGTTTTAGTTTATGCTATTGGGATTCTTTTTCTTGCTATTCATTCCACTATTTATCCTATTGTTGTCCTATAAAGATTTATAGATAACTTTGGGTGCTTATTGCATACTCTGCAGTCTAACAGTTGGAAGATGCCTAGTCAGGACCTGACCCTAAAAGGCAGTCAAAATATACATTAAATAAATAAATATGCTCTGGAAAAATAGTGAATGGATTTCCTTTAAAGACTCTAGAACAACCTTCCATAACTTGGCTCCCTACAGATATTTTGAGCTACAATTCTCCTCAAACCCAGCCAGCACAGCCACATAGTCCAAACAGAACATTCCTGGAATTACAGAAGCCATCCCAGCTTCTGATTTTACCCCCGTATCCTAAACCCCTGGCATACCTGGTGGCAAGTCAGTATGTCAAGTCCAAAGTTCAAAGACCAGGGGGGTCTAAAGTTCAAAACCCAAAAAAGTCCAAGGTCAGGAAACACAATCCAGGGTCAATCCAAGTAGGCAAAGCCTGAAGCCCAGCAATCGGAGCACAGTCCCATAGAGATCAAGGAACATCCAAGCCAAACTCCATCAACACGGGCAGTTGAGCAGACACAACACCTCAGCTCTGCTTCCCTTTTATACTTTGCATGCTGATTGCAGCATCTGGGTTTGATGAGGCCTACTCTAGGAATCACACACATCCCAGAGCTAGTGAGCCCTTGCTTGCCTCAGCCTCCTAGAGAGCCACTTCTGCTGCTCCCTATGCTGCTTCAGAGCCCACCTTGTTCATGGAGACAGGGGCCCCTCTGGCTCTGGGGATGGATCCTGCTGCTATGGTTTCTGTACACTGACCTCCATCCCCTCGCCATCCTCCTTCACCCTGTGAGTACTTCCTTCCCCGACACACTGGGGCAAGCAGGTGATGGGGAAGGAAGTACTCACAGGGTGATGGAGGATGGCGAGGGGTTGGAGGTCCCAGCTACACCCCTCACTGGGATCGTCTTCCTGTTATCCTGCCAATTCATGACACTTGGAATGTCCTTGCAGCCAGCTGAGTTCGACGAGAGCACTGCACCCGAAGATGTACGTTTTTTGGTACTGCGCTCTCACATCCCGGTTTTCATCAGGGGAGTGTTGAAGAGTGTACCATTCTGCTCCTCCTGTAGTTTTGCCTTACTGGAATGTGTCCTTGAAGGTAAACAGTGTTTCTGTGCACTCTGGTTTCCGTCATGGTGTTCAGTGCACCAGTAGTGGTTTAGTCATGCAGGCCACATGACCCAGAAAGCTGTCTGTGGACAAATGCCGGCTCCCTTGGCGTGAAGCAAGATGAGTACCACAACCCCATAGTTGCCTTTGACTGCACTTAACAGTCCAGGGGTCCTTTACCTTTACCTTTACCGAATCCCTCTGGCTTGCAAGGAAAGGGAATGTTGGGATGTGTGTGCAAAAATGTCTGACATTGCATGGTCTGTTGTGCAAAGGTTAGAATCACGTCCACTTTTGCCACTGACTCCACCCGCTGTTGGCATGCAGCCCCTGGAACATTGCCCACAAGAGGATATGGCCCTCAGGCTGAAAGAGGTCCCCAACCCTGGCCTAGTCAAACTGGCTTACAACCCAGCCAATGGCTAAATACAGTCCGTATGTCTCTGTTTGGTTGGAAAGGAAAACAGCAACTGAAAGCAGCTAGGTCGTTCATTAAATGCACGAGAGGCCGTCTCAACAATTTAATTATTATTAAGACTGTAATCCAGCAGGAAAGAGGATGATTTTTTCTTTCATTGCTACAAGAGATGACTAAGCTTATGGTACTCATGTCAGGAAAATATATGTAATATTACTAACAAATCCAAGCCCAGAGCAATGGTCAAATTTATGCTTCCACAACCCATCACTTTACTGTATTTCATGGTAATGTATTCTGGATAACATTACAATTTCACAAATCGGTTTATAAATGCATATGTGGGCCTCATATTTCTACTACTGAAATTGGTATAAATGCCAAATAACTGGAAGGAAATTAGTGAATCAAATTCCCCCTTACACTAAAGCTCTCTTCAGGTGTTCAGCCGCGATATGTGATGCCAAAAGTATGTAAAGCGGGTGGGGGAAATATGAGTTGACTTTGCTCCCAATGTCTCTGAGCACTGAGCATGCCCACTCTACCCCTGACCTTTGCCTGTTTAAAGCAAAGGTCTGTAAGGGGCTTGTTAGCAGGAAACCTGAAGTTTAAAAGGCTTACAAGCTCCCTTCGCAACTTCACGCCAAACACACACAAAGTTTGGGAGTGGAGCTGATGTGCCAAAAATGTTGGAGGCAGGACTTAAACTTGCCTGTATCCCTACATGCCTTTTGTCTCAAGTGCCTGAACAGGGCTCCAAATATATTCCGTACCTTTCCGTAGGAGTGTACTTCACTGGCGATAAATCAACTACTGTACTTCCTAGCTGCATGCTTTGCTAGCATGTTAAGAAGAACCATTTTGGCCATATGAGACAAATGGTACCAGTTTTTAAGTTTGTAATTTGGGCAAATGTTCATGCCTGAGTGGACCTCTTTCTCCATACACACCTCCCACCTGGTGCTATGCTGAATTCCACCCTTTGCCGCATGTAAAGCAGAAGTTAAATAATGACTGGCAGCACAATTAGAAGGAAGCCTCCTTGAATTAAGCGGGGCTTACAGATGGCAGCCTAGGCCAATAAATGCACCCCAAATACATCAGGGTCTTTTTTGTGGTACTTGCTATGGACACTGTGCCCATGGCATGTACATCTCTTGTAAAAAGTGCTCTCACCTATGTCTGACTATCAAACATAGTGATCATGGGGTGGAGAGAGATATTTTGTAAAGGAATGCTCAGAGATGCTTCCTGCCAGGTGCACATATCATGCATGGCTGCACAAATTATGACCCACCAGCTCAAAATGCCAGCCCACCAGGCACTCAGTGAACCTCCAGTTTTTGCTGCCAAGAACTGTAGTCAGAAGGAACTGTCACAATCGTGACAGGCCACATAACATGGGTGCTGGTCTGCATTTAGCTTGCTGGGTCAACTTGTGCTGGCCTGATTTAATTGCTTTACCTGATAAGGTGGAGCTGATTGGCTATGAACATGCCTTTTGGAACACGTCCTATCTCAATACATTAAAGCTGGTAGTTAATAAAAACAGGAATAGCTGAACACACACACACACACACACACACACACACACACACCCCAATTCCCAGAGGCTGCTATGAACTTCACTCTCATTTCAGTGGAACAGGGAATATTGATGAGCAGTCTAATGCTGCTATTGACACATGCTGCCGTTGATGAATCACAGTGTACCGGTATATAGCACTGGTGGTTGTGGAGGGAAATGCAGGCTCTTAACAGATGTGAATAACTGCCATCCATCACTTAGCATATCACTGATTTCTTTTTGGTAAGTCACTCAGTGTTTCCTCTGCTTTATCTGTCAACCACCTCTCCCCATGTGGGCAGAACTAAATCCTTCTTGTTATGCCATCATTAAACCACTTGTATGCAAATGGTGTCCGTGATTTACTTGTGGCTTGCAGAGTTCCTAGCATGAAAGTGATTATTATGTTACTGCATATACAAAACAAGCCGTTCTTCAGCAGTGACACCAACAATATTGGTGTCTACCCTAATCACATGCAGCACAAATGGGGGTGCTTTGCATTCACTAGTGGACACCATGACAGCAACTATTTCTGATCGCTGCACAAAGCTCCCACTGGAGCACAACAACTGTCCCCTTATAGGATACAGGATCATATACAGGATACAGGATCATTTACACTTCTTAGAACTTCTTACAACTTAAGGAGAAAATACCAGATTGCATCCTTTGGCTGCAATAAGAATTCTAACATAGAATGAACCTACCCTTTATTTATTAAAAGCCAATCATTTAAAGTTTTAAACGCATAGTGCAAATGAGACCCTGATCCCAGCAAGAGATGCCAGTGACTGAACCTGGCATCTCCTGTGGCCCTGCTGCTAAAATGTGGCTCTCGCCCTGCATTGGACATGATCTTGAAACACTATATAACTGTGCCAGAATTAGCTTAAGCAAGTCAGAGACAGGAGAATTGGCAAGTTGCTAAGGTGATGGAGGGCATGATGTCACAGGAAAAAATGTCCCTTTTGAAATGTAAAGGTGTTCTGGGAAAAAGAAGGAGGAAGTAGGCAGAACCATATTGGCACCTGCTGGAGGTGCCTAAAAACCAGGAGCCATAACTGACTGTTGCTTGAGGAAGCTATGAGTGGGGCAATGAGACACTCTTAGGGCATAACATTCTGCACCCTCTCCATTTACTTTGGGTGTAAATATGTGTAAAATAAACCATATTTCTTAAAGACACTAGCCTCCACTGTGCCTAGATTTTCCCAACAGAAACACGAACCTGGGTGAGCATCTAGAACCCCCCTGGAATCTTGCTACCGCTCTGCAGAAATTGATGGTGGCGTGCAACCTTCATAACTATATATAGAGATGGGGGGGAGTGCTTCTCTGAATGTTTACTTTCTTTGAAACAAAACTATGCGGCTTACAAATGCAAGCTATAATTTTCCATGTTCCCTGTGGAGAAAGAGGAATTGTTCAGCTATTTTGCCAATTAGCACTAAAAATACCTTATCAAAAATGTGTGGGTTTTGCTTACTCTCTCTGTGGTTCTTGCCTGAGAAAATCCAACAGCAACATTATTGTTTTCACTTAATATCTGCTGTGTTGTGCTATCCAGCTTGCAAGACAGGCAGGAGGATGGGTGGTCCTGTGTCCTACTTTATGGATCCTGGCCCATCTGGTCGCAGTCTTACCTACAGAATGAGACATATTATATTTCGATTTGAATTATTGCAGTTATTTCTAAACTTGCACCTATACACATAAATTGGCAGTAATATGTGTACTGCTTGATCCGCTTGCGTTTTTCTGTTTGCAATGTGCAAGTGACCTCTCTAAGGAGCACGCATTTTTTTTAAAAAAAGAGGAACAGATTACTATATCAAGTTGACATTTATGTGACCATCAGATTCTGAAGATGACACAACACCACCAATCATCTTCACTAAAGCACAGAACTGGTATTGTAACTTTGGAAGTCTACGTGATACTGGGACTTCTTTCCTATGGGTAGAGATGGATTTGGGGCAGTGCGACTGGTTCCACCATAATAGGCGCTGAGCCTAGGGGGTGCCACAGGGTGTTGCAACTATACCTGAAGGAGCGTCTCCACCCCCATCGTTCTGCCTGGACACTAAGGTCCGGTGCCGAGGGCCTTCTGGCAGTTCCCTCACTGCGGGAAGTGAGAATACAGGGAACCAGGCAGAGGGCCTTCTCGGTAGTGGCGCCCACCCTGTGGAATGCCCTTCCATCAGATGTCAATGAAATAAACAACTATATGACTTTGAGAAGACATCTGAAGGCAGCCCTGTTTAGGGAAGTTTTTTAATGTTTGATGTTTTTTTGTGTTTTTAATATTCTGTTGGGATTCGCACAGAGTGGATGGGGAGACCCGGTCAGATGGACGGGGTATAAGTAATAAACACAGCAATAAATAATAAATTATTATTTTTATTACATAGTTGAGCAAAATAGAAGACGAGAGGTCTGCTTACCTATGCTTATGCTCCACTCAGTTCAGTGGAACTTAATTTTCAGTAGACATGTCTAAGACAACCTATTTCTTTAAAGTGGACATTATAATGTTTTCTACATGTAAGCCTTAATTATTTTCTGCAGATTTCCTTAGGAATAATTATATGCATGGTTATAGATTTCATTAGTATTATTATACACATATTTATCTGAGACCTGCACTTAGCTGCTACTGTGATATATTGATGCAATAAACAACACAGGTTAGTTGGTAGGCATTCCAAGTCACCAGTATGCTTACAGTTTCATTTCTACCCTTCAGTTTGGGCCAGAATTTCATTAGTGGTGTGGTTGCAGACTTTTTCTAGTCTGCCATAACTGATTTATTTTCTGTCTGTGTTTATTATTTTTTTATTAATATTCAAGGAATTGATTGTTGTGCTGCTTTTATTGATTTGTTTACTGCATTATGCATTGAGGAAAGTGATGAGATGGTGATGTGTGGCAGTAATTGTGGCAATAATAAGCCAGAGAAATTTGTCCTGGTAGATTGCTTCTCCCCAAACCAGCCTCCTGGTCTCTCTTTTTAAATACTGAATGCCACTAGCCAGCCCCCAGTCCCCTCACTCCCATTCTGAAAGCAGCAGCTGATCTTGCATGACCGCCCAGTTAAATTTGTCAGACTCCTTGTGATTTCTTTATTTTATAATCTTAAAGCAAAGCCACTTTCCCTGAGAAGTTTCGTGCACTAAGTACAATTAATTGCCAGCTAAGATAGGTCTAAAAATATTAGGGTAATGGACATAGAATGAGCTTCGTCGGAATCCATAGCTGAAAAATATGTGTTTTCAAATCTCCTTTGTAAGTGAAGTGTTTACTTAACAGGCATTTTAGTGGTATGCCTGTGTAGAAAATAACCAATAACCGCGGAAGGCTTCTTAGTGGTGCTACTGAGCCAAGGATAATCTGCGCACACAGTACAAAGGCTACTGTCTGAGCTTTTGAACTACTTCATATATTTTGTAGGTCACAGACTGACCTATATGATTTCTCTTCCTTTGTTTAAGCCATTGCTGTCTGTGGTCAGTGCATTAGCCTGTAGGCTGAAAGCCCCACAACAATACAAACAAGCTTCCTTCTACTTATGGCCAGTATGATGGATACAATTCAAATTAAATATATATATATATATTGATGAAATGTTTTACCAGCAATATCATTCGGGTTTCACTGACAACTTCCTCCTCCTTGGGTATCTCAAAGAAGTCAGGGAGTTGGTGAGGAACCTGTAGCCCTCCAGCGCCCATCAGACCGAGCCAGCATGTCCAATGGACAGGGATGGTGGAAGATGTAATCTGGAGAGCATCCCACCATCTTTCTCTTGTATAGACAAAGTACCATAGCAGATTTGAAGGTATTCACATTTTCAACATAATTTTTATTAAATTTTTTGTTTTACAATTTAAAGTACTCATTTTTACATCCTTAAGATATCAATGACTTCCCTTCTTTTCCCATGTTTCATTTTACATATCATAAATCCCTGCATATTTTACAAAAGCTATACCATTCAATATTCCATTATTGCATCCATCCAAACTTATTTACACTGTTGAATTTATCTTAATGCTGCCAGCATTTTCACTGTACTCAGTTATTTCCCATATATTCAATAAACGTTTTCCAGTCTTCTCTAAATGTATGTTCTTGTTCTCTTATTCTATTTGTTAAGTCTGCAAGCTGTGCATATTCTTTTCTACCTAAGTTGCCATTCTTCTTTGGTTGGGACCTCACTCGTTTTCCACACATTTTCAACATCTTAGACACATTTGGAATATTATCCTTAGCTAGATTTGCCTTACAGGTCTTGGTTAGACTTTTTAAAGGGCTTCTTCAGGTAGGACTTATTCACCTAGAACAGGGGGTCAGCAAACTTTTTCAGCCATGGGCCGGACCACTGTCCCTCAGAACTTGTGGTGGGCCAGACTATATTTTGAGGGGGGGGGGATGAACGAATTCCTATGCCCCACAAATAACCCAGAGATGCATTTTAAATAAAAGCACACATTCTACTCATGTAAAAACACCAGGCAGGCCCCACAAATAACCCAGAGATGCATTTTAAATAAAAGGACACATTCTACTCATGTAAAAACACGCTGATTCCCGGACCATCTGCGGACCACATTTAGAAGGTGATTGGGCCGCATCCAGCCCCTGGGCCTTAGTTTGGGGACCCCTGACCTAGAACAATTGACCAATGGCCAATTTAATTATTATCTAATATATTCAAGTGATATAACTCCAGATTCAGAAGGGGCTGCCCATAGTTTATCCTCCCCCCTCTTGTCTTTATAGAATTAGCTGACAATCAATTTACTCACAGGTAGTGCTTTTTTTCTTTAAAAAAATGTTTAGGGGTACTCTCATTTTGACTCAAGAAAATCACCATTTTATAGTTCAAATTGGGAAAAATAAATACAGTAAATGGACAAATTGTTCAAAGATTCACAAAATGTTTAGGGGTATGCGTACCTCTGTGTACCCCCAGAAAAAAGCACTGCTCACAGGTATGGGTGTTACCTTTGAAGAAATGACTCAACTGCATGAATGCTGCTTGTAAAGAAACTAGCAATACGGTTTTATCTGAAATGATGCAGTTGGCATTTATTTGGGTATCAAACCCACTGAGAATACTTTTGAGTATTGATTCAAGAAAGCATTGCAGTTTTACTTTTCCAGAGTTGCTGCTGTAAATATCAATGATCCCTGTTGGCTCCTACTGTTTCCATTGAGCTAGAAGGTTTGAAGTTTTGTGCGGGGGGGGGGGCATGTTTCACATTTTAGAAAGGGACCCAGTGATAACCCAGATATGTGTGACTTGGTAATCAACTGGTGTTCAAATGACCAGCCTTTCATAGAGCTGTAAACATGGCAAGAAATCATGAACAGACCACATCTTACATGTTACATTTATTTACGTGATGCGCCTGACAAAATTTACATACGGTTTGATTGTACTAAAACCTTTAAGCGGTTTACAATAACTATTTAAATGATGGTTGTTTTAAATGAAACAATACCTGGGTGGTGGTTGTTTGAACCAAAAAAATATTGTGAAGGCTTATACTAATAGAATATAAAGTGTGCAAAAGTTCAAGAATTCTGAGTAAGGATAGTTTATTAGCGCATTCCAGGTCTTAAAATTGGTGTCGTTAACTAGGTTACATTGCTCAACACATTATGAAATCAAAGTTGTGTGCATTAGAAGTATTCCACAGGCTTCTGCTCATAGTTACTGAAAAGGTTGACAACAGGATATAGATAAAGGATCTGTGGATTTGAGAGCCAGGTCTGGGATAAGTCTTGGCCATTCTGAGAAAATACCAGCAGCATTAGCATGTGGGATTGAAACAAAAGGGAAATTGGTTTTCCTCGCTCATTGTTGTTGTTGTTCAGTCGTTCAGTCGTGTCCGACTCTTCGTGACCCCATGGACCAGAGCACGCCAGGCACGCCTATCCTTCACTGCCTCTCGCAGTTTGGCCAAACTCATGTTAGTAGCTTCAAGAACACTGTCCAACCATCTCATCCTCTGTCGTCCCCTTCTCCTTGTGCCCTCCATCTTTCCCAACATCAGGGTCTTTTCTAGGGATTCTTCTCTTCTTTCTTACATCTGGGGTAGATAGGAGTGCTCCCGAAATCTACAGAGAGTGGCTATGTGTGTACTTAAAAGGCAAGCAAATTGTGTGTTCTCCACTTTTCACCACAGAGAATTGGGACACTGAGTCACTGAACAAGGTCACCCAGCAATCAACTATCAGAGATGAGAAGGCATTCAAGCCTATTCTGATTCTTGCTGGGTTTTCTCTCGCACTAAAAAGAGACTAAAAAGTGTTTTACATTGTCTCCAAAAAACGACCATCTGGACAGCTAGTTTAGTGCAGAGCACTGTGATTAAAAAATCAAAATAAAACACTGTAGGATTTTTTGCGATTAAAAAAAAAATACTGTCAGAAATGTGTGCATGTCCACATTTCAAACTATGAGTAACAGGAGAGCAGAGAATGCCCTCTGTTTCTGCAACCACTGCATTACCACATGATACTGAGTGATTTGTAAAGTGCTTCAGGATGCTCTTGATTTCAAAAGAAGCTCTAATGGAAGGGGGAGTGGGTATCCCTTTCATTCTGCTTGTATGCCACTTAGATCACTTTCTTGTCATCATTGGAGACTGTAGGGGTATTCACTGGTTCACATTCAACGCATGCACAATCTGTGTACCAGTGTACACAAACAAATGAACTGCACACTCATACTATCATTTACACGTAGTGTTCAATGATTGTACAGTCTGTGTACACAACAGTTAAGCTGTACACTCACACCAACACTTGTACATGCATAGAGACAGCTTGCACCTGTGTTCAGTGTAACGTGAGACTGTGTCTTGCTTCACTGTTCATGGGGATTTCCCTCACCTTCAGACAAGGGAAGGGAAGGAAAACAGTGTTGCATTTTTGAAGTTTAAATTGTGAGACAAAGTGCGTCGGGTAGCGAGTGGGAGGTATTGAGCTAGAGTTGGCTGAACTTACTTGGAAGCAGCTTGGAGGGGTCTGCAGGAGTCCATCTTGTTTTGGGGATCCAATCCGTGTGTGTGTGTGTGTGTGTGTGTGTGTGTGATTTTATTTGATTTAATAAAATACATATAAAATACATGCAAATGCATGTACACATATATCCAAATATATCTATCTATGTCAAACATCTATAAATACAAACAATATGATAAATTCCAAAATTATAAATTTATAAATTATCACATTGAAAAACTATTATACCAATCAATGTTTATATTGTATCAGTTGTTCAAGAATTCAGTTCAAGGAACCCATTAATTTTTTACATTTTCTCTGTCTTGTTTTCCATCTCTCAATCTCGCTGACTCGCTTATACACCACAGCTACCTTCCAAAATGTTGATAACCATTCTTTTACTCTTTCTTTTTGTGCCAGCAAAAATTTAATTCCTTATCAACTCCTCAAATTCACTCAAATTTCGTAATGAAAATTGTCAAGGGGTCTAAGGAGCAACATGTTATCGGTGAAATGGTTTTAATTACTGTTCCCTAGAATCTATTGATTAATTGATTGATCTTCTGATTGAACCAAGATGCTGGGTTCTTTTGGCAGCTTTGCTTCCTGTTTTTGCTTGTTTCCACCATGCACTTCTTGTCTATTTGTAACTCAGACAGAGAACACAAGAATGCCACAAGTATCCAGTGGTCTCCCATTCAAAGAATACTCAGCCCTACAGCATGGCTGGAACACAGAGGAAACTGCCTAATGATCCATCTAGCTCACAAGCCTGGCAGCAGCATTTCAGGGTTTCAGGTGGAGGTGCTGGAGATGGAGGCTGGGACTCTCTGTGTGCAAAGGACATGCTCTACCACTGAGCTGCAGTCCTTCCTCCAAGGTGGCTCATGTCCTCAGGGAGATGGGAAGCCTTTCCTACTGATGCCAGGAGTAGGATCTATTGTACCCTTGGAGAGAAACTGTGCGCTGGCAAATGAGCGAATAAGGCAGAGTACTACAGCAGCAGTTTTAAGAAGAAATTCAAGCAACCACGAAGGAGAATCTGGAAGCAGCTGGAAAGCTTGTGCTGTGGAGTGTTGCAGTAAATAATGGGCATCAATAGACTTTGTAGAAATATAGGGAGCTGCCTTATACCAAGTCAAGCCATTGGTCTGTCTAGCTCAGGGTTCTAGCTAACTGCAGATTTCAGATGAATCTTTTCCAATGACAGGCATTGGACCTGGCACCTTCTGCAAAGCAGATGCTCTGTGGCTGAGAGCCTGCCAAGCAGTGTTAGGAATAAAGAGTCATGGGAACTAGAAAAGCATTTGGGACAGAAGTCAGTCAGCTGAAGTCTGCAGCCATGAATGAGGAAAAACTGTTTATAGACGCTGTGTGTGGGGGTGTGTGTGTTTAGTATCCCCTGTGCATCCATGCAAGTGAAAATTCAGATAGAAACGCAAAGGGGGGGGGCCTGGAAAAATACTGAGACCCCATAACTTCCTGCCTACTCAAATCCCATGGTGTCCTTGAAGTGCCAGACTCAACAATGACACCACTCCAGGAAAGAATACTGTTTGAACTGCAACTACTTCAACAGAATGTTTCAGACAAGTTTGCTCAGATAGGAGCTACTTTGCATAACTGTTCTTTATACCCACTCGATGAAAAAGATGGAAATAATGCTGATCCAGAGGACTTTTCTGAAGGGGAGGATACACAAGGTGGAAAACAAGAAAGGCATCCCTGGCGTGAGAGGCGGGGTGCCCACAGTTTGGACAGTATAAAGAACCCCTGGGGTGGCAGCCCAGAGGTTCGAGTACAACAATCATGGAAAAGGCAATTTGGAGCTGAGAGTGGAAGAAAGTTACTTTGTGATAAAGTTGTTGCAACTGTTTATCAGGAAGAATGCTACATTCTGGAGAAGTGGAAGGTACAATTGAAGGAAATAACAGAAGGAAAAGAAGTAAAACTGAACATGAAGGAAGAAGAAACTGGACTGGGGGAATGTTGGGGGGGAGACCAGTGGGGGATGGGAAAGGCAAAGGGAAGGGTGATGATGGACAGGAGCGGGGTGGGGTAAAGTATGAATTAATGGGGATGTTATAAAGACTGACCACGGCACTCCGACACCAGAGGGAAAACGGACTATGAGATGGAAGAAATACTTAGTTATTTGTTAATATGTATTGATTTTTTCTATATATTTGAAATTGGAATCAGATGAAATATAGGCTACAGCACAACAAAGTTAAATGAAGAGAGGATAAAAGAAGTGGAGAAGTGGAATTTGATGTTTTATTTGATAAGAATAAGATTCAGGATTTAAGATATGTGGATTATAATTGTATGATTAAGATTAGATGTAAGAAAATAGATTTTACAATGTTACAAAGTTACTAAAGAAGATTAGTAATGAACGCAAAAGAGAGGATGTGAGGAAGTCCCAAGCTTAGGATTATAAAGAGGATAAGGATGAGTAAATAATTGTTTTGTTTGTGTGTATTCTGTGTGGTTTTTGTAGTGTTTGTATTTGTGTTTTGTGTATTTTGGTTATTAAAATCCAATAAATTCTTTGGGGGGGGGAAATAAATACTTACTTTATCCCACTTGAACCCTGTGAAAATCTCAGTCACTAATGTTGCCTGATTCTGTGTGAGTGTGAATGGTGGGAAGGGTGTATGTTAGGAATGTGTGTCTGATTAGAATATTAGGAATATGTGGTGTGGTAATGCAAGAATGGCCACTTCCAGAATGTGACCCCTGAGAGAATTCCACCTCAGGCTGAAAAATTTCCCTGCTCCTGCCTTAGTGGGTAGGACCAAGCCCCTATAACTGTTGTAGTCCAGAGTTGGCTGGGGCAAAACCCCCATTGCAGAGCTATTGTAGACATCTTTACAAGGGGATTCTCAACACCTGGCAAACAGTGGACTGTTGTGTCTTCGGAACCCCTCGCCCAGCCAGCTGATAGTCAGATATTGCAAAGCCCTTTTGGCTGAGCCATGTCTCTACCTGCCCCACACCTGACCCCATAGATAATGTTGGCTGTAGTGTAGGTGGGCCTGGTCTGGCCAAAAAGACTGTGTGGGCCAGATGAAGAGGACTGGTGGGCCTAATTAGGCCTGTAGGCCAGAGGTTCACAACATGAGTTCTAGAACTTGCCTAGGAACCAGGCCTTCTTTGGGAAAGGCTTTGGTTCTACAACTGCAGGGTGACAGCTCATTCTTAAACTAGTTATTTTGCCTATAGTCTGTGGGGATCAATGAATGTTCCCCTAATGGAAGCCAATAACTGGAAATCTCTTCTGCCTTTGGAAAGTGACACCCTTCAGCAGAGAAACAGTGTTATTTCTGAATTGCAGAGAGGTAGATATTGAGTCTTCAGTCTTCTCTTATCCAAAGCGGGGTGGGGGGGTGGGGGGGTAGAATACCCAGGATCTACACAGGAGTTGAAAGCTCTTCACAATATAAAAACAATTGACTCTCCAAGGAGACTTCAATGGAAGGAGATATATTTGCCATCAGTTGATTGCTCTGCTTTGTGCATGTCAGTGGCATGTTGATCTATTTAGTGGGGAAATGCCAAGGAAAGAGCAGCTGAAGGCCGGCAAGTGTTTTTTATTGCGAACACAAATATGTTTTAAAAACACTTCATGACATGGGAGGCATTAACTTCCAAAAGACCCATATGTTGTCTGTACTGTAAAGACATAGAGATGTGAAAAGGGGAAGTAATGGCAAACATTGATTTGTTTCTTTTGTGCTGGCAAAGGGAATAGCAGCTCGGATGGGTCCCAGGAGAGAAGCCTTGATGCAGAGAACCCAGAAATGAACAGGCTAATGCACATGCTTCCCATAGGAACTGCATAGATATATAAATCCACATTTGTATAATCGAATAGCTATGTCCACTAAAGGAAGGACCACTGTGAAAAGTGCCGGGCTAACCATAGAGGTAAAGGTAAAGGTACCCCTGACCATTAGGTCCAGTCGCGGACGACTCTGGGGTTGCGGCGCTCATCTCACTCTATAGGAGCCGCCGTTTGATCACAGACAGCTTCCAGGTCATGTGGCCAGCATGACTAAGCTGCTTTTGGAGAACCAGAGCAGTGCACGGAAACGCCGTTTACCTTCCCGCCAGAGCGGTATCTATTTATCTACTTGCACTATGACGTGCTTTCAAATTGCTAGGTGGGCAGGAGCAAGGACCAAGCAACGGGAGCTCACTCCATCGCGGGTATTCGAACTGCCGACCTTCTGATCAGCAAGCCCTAGGCTCTGTGGTTTAGACCACAGCACCACCTGCTAAGCATAGTCACCAATAAAACATGGTTTCACTCACCCGCAGTCTCTTAAACATGAGGATATAGGAGACATAAATATGCAAAACTGAGATTCAAATGATCTTTAGTAGCTCATGTAAACATATGCTAAGACTTCACATTCTGGTCCCTATAACAATAACAACAACAACAACCACAGTTGCTGGTGCATTTGATTTGGCTCTTATTGGCTTATGTTTTACGAGATTAAGAAAACTCTTACTATGGGCATGCACCCAAAAGCATATCCTACCCTCGTCTAGAAGCTGTGATTGACCTTGGGGACAATGGTGAAGTATTTTGCATTTAGGGATTTGAGACAAAATACGTTCAAGCACTACACAACACCAGCTAGAGCCAATTTTAACCAATAGGGACATCAAAGCAGCATCCTTCAAACAAGCAATTTAAAGAAGGAAGATGTTGTTAAGGAGGCATTTCTGGCTGGCATTTTGAACTAGATACTAGAAAGCAAAGACAATCCAGAGATTAAAGTACTCCCTCCCCCCACAAAGCTGAGTTCCAAAGCTCAAAACCATACAGTCATACCTTGGCTCCCGAACGCCTTGGGAGTCAAACATTCCGGCTCCTGAACAATCGAAACCCGGAAGTGATTGTTCTGGTTTTTGAATGTTCTTTCAGAAGCCGAATGTCCGACAAGGCTTATGCGGCTTCCAATTGGCTGCAATTGGCTAAGTACAGTATACAGAGTGTGTACTGAATAGATTCAACTACGTATTTGTTGATCCTCTTAAACAACTTTAAAAATGTTGGTGGGACAAGCTTATCCCTCTGGAAAAGCCATGACTTTTACATTATTATTGTTGTTGTTGTTATTATTATTATTATTATTATTATTATTATTAAAAAAGGTTTTTATTTATACTTTTTAGGTTTATACATTTCATTAGTTTTACAATCAATTTTACATTTCAAAGTTTAACTTCCTCCCCCCCTCTTTCTGTGGTTCCTTAAATTTATTTTTTAATATCTTCTGCATATCCAAATTTCATTTAATTTGTTCATTTAATTATATACTTCAAATATATACTGGTACTCTTATTAAACTGCAGGTTATTACAATAATCCTGCCAATGTTTTTTATCTATTTGCATCTCTAAATATTCAATAAACCATTTCCATTCTTTTATAAAAAGTTTGTTATCTTGATTTCTCATTCTTCCGGTAAGTTTTGCCATTTCTGCATATTCCATAAATTTTTGTATCCATTCTTCCTTGGCTGGGACTTCTGCTTCTTTCCATTTTGGGGCAAGTGGCATTCTTGCTGTTGTAGTAGCATACATAAATAAATTTCTGCACAATTTAGGTAGTTCTCTCCCTATAATTCCCAAAAGAAAAGCTTCTGGGGTTGTTGTTTTTTACAAAAGTTATTTTGAACACCCTTTCCAATTCATATATATATATATATATATATATATATATATATACATATATATATATATATATATATATATATATATATATATATATATATATGTAAACTGTCCATGTCCGTTGATTTCCATTTTTCACCGAAATCGCTTGAGCGACAGCGATGAAATTTGGACACAACACCACATGCCACGATGGGAGTGTTCCTAGCAACATTGGGTATACAAATGTCACACCTACGCAAGGTCAAAAACCCTTTTTTTTGGACCCTTATAGACCAGCCCTATCCACTGGCTGCCTTGACTATAATTTCCTGGATCTCTTTCTTAAAAACAGTTACGTTGGCTGTGTTCTGATTTTCTGGCAAAGAGGCTGATAAACATTATCACTATTTAGCGGTCACTCTAGGATTCACAATCAAGAGTGAAAACTGTGTCTCTAGAAGGTGTGTTTAATTTGCTCGACTGCCTTGCTTAACAAAGTCAAAATCAATGTCTTCATTATGGCTCAACTTTAATTGGTTTCAAGTGTTTGTTTAATGATGATTAATTGAATTAGTTTCTTTAAATCATTTAGTTAAATGAAGTCTGCCTTTTTGTAAATCTTTGTGTAAACAGACAATTTAAAATGTGCAGGGTTGACGAAAGGAACCAAAAATAAATAAATT
Source organism: Lacerta agilis (assembly GCF_009819535.1). Lineage (NCBI taxonomy): Eukaryota > Metazoa > Chordata > Lepidosauria > Squamata > Lacertidae > Lacerta > Lacerta agilis. The sequence goes on from NC_046313.1 coordinate 49,880,386, forward strand.
GCAAATGTCTGTTTATTTCCGCCTTTGGTATTGGAGCTGGGAGAACACCTGCCTACACCATGCCACTTGTCAGGATGCAGATTGCTGCAGACTACCTCATATATTGTAGAAAATATCTACACATGCGCACAAACACACACTGTCATCTGGAGAAACGCTGGAAACGGGCCACTCTCTTTCTGTTCAAAACTGCATGGTAGGGGGCAAGAGGAGCTGCATTCTGATAATGGGAGACTCCACAGGACCAATCAAAGACTTCAGTCAGCAGAGCGACAGCATTGGATCAGACTCAATATATTCAATTTGAGGACCAGCTTCAGGCGAATAAGGTGGCTATAAGAGGGAGTACTGAAAAGTTTTTCTTCTCAGTAATCACTTTTAATATAGTCCCAAGGGTTGCTGTAGATCAGGAGTTAAGCCTGTGAGCACATTTGGATGTTTGAGTGTAAAAGCTAAAGGACCCTGGATGGTTAAGTTTAGTCAAAGGTGACTATGGGGTGCGGCTCTCATCTCACTTTCAGGCCGAGGTAGGCGGTGTTTGTCCACAGACAGCTTTTCATCTCATATGGCCAGCATGACTAAACAGCATGACACCGTGACGAGTGCCAGAGTGCATGGAAATGCTGTTTACCTTCCTGCCACAGCAGTGCTTATTCATCTACTTGCACTGGTGTGCTTTCGAACTGCTAGGTTGGCAGAAGTTGGAACAGAGCTCATCCCATCACACGATAGCTGTCAACCTTCCCTTTTTTGCGGGAAATTCCCCTATCAGTACTATACTATAGACTATAGTACTGATAGGGGAATTTCCCGCAAAAAAGGGAAGGTTGACAGCTATGCATCACACGGATTTGAACCACTGACCTTCCGATTAGCAAGCCCAAGAGGCTCCATGGTTTAGATCACAGCATCACCCGTGTCCCCGGTGGGGGGTGGTGGAGAGGCAAGCAGCAGTTTCTCTGCTATAGCAGAGAAGCTTCTGCTTGCCCGTCCCGCCGCCCGTCCCCCGCCAAAGCCTGCTTTAGCGGGAGCCGGGTGGTGGTGTAGGGGGCAAGCAGCACCTCTCCGCTACAGCAGAGAAGCTGCTGCTAGCCCGTCCCGCCCAAGCCTGGCCAGCGCCCCCTCCATTTTGGCACCCTAGGCAATTGCCTAGTTCGCCTAAATGGACATGCTGGCCCTGCGTGTCCCTGTATTTGAGTGACTCCCCTGCTGGTAACTTTTTTATTCACTCTCCTAAATCAGCTTTCCTCCACCAACCACCCGAGAAAGACAGATAAGAGATCTGGGTAAATATCAGATATAGTAGAATTAATCTGAGCGTTGAAAAGCACATAGAGGTGGGAGTGAGAAAGAGCGCTGCTCTTCCAACTTCCTCCTTCACCTCTATGTTCTTTTCATGAGAGAGAAAGGTGAGCAGCATAACTGCTTCGTGAATAAGGGGTCAATGCAGGAGAGAGGCTTTGTAGGTGTCAGGGAAAGACCTCTAGGTGCCATTGTGCCCACCACATTAACAACCCCTGCGCTAGATACATTGAGATGCTTGCTTGCTTGCTTGCTTGCTTGTTACAGATTCTGTAGCCATGATTTATACATGTGGTTCACCTTCATGTGATGGTTTTATTTGAAATTAAAATATTTAAACAAAGCAAAAAATCATGGGAGCTTCCTAAGTTTTGTTTGAAATGAAACTGGTGGCCTCTATAATTTACTATTTTGGGGTGAAATTTTAACTATGTTTTCTCAGATGTATGTCCCACTGAAGACAAAAGGGCTTAAGCCCCAGTAAGTGGGGTTAAGATTGCAGTCTTAAGAGATGAAAGAGAAAATGGAACTTACATTTTCTTTTGTTTCACTTATTCAGCAATTCCACCAGTGCTATTCCTAGCCTAATGCTTATTGATTTACTACAGAGTCCAAAATAAACCAACCTCTTCACAAAAGACACCCCAATTGCGCAGTCTACAAAGGCATGTCAGATTTGGTGTATTGGGCACTTCATTGTGGCATTAAAAAAAAATCAGTTCATATAGTGTGACATGATAAAGGATCCTTACTTTAGCATCCAGTTTTTGTAATGGCAATTAGGTCATCAGGCACAAAATATGCTTGCCATTACAAAAACATTTCTCAGATGTTAACTTAAAAATGTAATTTAGTATTCCATTCCTCCCTCATCAATATTAGCATTTTTATTTTATTATTTTAAGTTAAGCTACTTAAAGCATTAATGTTGCTCCGACAGGATCTTATACCAAATCCTATGGCACATTAAAACTTTGTATCCATTATTTTAATTTCATTTCCTACTGATTGTTAGAAATTAGGAATTCCTCATGAATTGATAGGACTTTCCAAACCAACTATGCCATCCACCTTAGAGGCCCCAGTATCCCCCAGCACGTGAGGTAAATTATAGACCATGAGGCAGGACAGTTTGAGGGGCAGCCGTTCTGATATACTTACAGTGGGCCTTTGTGCATAGAACTACATGGGAAGCAGCGTGTGGTTGCTTTTCGTTTTTAAAAGCGATCATATGATTTTTCCACAACACCCTTCTTTTTTAAAAAATCAAACCTGGAGCAGACAGCCCTTCAAGTAGAGGGCTCCCTCAATAAAATATGGCACACACACACTACACTGCCGGCCTTCCTTTTAACCAGAGAATGCTGGCTGCTGAAGACATATAGCAAACTGCCTTGTACCAGAATGTGGTTTTTTGTCTGTCTAGCCCCATATTGTCTACTAGGACCAGAAACAGATTTTCAGAATTCCAAGCAGGTGTCTTTCCTATCATCTTCCTCCTGGTCTGTTTTTTGACTGGCGGTGCCATGGAACTTTCCATATGCAAAGCATGTTCTCTACCATGAGCCATGGTCTCTCCCCTCATCTCTTCCTTCCCCAACATGCAGTTGCCAGCATTACTTAGGGAAAGGGACACTGGTACCAAACTGCTATGTCTGATGTAAATATAGATGAGTTGCTCCAAAAGACAGAAAATGGAGCTCAAAGCCAAACCCAGAGCAGAGTTTTGAATGTTTACAGAATTGAAATCTGACATTTCGATGATGCCGCTTCCAGTAGTCTTTGCCCATATAACGGGTGCTCATCCATCTTTATTCTCTTAATGATTTATTAATCCAGCTTCCCATAAAATGTAAGGGAAGCCATGAATAATTTAAGTCTGGTCAAGGCATAAGAAGAAAAACATATGAAACCCAGACAGGGCAAAGCGGAAAAGAGCAGGCAGTGGTTTGATCTCAGTCTCTGTTAAGAGTTCCTCTTGAAGCAGAGCTCTGCTTTAGGGTTGCATATTTTGGGGTGGAGAGCTTTTCCGAATCAAGTGCAGATAAATAGAAAACAAGGCACAATATCGAGCTCGTTACAACAGTCAAAGGAATTGGTTTCATATATGATATTGGAAGCATGAATAGTAATTGCAAGTCAATGGAAATCTTACATTGGACGCTTAGTAACGCTCACTGTGGAATATAGCTACAATTGTGTGGGGGTGGGGGTGGGGGTGGAATCACATATAATTTGAGACTTCGACAAGGATTAGAATCTCCAGGCACTTTTGATAGGATTTGGCATTCCTTTATGACATATACAGCGGAACCATCATTTTCAAGACAACCCTTGTCACAAGTCTGGCAAATCTGGAACTATACAGTACTGGATGATTGTGGCGGTTCGCTCAACCTGCACAGGTCCCCCAGACGTTTAACGGTCCGTTGATACCTGCGCTCACCATTTTGTTAATTAACCGCTGCCACCAACCAGTCTGTCTGGTATTTACTTCACTCAGTTCAGTCAAGGAGAATATTGGAACAAAACTGTTTTATTTGTAGTTCAGTACATAAGCATGTGGTTTTTGAATAAACAGTTCTTTCTGGGTTGTGTTCTTGTTAACAACAGTGCCCAATGATTTCTCCCACCCCTGTTCCTACTCCTTCCCTTGCCACCCTCCTTCCAACCTCTCAATACCCACAACAAGCCCCCAAGACCAAGACCAAGACCCTGACAAAAGACAAGACCCTCTGCCTTCCCCGGGAGGGGTTTATATAGCCCACATAACTCCGCCCCCTAAAGGTTCTTACTGGTTATTCCTTTTAACTCCTTCTATGCCATTCCTAAGTTTGGGTGATCGCCACAATGATCTGATAGCATTGATAATCTTTCCTTGGACTTTGTTATTTTAACTCACTCTACATGCCTATTTTAAAGCTTTGCTTTTCATCTTTTAATATTTATTTGTTGCTGTAATTGCTCTCTCTGTTTTATATACATTATAAAATGAAATAATAAGAAACAACTTTACACACAGAGAGAGAGAGAGAGAGAGAGAGATTGCTTAATGTTACCATGACCTGCACAGCGCATTTTGTACTCACCTCCATCTGCCTAATGACAGGGCCGGCCATGCTTTATTAACTAAGAGTGAAATATGAACCTTGCCTTCTCCTTCAAGCACTTCAATGCAGTTATTAGTATTATGCCTTGCAAACCTGCTGATGGTGGTCACATTTCCCAGGCTTTTTGTCTTGAGGCTTAAAACTACAGATTGCATGTGGATGCATTTTGATGTAATTGAGCAGAGAGGTATATTGCTGCCCTGACAGGTGCAGACACTTGTTTTTTAATGGACACATGACACCTAAACTAGACTGCATATAGAGAGGAGGGCTTCTTTGTTTGTCAAAATCAATTGACTGTAGCTCAGGATAGTTGTACTTGATTTTTATTTTTATTTTAATTTCCTGATTTTATGGTATTTCTGGCTCTGTTTTATTTATTAATTATTTCCCTCCCCACTGGCTTCTGTTTCATTGCTTTAATCATGATTGCTGCTGCATTTCCTCATAGCTGTCATGTTTTAGTGTGGCTTTTTGTAGACTTCTAGTAGAAAAGCAGAGTTAAATATTCAAAGGGAATAAAGAATGAACAAAATGTGGCAACAACAAAACCGTTACCTTTCCCCCAAAGTAAACAGTTGCTATCATTGCAGCCTTATAAAAAAAAGACAGTTGTTTCTGGTTGCTCCCATGCAACTAATATCACCTGTGGGAATGCAGGTCTGTTTCACTCTCTCAAGGTTGCAGAGAGCATGTTTGCTGTGGGCACCCTAAGCAGTGTTTCAACAGTAGAGCTACAGTGGCTACAAGAAGGCATACGCCAGGTCCACCCTTTTCTACTAACCTAGCCCAGAGAGTTGCATAGATAGTGGCTGGCTGTAGTTACATAATGTTACAGAGCAGGATCCATGTCACAGACAGTGCCGGGAGGGGTGTCTCTGGAGGAACAGAGGATGTTATGAAGATACAGTGTGTTGTTGTTGTTTCTTAAAGGAACTCAATAGAAGTACAGTGGTGCCCCGCTAGACGAAAATAATTGGTTCTACGAGTGTCTTCGTAGAGCAAATTTTTCGTCTAGCGAAGCGGCAATGCAGCGCGGAGGTTTCCACGCTAAAAAAATAAAAAATTGTCTTGCGAGGCAGCCCCATTGACTTTTTCGTCTTGCGGGGCAGCTTCCGCTAGACGAATGCCGTTCATCTAGTGAGTTTTTTGTCTAGCGAGGCATTCATCTAGCGAGGCACCACTGTAGGAGGAAATGGGACTGGGTTTAAGGGAAGACAGCCCTTAAGAAGCTGAGAAGAGGAGGTCAACAGAATGACTATAGTTGAATTCACATAGACCTGGTTCACACATAATATGAAATTATTGGTTATAAACCATGGTTTTGCACTCTCTGAACCCTGCTAAGAAGTTTAGCTATGGTTTGTTTTCGGCTAACAAACCACAGTGTGAAGCCCATGGTTTATTGTTGGTTTAGGAACCTTGGCTTGCATTTACTGTGGCTTGTTCATTATTAGTGAAGCCAGCACCCTTTCTTAACCATGGTTCATCCCGGGCATAAAGCCAAGCTACAAAGGCACGAGGCAAGAGTAGCTGGGAAACAAGGCAAGCTTTGAACTGGAGTCCTGAGAGCTAGACAGATTTGGAGAAACCACATTTGCCCCCAGGGCCCAAGGTTTCCCATCCCTGGAATAGAGTAACTGACTGGGCAGTCGATTTACAGGAATAAAATTAAAAGAAAAGTCATTGGCAAAAGAGAAGGAAAGAAAGGGAAAAGCCTAGAAGCTTACAGATGGAGTTTCATGGATTAGCTCAGCCATTTGTACTTATCTTTTAACATTTGATACTGAAGATTGCAATGAACTTAGCTTCAGGCACTTCCTTCTGTAGTTCACTCTGCCTGAGCACCATGTTATCTGCACATTCAGTGCTTGTTGTGCTGTGGAACTAATGTTTGCCTGGGACCGCTGAGAGGGGGAATAAAAATAAATTTCCTCTGCCTGTTAGAATTGCACAGCTGCGTCTGAGCTGCTCCAGGAGGAGTCTGGGAATGCAAATGTGTCTTTTAATACATGCAATTCTAATTAAGTGTAGTCATAACCCCGTGCTGTGGTAAAATTCTCTGTACTCTGAAGCCGCGTATTAAACGCTTCTCCTAAGGAGCGTGGAGAATCCCCTCAGGAGGATGATTCCTCAAGACTAGAGTCAAATTCCTTGCCTGTCCTGTTTTGAATCTGAGTGGTGCTCCCAATTGAATTATTATTATTATTATTATTATTATTATTATGGCCGGGAAAGCGGGCCAGCTAGGGCAACCAAGAAGATCAGGGGTGCCACATGCCAGTCCGCAAATGGCGCCTACCTCGGATGGGGTGAGTGGTTATTCTTGACCTACTGGTCAAAGATAAGTGTCCAAACATCCACACACATTATCTCACACAATGAATTGAACTCTCACCCCTTTTATTGTCCTTATCTTTTCCAGTACTCTACCCCCCATGCTCCCTCTTTGTGTTTCTTTGAAAGACATTTCAGGGGAAAGGTTTCCATAAATACAATAACAAATAATAAAAAAGAAAAAAAATGTTGCAATGAAAAAGATTCATTTTCAAAATGGTCATATAGGATATCTCCTGTGGCATTACGTATGGAGATTTTTTTGGGTATAAGAGAGAGGGAGTTTTGTTTGCAAATAATGCAAGGTGCTGGGACTCAAATCCGCCTGGGAATCATCACCATTTGATGTGTAAAACTGGCTGTAACTGAAAGGCACACTGCACATGCTCAGAAGCATTCTCTCCTCCAGTCTGCCTGCAAAAAAAAATATCAACTAGTACATAATTAGGGAAATATTAACCTTGATATTGAAAATCTGCTACGGAGCTGAGCAAAGGTCAATCTAGTAGAATTTAAGTGACTGCTGGGGAAGGGAGGGCTTAGTTTGCTGCTCATGGGGATTTCCTAGCTTCTCAGGCAAGTGGTTTCCCCGTCTCTGGAGCTTTACACATGAACAATTCCCTTGCCTATAGCTGCTCAGGCAAGTAGAATGCACAATTAAACTGAGGAAACACATTCATATAGGACTGAATTCCACCTTTTAAAAAACAGAAAGATCAAAAGATGCTGTTTCTATTTAAAATGACATAATAATTCATTCTAATATTTCTTGATCAGGTGAAGCATACAGTTTTAAAGCACTGGAATCCTTTCCTTTCCTTTCCTTTCCCTTTCCCTTTCCCTTTCCCTTTCCCTTCCCTTCTGAAACATTCTCTTTAGCAGAGAGGAGAGATGGCACCCATCCCCCAACCCTAATCCGCTCCCCAGATAGGGTTGCCATATTCTAGTCTGCCAAATCCAGGTGGCACAATTTGCAAATTATTTGCTTATGGTGCAAATCACATAGTAGGCTGGGAAAGGGTTAAGCAACCAACCTCCGACTCCATATTATAGAATAGGTGGGGGGACTTCTGGCTCTCCATCAGCCCCAGGTAGCATGGCCAATTGTCAGGGATTGTGGAAGCTGGAGTCCACCAACATCTGGAGAGTTTCAGGTTCTTTCCCGCCCCCCACTCGCCCACCCTGTTTTATAAGAATGAAAAATGTGGTTGGGTTCCCTTAGATACTTTTGCATGCAACATGAACACAGTGTGCAACAGACACAGTACACTCTCCTTTGCACAACGCTGAATTCCATCCCATGTATGTACACTAACTTTGTTGGAAAACTGCCCTGCCTCAACTCTGGAAAGCCTATGTATCCATAGACTTTCCACACATAGGCTTTCTCCTGGAGAAGTCTACACTTAACGTGTGGGTATTGGAGGCATAGAGAGGAAGCTATATGGTCTTGGCATCTGCCCTGCTGCCCATTTAATTGTCCTGAGGCCTTACTTGGCTGTCCTGCCTAGTGCTAGGGGGCTACCAACCACCACATAGGAGCCCATAGCTCTCAAATGTGTACATGGGGGAGAAGGGAGGTTTGCACCTGTGTAGAGAAAATCTGCTGGTCCTTGGGGTGAACCTCTATACACAACAGGCTCACAAGATGGAAAATACAGCAGTTCAGGGAGAATTATTTTTGATATTCACCTCTGAGCCTTTATGTTCTTTGTTGCATTTCAAGGGACTTCTGTAATTGTACTCTTCTGCTCAGTGGAGCTTGCGTCAGTGGCATTGGTGTAGAATCTGGAAGGATTCTGTTTTTAGAATAATCATAATTTATTATTTATACCCCACCCATCTGGCTGGATTTATTATTATTATTATTATTATTATTATTATTATTGTGCCAGGACACCTGAGGTGACAGTGAAGGCAACATCTGCAAAGGAAAAAGTGGTGACCATAGCCTTTAAGGCTTTGTTTGCAGCAAAAGCAGACTCTGAAATATTTTGTTGCAGATTTGCTCTTGTTGCCTTTGAGATGTCTTTTCCAAAAATTGCAGGATTCATATAAACTGTGATGAACATTTTGCTTCCAACTAACTTCTTTTTATCACCCTCTGTAAGTCATTAAAAAATTATAGCCTTACTAGCTTGTCTTAAAAAAAAAAAAGTTTGGCTGAATGAAACATATAATTTATACGCTGCAGAACAACAAGAGCAACATGGCACTTTTTGTACGCTATTAATAACCTCCTAAGATGAAAATTAATTGTTCTGCTCTTTATCTGCAGCGACATATTGCTTGTTGTCCCTTAGTGCTCACCAACTGCACTGCTGAGGGATGCCAGTGAAAGGAAAGATGCTACAAATAACAAAACATTTAAGCTTTATTAAAAAGACGAGATAGAACAGTTGCGAGTTTATACAGGAGTTGACGACCACCAAATGTAATGTACCTGCAGTTGAAATCTGAAGGGGTAGAAGATAATGGAAATAAAACAGCCTTCCATGCAATGGTCTAAAGAAAACGCAATTTGGGATGAAAGCTTGCTTGCTACTGTTTTGTTTCTGGTATTATCATTTTTAATAAAAAAAAAAAACCCCACAAGAATACTCCAACATCCTTCTAGCAATTTCATATTGTACATTTTAATATTTGTTGGAAGCCGCCCAGAGTGGCTGGGGAAACCCAGCCAGATGGGCGGGGTACAAATAAATTATTATTATTATTATTATTATTCAGTAAATGACCTTTCACTAGGCATTCCATAAACAGGACCAGCTCAACACCTACTGCTTTGTCTGAGGTGGAACAACAACTGGTGTCCTGCCCACCCCGAAATGCCTCATAAGGACTACACTCTGGGAGTAAAAGTACAACGTTAATAAGCTGCCTGGAGTGATCACATGACTCTTATCTGATGGTAGGGCCAGCTCTATTTATGACAAAGTACATCAAAAACCTGCTTATTGAAATTATATTCACAGGGGCATCAAGAATAAAGGTGCCCAATACTTTGTGGAAATCAACAGTGCCATTTGGTTTCGCTCAGTTATGCATTTTTCTATTCCCAAGAAGACACTTGCTTTTATTAGTCACACTGTTTCAGATCTAGTTGCATATGTGTATTTGTAAGAGGTGTGGGGGAAGTTGGCTGGGGAGATTGCAATACTTCTAATGAGTGACAAGGAGCTTCTATACTGCCTAAAAAAGGCATAGGCAAACTCCGGCCCTCCAGTTGTTTGGGACTACAATTCCCATCATCCAGTGGTCAGGGATGATGGGAATTGTAGCCCCAAAACACCTGGAGGGCAGGAGTTTGCCTATGCCTGGCCAAAAATGTCATCAAAATCTGATACCACTTTCTTCCAACTCTCCACACACACACACACACAAGCTCCTCTTGTTTTATCTCTTTATCCACACAACCACTTTGACAAGTGCCACATAATGTCTGTTCCACACTTGTAAGGAGCTAATGTGGCAGCATCTACACCCTGGAATTCCCTGGAATTAGGAAGGCACCTTCACTGTATCCTTAAAACCTTTTCTGTTTACGAAAACCTACCCAGACACGTAAAGTTGATGTGATCCATAAATTTTGCTTGGAATGTATACTTTAAAGTGTTTATTAATTTTCCTTTTTAGTAAACTTGTTTTTTGAATTTTTATTTTTATTGACAGTTTTAATGTATATTTCATGTTCTTTGCTAACTGCTTAGATATTTTATTTACAGTTGAGCAGTATACAATTTGTTAAATAAATGCATCTTTTACTACAGTTTTCAAAGGACTTGGCAATACTCCACAAACAGGCAACATTTGCAAAGGAGAAAGAACCACACATGCAACCATAGCTTCGTGTATGGCTTTGTTTGCAGCATCTGTAACAACTGAAGCTTCAATTGAACAATGAACAATTGAACAATGGAAGCTTCTCTGGAGTGAGTGAGACGAATCTCTTGATACAATACAGTATCTCGAAATACCTGGTTCTGCAGTTTTTCAGAACAACTGGTTATAGATGGCAAAGTCTTTAGTTTACTTTATGGTTTTGCTTTTCAGCTTTTCCAAAATTGTACTCAAAGCACCAAGCACCTAAATGTGTGAAATACCTTACCTGTGTCTGGCATCTATTTACTAAATTTCCCTAAAAAGACAGAACTGGCTTTGAGGTCTTGATAAGCCATGGTTTATCATGATGGGGGGAAGCTGTATAGTTTCAGGTTTGTTCCACTCTCGACATAAGGCTTCCTGCTCCTTTTTGATGAAGTGCAGAATAGCATTTCCCTCAACTGTGGCTAGTCCTAACATAGTTTGTTGAGACAAACCAGCTTCATAAGCCATGGTTTGAAGTTGGCGGGTGCTGAACAAACATTTGTTAGAATTAGCCAAAGTTTATCTGGTTTGGATGACATGACAAGCTGTTACAGGTAGGTAGCCGTGTTGGTCTGCCATAGTCAAAACAAAATAAACAAATTAAAAAAAAATCATTCCAGTAGCACCTTAGAGACCAACTAAGTTTGTTCTTGGTATGAGCTTTCATGTGCTGAAGAAGTGTGCATGCACACGAAAGCTCATACCAAGAACAAACTTAGTTGGTCTCTAAGGTGCTACTGGAAGGAATTTTTTTTATTTTTTATTTTGTTATGACAAGCTGTGTTTAATTAAAAATGGAAGTGAAAGCTTCCAATCTCCTCACAGTCAAAGAGGGGAGATATGATCCTGGGACTCATTCCCATCATGATATACACCATTAACAATGGTTTGCTTGAAACAGGCCAGTTTCACAACCAATTGTTTTAAGCTGATCTTTAGGTTTGTTGGATTTGGCTTGGATGACATGACTAGCTGTGATTAAACAACTGTGGGTGTGAAATCTTCCAATCGCCTCACCCTGGCTATTGCGATGTCTGAAGTGGCCCCCCAGTCTTCAAGTTCTACCGGTATTTGTTGAGCCTTTAACTGTCAGCGTATGATATTATACTAGCAATGTCAACTCACACAAGCCACCTTAACAGTCAGTGCCAGGTATTATACTAGTACTGCACTAGAGTGGAAGATCTGTGCAGGCTTCCAGTCGGGAGACAAAAATAATAAAACACAGGGAAGTGGCAGGTACCAAGTGCGCCATGCTGATTCCTGAGTATACACAGCTGTTTTTCATCAATCAAGGCAAACAGTATATGTCAAAGGTCCTAATTTTTCCCCATTGAGACCAGAGTCAATAACCATCTGTCATTTCTGAAACAGTAGCAATATTTCCTTTGATTACACTTGTGTAATAATAGTATCATACCTTACGCTGCTACTTACGGCTGTTTGTATGAATTGACACCGTCACCATAAGGCAGCCCATCTCTGACTCTTTTTGTATATTCCCTGGAAATATTCTGGAGAAAAGGTCCTGAAATCTTCATCATCAGCAATCCCTGCCTCCCCATCACCACCAGCAATATTGTGCCTTTGTATGGAATTTAATTATAGTTTTCTTTGAGATCCAATTTTCATTGAAAATCAAGGGAGGTGATTTTGTTTTTGTTTTTACTGCATTGCTTAGTCGCCCAGTAGCTAATGTTCTCTAGACAACCTACTACAATATGTATTATATAAAAGGGGTGGGGGGTATCCAAGGGACTTGTTCCTCTGCCTGTCCTCTCCCAAATCTGTCCTGGGGGCACCTCCTATCTCCTGGAGAAGATACAGGGAATGTACAGATGCCACAAAAGGTTACAGGACAACTTTGTTGGGTGCAACCCAAAAACTGTCCTCTTTCTTGCAGGCTATGTCTGCATCAGCACTGCACCCGTTCACGTTTCAGTTTAGCCATCTTTGTGTCTGCTTTACCCTCTCGGGAATGTGGGTATTGTGACAGAAGAGCACTGTTCTCCAGGCCCTCACCATTTCTCTAGGTCAGGCAATCAGCTATCTCCACCAGTTTTATTCAAATACACAAGGGTGGTTAAGACGGCTACCTGGAAAACATGAGATGGGCTCATATACCTGACAAATGTGACTGTGGTTCTCAAGATGCTAATGAGAGAGGAGAGAGTCTGTCAAAGCTGGGCTGCCCTTGCTGCTTTGTTGTCCCCTCCTTTCCATCTGGCATCCATTCCAGATTTTACTATGCACTGCTCAGAGAAGCTAGTCTTCCTTAAAGTAGTACCTTGAGCTACAAACACCTCAGGTTACAAGCGCTTCGGGTTACAAACGCCGCTAACCTGAAAGAGTTATCCCGAGTTGAGAACTTTGCCCCAGGATGAGAAAGAAATCGTGTGCCGGCAGTGTAGCAGCAGCAAGAGACCCCATTAGCGAAAGCACGCCTCTAGTTAAAAACAGTTTCAGGTTAAGAACAGACCTCCAGAATGAATTAAGTTCATAACTAGAGGTACCACTGTACTCATAAACAGGCTAGAAATACTGTGTTGTCGAGGGAATAGTTGATCTGTTCTTGGGAAGAAACAGAGAACTAGAGAGCTGGCTTTACACTCTGGATAGATTGGCTGAAAGAACAAGGCCCACTGGCCCACGGTTTCATGGTCTAATAGTTTACTAATTCATCCTTGTCTGGTGTGAAGGCAGCCTGCAGACTCCCACAGAGATGGCAGTGGCAACCATCAGAGAATTGGAGAAGCTCAGCAAGCGTACTCTGCAAGGCAGGTGTGCAAGGAAGCAGCATGAGAAGTTCTCCTGGTGAGGCTTTGCTACAGGTACAAGAACACTTTTGTACCTTTATTTATGCACATGGAAGTGGTGCAAGATATTGTCTGGAAAAGCTTTGTCTATTTTATTTCTGCTTCTCTGAGTGCTGTTTAAATTTATACATGCTTCTCTTTAAAGGAGGGTCAGAAAACGATGGCATCTTTAAGAAAAAAGAGGGACACTAACTCAAAAGGCCAGAAGGATATTTCATGTGTTGAAATATACAAGAGTTAGTGAATCTGAAGTGCACCATATGTTCCTGTATTTCCCAATTGGATACAGCCTCCATAGCTTGACAGCGTTAAAGGACAGATGGAGATAGAGATCAGAGGCTGCAATTCAGGGTGGAGGAAATGTTCTGGATATTTTCTCTGGCTTTCATCAGTTTTCTCCCCCGTTATTCCGTTTAAGTGTGTTTCAAATCCGATAATGAAAGCCAGAGTGTCAAGTGCTTTTCAAAATGTATGGAACGAATCCCTGATATCATCACCTCTCGGCTAGGTATCTACTCAGCTCTGTAGTGGTTACTCCCTTCTCAACAAATATAGTGCACTTGCATATTTATCCACTCCATTTATCAGCAGCCCAATAACTGGAGTTGCCTGGGTGACCTCCTGCCATGTCAATAACTCCGATAGCACAACCTTTTATAACCATTTAGGTCAAGTATAATTGCAGAAATAAAGCATCCCTCTGCTTTTGAATTCAAGTCACTGCACAATGCTTTCACAATTGCAGGAGGTGGGGAAGACTCTGTATGTGCATACATTCCCCACCTCTTGTATAAAAAACCGCCTTTTCTTCATTTCTTGCTGCTACAAATTAATTTATATCAACACAGTCATTCCCATGCAGCACTAATACTTTTAGAGAGGAGAATTCATATAATTATAGCCCCCCGTAACAATTATTTACCCAAATGAATGCATAGCTGTACATTTTGTTTCCTTTTGCCACTAGAAATCATTCTGAGACTATGCTGTGCCTTGCAGAGGAATCAGTATTCCAGTGATGCTTCTGTTGTCCTTCCATGGAATGACCTTCATTACTGTAACAAAAACGGGACTCCTCTGGACTACATGTAATAGGAGATTTGTCTGGAGACTTCTTACCCAGGATTTTTCTTCTTTTCCGGATGGTTCACCCTTGAATAAAAATATATATAATTTGCTCATTAATACCAGCATTGGGAGGTTTCTTTGTTGTTGTTCAGTCGTTCAGTCATGCCCGACTCTTCGTGACCCCATGGACCAGAGCACGCCAGGCACACCTATCCTCCACTGCCTCCCGCAGTTTGGCCAAACTCATGCCAGTCGCTTCGAGAACACTGTCCAACCATCTCATCCTCTGTCGTCCCCTTCTCCTTGTGCCCTCCATCTTTCCCAACATCAGGGTCTTTTCTAAGGAGTCTTCCCTTCTCATGAGGTGGCCAAAGTACTGGAGCCTCAACTTCAAGATCTGTCCTTCTAGTGAACACTCAGGGCAGATTTCTTTAAGAATGGATAGGTTAGATCTTTTTTGCAGTCCATGGGACTCTCAAGAGTCTCCTCCAGCACCATAATTCAAAAGCATCAATTCTTCGGGGATCAGCCTTCTTTATGGTCCAGCTCTCACTTCCATACATCACTACTGGGAAAACCATAGCTTTAACTATACGGACCTTTGTCGGCAAGGTGATGTCTTTGCTTTTTAAGATGCTGTCTAGGTTTGTCATTGCTTTTCTCCCAAGAAGCTTTTCTCCCAGGAAGGGAGACTTCTTAGATCCTGTCAATTCAGATCATAGTGAGCACAACATCTGCCTGCACAGATTTCAATTCAATCCCCAGCTGCAAGGCTAGATGTACAATATTTACTGCCACACACACAACAAAATGCAAAATTAATGATCAAATCTCTCATGAATTTCAGCTGAGATATCTTGACAAACATCAAATGGGCTTGTTTTGCAATATGATTCCCATTTTCACACACACACGCTCCCTCTTATCTGTAAGCCTATTGATAATTACTTGAAATATATGAATAATTGTAAATAGTTTCCACATGCAAACATACTGTATTTTTCAGTGTATGAGATGAGGTTTTTTGATAAAAATAATTATGTTAGAAACTTGGGGTTGTCTTGTACATGGATAGTGCAGAGGGTGGACTGGCGATTGGTTGCTACTGTGAGCAGGAGATTGGTAGCAGCGATAGGGCGGGTGATTGGCAGCTGCGGCAAGGGCTGATGTTGATAGGCTGTTGCTGCGGCAATTGTGTGGGTGACTGGGCAATCCCCCCCATTTGTATTCCCCCCAAATAGGGGCCATCTTATACACAAGGGCATGTTATACAGTACACAGAAAAAAACAGTACTTTCAAACTGTGCACTCCTACAGTCTCGACACTTAAAATGTTTCTATTCAACTACAACACAAAGAGTACCCAAAACTTCATAAGTAATAAATAGGTAATAAAAGAGGTCATGTTTATCCTTTCTTACAGTTAGTTATTTAAAATTAAATCTATTCCAATCTCTGCTATCCCATTTTTTCTTTTTATATTATGCGCAACCAGCTTCCAACTGTCTAATCTTTCTTTCTAATTCCATGTTTCTTTAATATTACTGTCAATTTAACAATTGCCATCTGTTCCCCTAAGCTCCTAACTCATCCTTTCTTATTTGGTTAGTGACTATCCTTCCAAGCCTATTGATATCTTTTATTGTTTTTACTGAGTGATAAGTGCAATCACAATGTATTGGGAGGAGGCTATAGGGAAAAGTAGTACTGTTATGTTTATCAATGAAAGGGACTGATAGGTAAAATATTTGGTGGTCTGGTATTTTAAAGATTCATGGCTGAATATGGGGCGTGTGCTTGCGTGTGTGTTTGCATGAGTGCATTGTGCGTGCATACACACATGCTGAATAAATAATTTCTTTTGATTTATGTCCAGGTTTAGTGCTCTCAAACTGCAAGCTCTCTATTTTTAGAAATGCTTTCAAGGTTGTTCTTGGGCTTTGTGCATTGCCTTTTCTTATGCAGCTTGTCTTAAGCCAAATTATATGAAAGGCCTTAAAAAACAAAGAGAAATTCCATCAATACAAGTAAACTCAAAATAGGCTTCCCTCCTGCAGCCCAACACGGTGACCTTCTCAAACCTCCAAAATACAGTCCAAAGGTCACACTTGATAAATTTGCACTTGGGTGAAATTTACTTGTGTATTTATTCTAATAATAATCTAATTCTGATTGGCTCTTAGGATAAAGCGCATGTGCATAAAAACAGCACGGTTTTAAAAATCATATTAACTGTCTGGCACCAGTGACTGGTGAATCCTGGCAGAATAGAGGTGTTCTTGGTAGGTAGTCCCTAAATTCAGGAATTGGGTGGCCAACTTGTCCTACATGGAGTCGCACACACCTTGAAGGTTCATGGACTGGGATAGCTTGGTTGGCAGAGCATGAAACTGTTAATTTCAGGGGTGTGGGTTCAAGCCCCATACTGGACAAAAGATTCCTGCATTGCAGGCAGTTACACCCTCATGGTCCCTTCCATGTCTACAATTCTATGATTCTATAAACCTGTCACTAGAAGCCAGTGGCTCCAGATATATGGGGTGCGAGGGGCTTTAGCCCCCTCAATATTTTGAGGCAGAGGGCACTGCCTCTCAATATTGAGGGAACTGCCATCACCTCCCACCTCTGGATGAGCACTGGCATGATCACCCAAACGCCAGGATGGGCTGGAGGCTTGGAGGGTGATTGCCAGAGCATCCCAGCAGGCATGGCCCAATGGGGGGCAGGGCGTTGTGCGCGTGATGTCATGCACATGCGACAGCCCAACTTGGTACACCTGATAGAAGCCCAAGTGGCCTCTGTGGGCAGAAGTGCTTACTTCCAACTACAACTAGCTGGATCAGGGCAGCCTTGTCATCATACTACAAGCTACACCATACAAGCTACACTAATTTATTGATTACTGCCAGGCACTCTACATGGGTCTTCCCTTGAAGACTGACCAAAATGGCAGGATGCTGCTGCTAGAGCAGGGGTACCCAATGCTATGTTGTTGGACTCCCAACTCCCATTAATGCCAGCCAGCATGCCTAACGGTTGTGGGTGGTGGGAGTTGCAGTCCATCAACATCTGGGGGTATTAGAAGTTCCTCATCTGCATTTTAGTGGGCAGAGGTCTATGTTTAGAGCCTGTCAGCTCTGGCAAAATACCTTTAGCTGTCAGGATGGTGTCTTCAGCTCCCAGATGGATCCCCAGGGAAGTATAAAGACAAGGAAAAGTTTCTTAGAGTCCCTTTTTATTTCAGACTTTACACAGAGAGGCTATAGAATCCAGCCTCTTGGATAATGGTATTGTCTCCCACTTCCTCGTTCGTCATCATCATCCTCTATGGGTGCCGCTAAGTGCCCTCTGTCTTTGAGCTCTTTGCTCTCCTGCTTTTAAGGCTCACCGGGTTCTGGGAGATGGTGGGTCTGGAATGCTTTCTAGTGACAATGTGTCAGCCAGTTGCTGCTCCAGCTCTGCCTGTTTCTTCTCTCCCATTATTTCCCAACTTTCCCCCTCATCTGCCTCTGAGCTGGGATCTCCCACAAACCACTGTTGTAAATCGATACTGTCTTCCTCTTCCTCCCTTCTGGAAGGGTCAGGATGGGGAGGCGGTCTCCACCACTCTTCCTCCTCTGCTCAGTCCCTGACATTAGCAAACAGAATTTTTTTGTCACCTGGTGAAGTAACAAGATGTGAATTTTTGGTTGCTTAGCAGAACCCATTCTGGCACCTTGGTCCCTTGGAGTTATGTTTGTTTGGCCTTCCACTGTAGGCAGTTCAAGGAGAAGGGAAAGTGTGTGTTGTTTAGCAAGCTAAAAGGGGCATGTTCCTGCCTGAACCATTCTTCAATAGCTCATGAAAAGTGACACTCACATCCATTTGTTTGTGGGTAGAAATCACAAGGAATGACAGGAGAGCCAAGTGGAATATTCAGTTTTCAGATTGCTCTGAATATGTTGATATATGCAGTAAGGGCAAGACCATCCAACTGCATGTCAAAAATTATAATAATTGCATATTAGCTTCATTTGCATTCAAGTTCCAAGCACGGAGCTATGACATAAATGTACTCTAAGTAAGACACAAAAACAAACCTTTTGTTTTAACGAAACACACAAACATATATGTTTTGATAAATAACGAGGGTTTGCATTTACAAATAGAAATAAAAATACTTTATGGTCACTGTACCACATGTTTACAGTGAGATTAAACATTTAACAACACCCTGCAATTGGCTTCACACAAAAAGTGGAGCCCATTCATTAGCAGCCAGGGAATAATCCACGCTGGGAGATGCTCAACTTAAACAAAAGCATTAGCATAGGGAAATTTGCATTAATTCTTCACTGTCACCGCTTGGAAAATACTGTTTATTCTGTGCATTTCAATTCCCGAACCATTTTGCAGTAAAAATGATTAAAATACCTCAGTGCCATTTAAATTCAAAAGGCAGAGTGAGGAATGGAGCCCCTGTTGCATGATTATTGTGCTGTGTTTTTAAATGAACGTGGCGTCCCCTTCTCCGCTGCATAAAGTGCTTCAAGAAATGAGGCAAAGGCAGCTGCTACAAATGACATCCACCAAGCACTAGGAATATATCAGCTGGCCAGAGCAGTCCAGAGCCCCTAGCTTGCACCGGGGGGGGGAGGCTAGGTTTGCCATCTAAGCCAGGCTCTTGTTGGTTGCCACCAACAGAATGGTGTGCCACTCCATCAGTGTAGCTCTTCTTCTTCTGCCTGCTGAGCATGAGTGCCATTGGCAGGATGCCCATAAGGGACAGCCAGCATTAAGAGCAGACTGGGGCAATCTAGGGGCAAGAAGAGCTAAGCCAGTCCAGAATCCATTAGATCCTGAGAGTTTCACTGCTCTTGTGCAATGGCATTGGGTCCATTCTAGGCCCAATTGTTATGCCAGTTTCAGGTCTTCTGCAGTGATCTACCTGTCTGCCCCCCCCCCAATATTCTGCCCTAGCTGCCATGCATGGCAGGACTGCAGATGTGATCATGCTGCCCCTCCATGCAGACTCTCCAGTTGGCTGCCAAAGTTTGGATTGTGCTCAAAATCTAGGATGGGGAACACAGGCAAGCCTACCCAGACATGTAAAAGGTGACATGTGTTTTAATCTGTAATTTTAACCGCTGGTTTAAATTGTATTTTTAATATTTTAAAACTTGCTTTTAACTCTGACTTTTATTGAGAATTGTAATGTGTAGTTTATGTTTTCAGCAAACCACTTAGAGGTTATATTTATAGTTATGTGGTGCACAGGTTTTGTTAAATAAAATAATATAGAAAACAACTCTTAGTAACATGAAGCCAGCCTAAGGTTTATGAGCCAATAAAACATCCAGACTCGAATCTCCACAGGTTTAAAAATCTAGGAATGTGTTTACACAGTTTATAGAGGTAATCCTAAGGTATTTGTTTATAGAGGTAACCTAAAAGAAAATTGAACCATGGAAGACTGATGTGTTCTACTTAACAGTACTGCTGCCTAAGGAAGTGTGATACTGCTCTGTAATTTGGAGCTTGAGACTTTTTCTTAACCTGGCCCAATTGCACTGCCAGTAACCTGCTAGGCTGGACAGCTCCCAATGCAACCAAGTTAGTTGCTTAGATAGATAGAACACCCAAGTGACACTCCTGTGATCTCAAGGTGGATCTGCAAGCTGGAACGTGTGCAGAGGATGGCAACCAAGATTATCAAGGGCCTGGAATGGTTGAGGGAGTTGGGTATGTTTAGTCTGAAAAAGAGGAGACTGAGAGGTGATATGAGAGCCATCTTCAAATATCTAAATGGCTGCCACATGAAAGAGGGAGCAAGCTTGTTTTCTCCTGCTCCAGAGGCTGGAAACCCGAACCAATGACTTCAAGTTGCATAAAGGGAGATTCTAACTAAACATCAGGAAGAACTAGATTGGATTAGATGACCCTTGGGGTCCCTTCCAACTCTACAATTCTGTGATTCTATAACCTGTGCTTATATGTGTTGAGATCAAAGATGGGGAACCAGACAAAAAAGGCAAAAAAGGTATCTGAAGAAGTGTGCATGCACACGAAAGCTCATACCAAGAACAAACTTGGTTGGTCTCCAAGGTGCTACTGGAAGGAATTTTTTTTATTTTTAATTTTGTTTTTTAAAAGGCAAGCTTTATTTTCTTACTGTTTGATTTAATTGTTTTAAGCTCTGACCAACAAGAGCTAATATTTCCAAGTGACCCAAAGCTTAGAGGAAATAATTCTCTAATATTTTTTCCACAATGAGGGTGCTTCCTTGATAAACCAGAAAGAAAACTGCAAGACAATTTAAGTTTTTGCTGGAATACACCCAGAGAGGTATTTGGAAGCAAGGTTTTTTCCTACAGTGGAGGTAAAAACAATGGTAATCAGGGGTCATAGCCACTGGAAGCCTTCTCCTCCATTTTATTCCTACAACTTAGCCAGTTCCCGAGTCACAAGAGCACAAGCTCTTATGCCATGACTGCTGAGCTTATTCAGGAGTCTTTGGTAAGGTACCCGGTTGTTCATACACTCCAAGTAGGTGAAGCTTGACACAAACCAATAAAAGCTAGGCAAATCCTGCTAGAGTCCTTTGTACTATCTTGTTCATTGTATTTCTGCAGAAGGGACTGGGGAAGGCTGAACTCCCATTTTCTGAGGGAGCTGAATGGATGGGCTTTTCTGTCTCATAGGGGACAAAGGAGGGGCAAATGGACTGAGCTCTGGTTTTGTTGGGGATCCTGTAGGCAGAGTTAGGAGGAGCAGGCAGCTTGTTTTCTAGCTTGGTTCAGGCTTTTATCCTTCTAAAATTGAACTAGTTTGTCCATTGATGGGATAGCGATGAATGAACTTGGGAAAGACAGCAAAATACCATATGAATTTCCACAGGGTGACTTGTAACAGAAGTTAATCTATGAACATATTATTGTTTTAAGTGACACAGCTGCCCTTCCTGTTGCATTGTAAGCTTGTCAGGGATCACTGAGAATTGTGTGAGGAGTTCTTCATTTGGAAGCCGTTTCACAGTAAATTGCAGCTTCTGTGTTCCAAATTGTTCTCTGAAAGAGATTCATCTTTCCTTCTTGTTGATAGATTACTAGCTTCCCATTGATGGCAAACTGCTTATAACAATGGGTTAAATGATCACCATGGTTTGCCAGACAAGAGAAAGGGCCACCACAAAAGATATTTAGATAGGCTACTATTTCATGCTTCAAATGTATTTTTGCAATCCAGCCAGGAGGCGTTTTCAGACAATTTTATGTAGAAAAGAAAAATCCTATCTATTTAGCTAATTGTTATTTGTTAGATGCTTTTATATTTGTGTGCCTTCTGCAACAAGAGCATGAGAAAGAAGCCAAACACTCGCTTGTCTTAACCAAAGCTATTTACCTTCATATAGGATCTCTGAAGAAATCAGGCCTTGAAATTCTTATTCTTGTTTCTATTGCCTAAGGTATATGATGGTGTGCCGCCGCCTCTAGCACTGATTCAGAGAGAGAAATGAAAGTCAAACTAGTGAGAAATCAAATTCTGCCTGTTTCAGCACAACCACTGAATGACAAAATATTTTTAAAAGAAAGTCGTGGTTTTCAATAAATCACTTAGCCCTGGAGACATGAGCTTTGTTGCACAAATCTGAAGCATGCCCCAGTAATCACATCTAAAAATTGAGCATGAGCTCTACCTTCCCCCCCCACCAATACATACCCAATAGTATACAAATGTTTCAAGGCAGCTGTATTATAGATAGTTATAGATGATATTTTCCCATATCCCATATACATTTAATACTTCTGCATATGAGCAGGGTGGTATAGAGCTCCTCCAGATGGCCTGCTTATTGAGCATTCATCCTGATTTGCTTGCACAAAGCTTACATGGAGATTAGCCTATGTCCGGTCTTTATTGAGCATTTTTTCTCATTAGTTTGTGGGGATTTTATATGACAAACAGCATTTATCTTGCACTGATCTTGTATGGTTGTTCTGTGCCATTCTGTTAATTTGCCCGTCCCACTCTTTTCCCTCATCACTTTCCTAACTGCAAAAGGCCGGGGGTTTTCATTGGATTTGATGTGTGTGTTTTTCACTGGATTTATTGTCCCAGTATGCATTTGAATCTGCAGTCAACACCCCTACAAAATACTGACAGTCTGAAGGCACCCATTGCTGAAATGTGAAATAAAATGCAAAATGGAATCACCCAAAGAATCTCTGTCTGTTCTGTGGTTATATCAGGTTCAAACTGGAACCCGAGGTTTATGTGCAAGTTCAAAACACACCCAAAAGTTATCAACCATGGTCAGAGAACCTTGTCACTGTGAGGAGAAGGTAGGTCACCCAGGCCGCTTAGACTAAAAAAAGTTTCGGCAAAAGAAAGCTTTTATTGAGCATGAGACTCTGTAATCTCAGGTTTGTGGGTTCTAGCCCCACATTGGGTGAAAGATTCCTGCATCGCAGGGGGTTGGACTAGATGACCCTTGCGTCCCCTTCCAACTCTACAATTCTATGGTCCTCAAGAGTAAAACTGGCAAGTCAAAAAAGGCTTGAAACCGGTTTCAGTACTCTGGACAGGGGAAGCTTATGTCACAACATCCCTAGTTATGTATTAATAAGATGTCAGTTTAAAAATGAATGGTGGGTCTTTCAAGTCAAAGGGGCTTGATAGAAGTGTTTCCTTTAGCCTGCATTTTAGAAACTCTTCAGCTGGATCGGTTCATCCAGGATTTAATGGTTATCCAGGATGTAGTCGACTGACCCGATTGAAATGGTGCCATAAGTATTGTGTGCCTCCGAGAAATAGTTTTGTAATGGGAATACGTGGAGACCTTTAACGAGAGGCATTCAGGTGTGAGAGATGATAACAGTCAGTTGAGTGTCATGCTTTGTGGCTTTTCATCACAGAAGAGAAGTATTTGTAGCCGAGGCTGTAAATTGCATCCTACTGCATGGGTGGTCAGGGAGAAATGGATACGTGCTGTTTGAGCTGGCTGCTATGCAAAGGCTCTGCAAACCACACTGAGGCTCTGATGAAGTCCGCTGAGTTCAGGGGCTGATTGAATGGTGGATATTTATCAATGGCTTGTGGAAGGGTTCTAAATATGAGCCCTCTTCTGCACTTTAACACTTGGACGAAAATCTGATTTATAAAAGATTATGGTACATAGATTATGGATTTTATGACCACTGGTGATGGAGATGTTAGGGTATCAGTTATGTTTGGCATTTCTTTGAAGTGGACAGCTGAGGTTGTGCATGTCACTGCTTGTTTGTATAAATTTATCAAGATTCAAATTAAAATCTTTAATACAGGAGATGTGAGAGGACAAAAAGCAGTTGAGGAGAAACTCCTACAAGCCTGCAAACTCCTGAGGGTCAGATCCTGTTGATACCATTGCCTCATGCCTTTTCAACATTTCCTCTTAATTCTGAACAGTGTTTATAAGTTGAGCTGAAAATCAAGCACATATACAAACAAAATATTCATGGGCCTCTCCGTTTTTGTTTGGTTTTCGTCCAGGCTACGGAATCTGCTCTGGTCGTTATTGACAAGAGCCTACAAAGCTTTCCTTTCATCTCTTCCCTGTCTCCTAAGGTCACAAAAATGTTGAAAAAGCATCAACTTGGTAGAGCGATCATGTCACCAGCCATAGTGACCTCAACTCATAGTGAGCTCAAACATGTTCGTGTGTTTGCATACGCTTTAAGGTTTTTTTGACAATCAAATGGCATGTAAATTTGATGAAATAAATAACTAATACGGGAGTGCTGCCCCCTTATCCATCTTCAATACAAGCTGTTTATACTCTCTGATAAACCAAAATGCACTCTGTACATGCTCAGAAGAACTCTAAGATCACAGATTATGGAGTGGACCTTTAATAAACTGCAATTTAGGGCCAAACTATATACAATGCCATTCATAGAATCATAGAATCATAGAGTTGGAAGAGACCACAAGGGCCATCCAGTCCAAGCCCCTGCCAAGCAGGAAACACCATCAAAGCATTCCTGACAGATGGCTGCCAAGCCTCTGCTTAAAGACCTCCAAAGAAGGAGACTCCACCACACTCCTTGGTAGCAAATTCCACTGCCGAACAGCTCTCACTGTCAGGAAGTTCTTCCTAATGTTTAGGTGGAATCTTCTTTCTTGTAGTTTGAATCCATTGCTCCATGTCCGCTTCTCTGGAGCAGCAGAAAACAACCTTTCACCCTCCTCTATATGACATCCTTTTATATATTTGAACATGGCTATCATATCACCCCTTAACCTTCTCTTCTCCAGGCTAAACATACCCAGCTCCCTAAGCCGTTCCTCATAAGGCATCGTTTCCAGGCCTTTGACCATTTTGGTTGCCCTCTTCTGGACACGTTGCAATTAGCAATTGCATAAATGGCTTTCTTTTTAAGTAAATTGTAGGCACATGGGAACTATTCCAGATAAGAGCTGGTGGGGGGGCTATAATTCTTTGTCCGGCTCTGTCCTCAGTCCAGAATGGCACCTACACACACACACACACACACACACACTGACACACAAGCACACCTGCTATTTGCATAGGAGGAGAAGCTTCGCTACATTCATGAGAACCAAATATGAGCGTATAAAGAGGATAAGAAAGAATGGAGCTGGGAAGAACATTCTCATTATAGATTCCAAATGTGATGCCTGACCTAGTCCCTAAAAGGATTCTGTCTGTGCCTATGTCTGCAGCAGGGAGAGTCAGGGACATTTCAAGCTAGCACCTCCTGTCAGTGAAGGTTGCTTACTTAATTCTGGGGCAATTTCGACATGGGACTGTGGCACTGAAACTGCAGTCCTAAACATAGCTGTCAACCAAGTCTATAGTATAGTACTGATAGGGGAATTTCCCGCAAAAAAAGGGAAGGTTGACAGCTATGATCCTAAATGCACAGCATTTACCACAGTGGGACTTCCTCCTGAGTAAACACGTGCAGGATTGCGCTGTGTGCACACACCACAGCATTAACAGCTCCAAATGCCTTTACGAAGAAGGGGTTTGATGTCATTCTCGTTTCACAGAAGAGTGACAAGGCAGTGACAACAATGATCATTCAGTAAAACGCTGAACAGTAGGAGAGCACATGCCTTCTCTTAAGGGATGCCTTTGATCTGACAAGGTCAATTTTAACCAGATTCATATTTTGTGGTGTACATTTTTAAGTGCTGCTGCAGACAGACAGTCTAGCCACAGGATCTTCGGCAATGTGTGCTCACTTCATAGTTTTAACTGCTTTCCAAGATTGGATGGGAGCAGAATTTAATCTCCGATAAATCTTTATCTACGCTGAACTGTTGTGGCAAACATATTGCTGCTCCGGCTTCTGCAAGTGTTAGGAGAGAATTGTGCTGTGACAGCATTTTTTACATGGCTCCTACCAGGGACTTAATCAAGAATTCTTAAGCAATTAGAGGCAAAGGGGGAATACCGTGTTTCTCCGAAAATAAGACACCGTCTTATATTTATTTTCCCTCAAAAAACCCCACTACGGCTTATTTTCAGGGGATGTCTTATTTTTATTACCACAGATTTATAAACAGACCAAGTGAAAGCCATGAGAAGTACTAAATGTGGGTGCAGGCTGCCAAGACTGCACAGCTTATGTATGTTCTTTGCTAAACTTGTTTTTTCTTTTAACACAAAGGAAATTCAAATACCGGTACAATGGCAAGTATTTTGGGGGGGGGGAGTAATTTAATTTAACTATCCCAATAGTTTAACCCCAATAGTTTAACCTCTTGGGTTCTCTGCTGGGTCCCGCTGGCTTGGGGCTCCACGTGGCACTGCTAGGCGTCCCTCTCACAGCTGCAGCCGGTTGTTGGTGCCGTGCCGGCAGACCTTGGCCAAGCCAAGCGGAGGCGAGGCCGCTGGCTCGGGGCGCTCCACGCAGCGCTGCTCGGCATCCCACGCGGCACTCTAGCAGCAGCCGGTTCCGGGCGCCGAGCTGGCGGGCAGAGGCAAGGCCAGGCGGAGGGGAGGCCGCTGGCTCAGGGCGATCCGTGCAGCGCTGCCGGGCGTTATGCTCAGCGCTGCAGCAGCTGGTAACGGGCACCGAGCTGGCAGGCGGGGGCAAGGCCAGGCGGAGGCGAGGCCACTGGCTCATGGCGCTCCGCGCAGCGCTGCCGGGCATTATGCTCGGCGCTGCAGCAGCAGCCAGCTCCAGGCGCCGAGCTGGCAGGCGGAGGCCAGGCCGCTGGCTCGGAGCGCTCTGCGCGGCACTGCTGGGTGTTCCGCTCGGTGCGGCGCTGCGGTAAAGAAGATGGGCAGCAACTGGAGGGCGGCTCCTCCAGAAGGAATGAGGTTTTAAGGTGCAGGCAGCCTCGCCTCTTCCTTGGCGCCCTCCAGAACTGCGCCCAGCACTACGGCTTATTTTCGGGGTATGTCTTACATTTCGTTAATGCTTGAAAATCCTGCCATGGCTTATTTTATAGGGACGTCTTATTTTATGAGAAACACGGTATATACCATCAGAATTTAAAAGTCTTGGTGCCTACTGCATTGAGGCCTTACCCACACTTATATTTTGCTATACGCTTTCCAGGCGCAGGTCCACACTTGAAAGCTCCTTGTCTGAGCACCTTTCCCCTCCCTCCTTGAGCTTTCCTCACGAAAACCTTCTCTTTAGCGCTCAGTTGGAGCAAACGTCAGTTCAGGTTTTCAGCAGATTGACATTTGCTCCGAGTGAGTGCTAAAGAGCAGATTTTCACAGACAAAACAAAGGGGAAAAAGCAGTGGTGGTCAGACTTGGAGCTTTAAAGTATGGACCATACCTAGAAAGAGCAGAGGAAAGGTATGTGTAGATAAGCCCTGAGAGATGGCTAGAGGGATGCCATGGCCCCAAAATTGTTCGAGGCGCAATCTTGCACAAGTCATGTAACGTGCATGTGAGTGCATCCCAGAAGATGCACATCCTAGTTTTCCACATATTGTAGGGTACGGGTTTTAGAGATTGGGACTGTATAGGGAGCAAGTACTTAATTATGCAGAACAGTGATGACCATCCTCATGAAACCCCCCTGAAGCCACAGAGGGGTTGCATCCTAATTATCCACTGAACATTAAGGTCTTGTTACCAGTGGATTCCTGTGGACTCTTTCTTCAGAACAGTGGCTACTGTCTGTAGCAGTTATCTAGATTAATTGATATGCTTGTGTGTAACTGCACTGAAAACAACAACAGGCCAACCACTCCAGCCACTTTAGTGTTTGTATAAACTGTTCAGGTTGGTTATTGTTGTGTTCCATGCAGTGCAGTGGAATTTTGGTGTGTGAGTCTTTGGTCCTAGGCTTGATTCTTGTATATCTAATTCATAATCCGATTAGAATGATTAATTCTAGAGCACTGAGCAGCACGTCCCAATAGCTGCTGAGAATGCCAAGTCAGCATTCTAAGGATTGTAAGCAAACTTGCGCACTGCATTTATGCTAAAGCTTGTTATCTCACTAGTTCAGTGTGTCACAGCTGCCTGCATACATCTGTAAGCAAATACAAATGCCAGGCGTAACATATGTCTGTCTGCAGAGGAGAGGGAAATCAGCACTTTATATTTGATAAATCAAGAGTGAATAAGCAAGCCTTTTTGAAGGCATCTCCAAAACTCATTTCCTCATTATGGATCCCTTCTCCCTCTCTTTCACATTTTCCTGTGTACCGACACAACTAAGCCTTTCTGCAGCTGCTAAACATGGTCGCATCACACCCTCCCTGCTATGTGGGTAGAATGGAGACATTCCATCTGTGTAGTAATGATATTTTTAACCGTCATTCTTTATGCTTTTAGGCATACACAGCCAAAGGTATCCTATTTCGGAAGCGAAAGCATCCATCTTTTATGGGCCAGTGCTCTCTCATTGTAGATTGACCTTAAAACAGCACATCCAGCACACTGAGCAATGTTCATGCTGCAGGACTGCAGTTGGTGATGTCTGCCATCTGCAGCATTATGTGAGAGTTCAAATTGTGGGGTAACCTGCAGCCAATGAGGAAAGGCAACTCCAGAGCAGTTTCTTCCTGCTGCTATAATGGAGTTATGTGCTACAGCTAAAGCTGTTAGCTATAATTCCTTACTTTAAACAGAAAAAGTAATTATCTCTCTCCCACCCCACCTCTTTAAGCTGGATGTACATTACACATACACTGCATATGCAGTCTTACAGAAATTTCAGGCTTGGCTTGCATTGCTTTTTTGTGATAAATTGCCACTGGTCTAATCACATAAAGCACAATGCTGGCAAATAACTGGATTGGCCAGTGTGAGACTTCTGTACAGGCAGCTGGTATTAGTATTCATGCCTCAGACACCATGGATGTTCTAGCCGCGGAATCAACACTGGAGTTTATTCTGAACGGATGGGCCACTGCTAATTTGCACATTTAATTAACATAATTGGAAATGTTGGTGGTTGACAGTATGGGAGTTGTGACAAGTCCTATCTCTCCAGCTGAGTCTTCCAACAGTCTTTGAAACAAACAAAAAAAGCTCTGATATTGCCAAGCCCAAATGTTCAAAAATAGGACTAATGTAAGAGTCCTTTGATTTGCCTTCTGGTTTCTGAGCTTTCAGGATTCATTGCCAGTATTTTTTCAGGTTTTCCCCCACTACAACTGACAAGTGCTACAACCCATTTTTTTTAAAAAAATTATAATTAAGATTCCTGTTTGAACAAGAGTCCCCAGGCCAATGGGAAATTGCTTCTTAGAGCACAGATATCCCACCTCTCCAAACAATTTATTACAGACCTAATATTCCAACCCCCATGCTTGGTAATGTAATCTAAATCCTTCCTAGATTAATTGCAACATACGGTACGTAACAGTGAGTGGACTGGCCCCATACACTGTGCCATTTTCAAATCAGAGCTTATTCCAGAGTAGTCTCCTTCACTACTTTGCCCTACTCCTTCCCCTTGGGTTCTGCTTCCTGCAAGCATTAGGATTGGGTGCAGGGTAGGGGGTGGGGAGAGAAAAAATAAGGGAGCACTGTGCAACAGAAACCTAAACTCCCTTAAATATGTGCAGAACAGATCTCCAGGTTGCAACCTGACAACTGCAATACTCCAAGGCAATATTAATAAAATATGCAAGATCAGCAGATATATGGGAAAAAACACAAGCAGACCATAGCAAGAAGGCAGGAAAAAAGCAGCTGATGTTTACTCCTTTCTTCTCCTGTCCTATTTCTGAACGGTTTCTCTGCAATCTAGTGCATGCACCATTGGGATGGTTTCTTCATCCACGTGGGTAGATGCCTGGAAATCAAGATGACAAGGAGGAAAATGCATAGGTGCTATAAAAAAAAAATACTATCAAACTATGGCTGGTTTCTAGCTGATCACAGATCTGGTTTTAATCTCTAGCCAAGCCATTAATTGGTTAAATGCATCAATGAATTAACAGAACATAAAATGAAACACACCAGAAAGGGAGGAATGAAACCTCGAGGCCATTAAGTAAGTGACAAAGTGGTGGGGGAGAAGCAGTGGACACCCAGGTTGTGTTAGCAGAGTCTTTGCACTGGTTTCTACTAGAGCACCAGGTTAGTTGAATCTGACCCAGAGTACCCAAAAATGCATTTGACCTCCCACCAACCCTAATGTCCTTGTAGTATATGCCAGTGGAAAACATAATCTGAAAACTGTGTTATGGTTATTCCTAGCAGCTTCTGCAACGTGGCCACAGAGGCCCTTCTCCATGTTCTATCTATAGGAGAATTATAGTGTCCATGTACAAATAACAGGGGCTTCTCTGTGATGGTGGGCTGACTTTGGAATGAGGAAGGTACGCCTTCAGCCAACTCTCTATTATTTCCTATTGTAGTTTTAAACATTGCCATTTTAAATTATTTACTGGTAATTTTTATCCTGGTTGAATGTTTTTATTCCTCTCAGTAGGCCTACTGTATTGTGTTTAACTGTTCTATGCTGTTTTAATATTGCATTGTGGATTTTAAATTGTCATATATACCTCCCAAGAACTCTATGGTGAATGGGTGGCATATATGACCTGGGAAGTTTTTTAAATCCTTAAAACAAAACAAAACAAAACAAAACATTGTCTTTATATTGAGTGTTGCTAAGCAGACTCCAGCTTTCACTGAACTTGCTAACGAATGCTGTGTCATCTTATTTCTCCCAGGACTGCCCAAGGAGCTGATGGGGCTATCTTTACGAATGTCACACAGTAGGTTCTGAGACAACTTTGATGGAAAGAAAGAAAAAATGGTTGTTCCCATTTGAAAAAGGATTCTCACGCACAGACTCACAGCAGCCAGCAGCCATGTCAAAAAAAGGACGCAGCAAGGCTGAAAAGCCTGAGGCACTGATTATGTCCTTACAAGCTGCCAATGAAGATCTCAGGACCAAGCTAACAGACATTCAAATTGAGCTTCATCAGGAGAAGTCTAAGGTGAGTGGGAAATAATGGTAGTCAATGACAGCAGGTGATTAAAAAGGACATGACATTGCATTTAAAAATGCCTTCCCGCCATCCCAGAAGAGGGGATGAATCAAACTTACAGTACTTATTTGTAAGGTTTGCTAATGACTTCCCTAAACAAAGAACCAGGAAGTAAAGACAAAACACACTTCATGCCAGGATAGGCTTTTACTCTATAGCAACAGAACAGAAGGGTAAAAGCAGTAACTAGGGGTGGAGCTGCAGCAACCAGCCTGTGCAGTATGTTCTACAAAGCCAGCCACAGCCATCTGTGCTGCTCTTTAGCATATATTTAAGAAGCAGGCAAATTTCCCCATATATACCATTTGGTGAGTTGGTTCTCTGTATTTACCCAAGACCTCTTAGGATACTAGATGGATAAATGGTTGGTCGGCTTTTAGTACTGACATCCTTTAAAACTGGCTTTATGGGAAAGGACCATGGCTCAGTGGTAGAAACATGCAAAGGTTCCCAGGCTCAATCGAACTGCCTTGAAACCCTGGGGAGCTGCTGTCAGGAAGTGTCCATAGCACTGATGTAGATAGATCAGTGCTCTGACAGCTTCATGCGTTCCTGGGCTGCAGAATGAGGTGGAAAAGGGACTGTAGAATTCCGACTGTACTATTTCACATTGCAGAGGAGAGTTACATTATGGATGCTCTTGTGTCAAAAAACTAGCACAACGGGAAGATGGCTGGACCTTTCTTTTCCTTTTCAGAAGCATTAAAAAAATGGCATTCTTCCACCTGTACTGTGAAATGATGTCCAGATTCTCTTTGAGTTTTACTTGCCGATCTGCTTCCGTTCTTATGCTGTCTTGCCGCTTTGAATTCGCATTCCAGCCACACTAGCAATTTTATAAGGTTCTTGAGGAAGATTTCCTCTCCCTTTCTCTCTCTGCCCAGAGAACTGTAATCGACACCAGTGACCCAGACTCTTTGATTCTTTTGCCAATAAGCATCGCCTCAGGCAAAACAAATCTAGGCTGCCACTGGATTCCATAATTAAGCAGTACCATTTTAACTTCCATGAAGTCTTTCATCACGAAGACCTTTCTGGGCTGTCCATAGATCAAGGCTACCATTAACCTCAGAGGACAATCAAATGTGTCTGTCAAAATCCAGTTTATTTAATTGTAGAATGATTGGGATGAAAGAAAGACTCGGTGCTGCATTAATATCAGACAAGATAGTGTACTCCAGAGTATTTCTCCTTTTGCCCTCCAGTGAGAGTCAATCATTAATTTGCAGCCCATTTTAGCAACAAAATAATAATTTTGAATGAGAGGAGAGCTGTAAACCTACGCCCAAAAAAAATATGTGCAGAAGCTCCAATCATGTCAGTGGGACTTACCTATGTGTAACTGAGTGGAAATTGAGCTTTTGTTTCCAATTCATCATGTGCTGCACTCTATTTTTACAATCTTGAAAGACAGCTTGTGTTGGTCCCCTCCCCCATTTCCTTGGCACATATCCTGTAGCACTCAGGAAAAAATTAGCTGCTCAGTTCACTTAGGAACCGTAGGCTAGCTGCCAGAGGCCTGGAAGATGTAGCGTGAGGAGGTTGTCCTGACAATTGCCACTTCATTCCAGCCCTGCAGTCATCTGCATGTCTTGATTGGTTGCAGCTTTTTGGAATGTGTTGTTAACAAGAGAGAGCCGAAGGGACCCATGTCATATATCGAGAATGGGTGGGGCAGCCAGATTTTAAGAGCGGAGAGAAGATTCATGGTGTTTGTTGCAGTTGCATTTTTCCTTCTAATAATGAGAGATGTTCCTGAGTAATAATCTTATGTGTTATAAAACAGAGGATGGGTAAGAGACCCCTTCCTTAAATGGTACTCTTGTGTTCTACAAAGGGGCCCCATAGCAAACACCTGAAGGATCAGCAAGATTGCCCCAACAGCAGAAAAATGTCATCTGCTGTACATTGCTGGTGGTATCATCACCACAATTTTAGAAACATAGTTTGAACAGAGGTGAATTCCAGAAGTCTAGGTGGGACAGATGAAAAGAGGCACATAAAAATAAATCCAATAAGTATTGCATAAGTTTAAGAGAAGCAAATTAAGCCATTATTTTTGGCACATTTTTATCTAACCCTCCAAGGAGTTCAAGATGGCATTCAAAGGAGTTTCTTCATTTTATTCTAACAACTCTGTGAGGCAAGTAAGGCTGAAGATGAGGTGACTATCCCAAGTCCACATCATGACTTTTGTGACTCAGTTGGAAACTGAACTCAGGTATCCTCAGGTTAAGTCCAAAACTCAGCCCACCTCACCAGGTGCAGAGAATCTTTTTTCATTCCGAGAGCCTCATTGCATCCAACCTCCTAGGACCACATACTGGCAGTGGGCAGAGACAAACAAACAGGTGAGGCCAGAAGTTACACATAAACAGCACCCACCATACATAGATTCAGCACACACATGTTCACATAAACATGCACACGCATACACATGGCACACACATATGTACACACACATATGTACATGTACGTACATGGGGGGAAGTCGCTGGGGTCCTGCTCCTTATTCCGAGCGCATATGCGTAGAGGTTACCATGTGAGTTTTCCCCATGACATTGAAAGAAGACGTCAGTTTGGAATAATTGCTCTAGGGTGATTCTGGGGACATGTTTTAATCAGCTGTCTCCAAAAGCGGTGTGAAAATAGCTCTTGCCTTAGGAAGAGCACTAATCAGTTTTAGTTCTGATGTGAAGACTTTGATGACCTATGCTGAACCAAAATTGCACTTTGGAAACTTTCCCTCCCTTTAGCATTTATCTGGTTTAAAATATATTCCATACCCATGGACGAAGGAATAAAATAAATGAGGGGGAAGTGCTTTTGTTGCCTCAATACATCTTGCAGGGTGTGAAACAATATCCCCTGAAGTTAGCAATTTCTTTTTCTTTTTTAAAATATAATTTTTATTGTTTTTATATAAATACATTGAGAAAAACTTTCACATTTATCTTTCCATTCATTTAACATTTTGGCCTTTTAGGGCCATGACTTCCCTCAAACCCTCCCCATGATTTTCTAATATATATTACTTTATACTATACTTCTTAACTCAATCATTGCTTTAAATCATCATAATCACTGAAGTTAGCAATAACTTAATCACTGAAGTTAGCAATTTCTGTCCTTACGTGGAATTTTAACTGCAAGCAGACATCCCCTGATGTATTAATGCTAGCATCCTGGCAGCCAAAGTTTGGGCTGATAAGTTCCAATCAAATGTAAATTTTCATCTCTTCTCCAAACTTTCCATGTTCTTGGTCACCTCTTTGGGTTTCTAACTCTTAGGGCCACATTCAGCTAAACAGGTGCACTAGCAGAAGTTCCCAGCCTTGGGAACATACAGCACTCCTTTCTCATTGGCCTTACATTTATTGCCTGTGTTTCCCTTTTCTTTCAAGCCTTAGGCCCATAGAGACTTAGTCCTTGCATAAAACTTTTAGAAGACATCTGAGGTTTTTAATATTTGATGTTTTGTTATGCTTTTATATTAGTTGGAAGTCTCCCATAAAATAAAATAAACAAAATAAAATATTATTATTCAAAACAACATCAACAATAACCTTGCACAAACTACAGTGAAAACCACACGCTGTCCTAGGCATTATTTGTGCTGGGGAGCAGCAGAGATAAGCCCTGGAATCTGTTTTCATTTATATACTACTTACCAGCGCTTTTTTTCTTTAAAAAAATGTTTAGGGGTACTCTCATTTTCCTACTGATATTGAAATACTGCCCCTCAATGAGGCCAAACTTAGATTCACAAAATGTTTAGGGGTATGCGTTGTTGTGTCTTGGGTTCGTGGAACAATAAATCCAGTGACACCTCTTCATGAACAGCTCTTTATTGTAGGGTAACCGACAAGACAAGACAAAACAAGACTGGGGAACGGGGGCAGGGGAAGCTCTATTTAAGGCACACTGGTACAGAGAGGATAGATACATTTAAGCAGGAACCAATAATATTCTAACTTTCCGGCAGGACCCAATCAGGCTGTGGATTGTGCTTGTACCCTTAAACTGACAAATGACATTACTCCACCCGGCTGACAGAATGTCTTAATTAATACACAACATGCGTACCCCGCGACCCCCCCCCCAGAAAAAAGCACTGCTACTTACATGCCAGAATGTCTTCCAGGTTCTCCATTCTTTGTCCACACCGAGGGCTATATTGCTCTAGGACTCAGGCCACAATTTTTTTAATGCCAGGTTGGCTGAGCACAGATAGTCGCTTTTTTTCCCCTCCACAGAAAAAGTCCACACGTACAGTTTCCGACAAGGCCTCATCGCTGCAAACCTATTACAATATTATATTGATTTTTCTTTTGTGCTATCAGTGAGTGGGCCTCCCTGTTGGTTTTAAATATTTCTTTGCTTTCCCTTAAATTGTATTTCACTATATTTGTTGAAAAAGAAATACTCAACGGAAAGCCTTATTTATTGAACAAAAGCCTTTCCCCGGTCATCACTGTGCACTGAACACCCCTCCCCCCGCAAGCTTTAGCATTAAA
This sequence comes from Lacerta agilis, assembly GCF_009819535.1. Classification (NCBI taxonomy): domain Eukaryota; kingdom Metazoa; phylum Chordata; class Lepidosauria; order Squamata; family Lacertidae; genus Lacerta; species Lacerta agilis. The sequence goes on from NC_046313.1 coordinate 49,915,871, forward strand.
CCAAAATTGTTTCTCTATCCAAGTGGTTTTCCCTCACTAAATTGCTTTTGTCACTATCAGGCTGCACTTGAAGTCTGCCCTCATGATGATGTTGAAAGCAGCTTACGGTGCAGAAAAGGCTTTATTGTTGTCTTTTTCTGTCAAGTACCGTGAAATATTTATAGGGGCGAGTGCTGGGATCCATACATGAGCCCTTCTTTGGGCAAAATTCCTACTGAATGTTGTTTCTAAAGTAATAAAGATGAAGTGCGGATTTAAGCCACCCATTCAGGTTGTGATGCGCAGAGACTTCAAAAGCTCTGTCAGCAGATTTCAGATGGGCTCAGGGAAATCAGTGTTGTGGAAGGGCCAGGCTAGATGTGAGGTTTGTCACGTAGTTGGCCCGGGCATGCTTTCTTATTTAAAAAAATATATAGCTGGTGCCTAAGGTGAGGGCGAGCCAGGTTGAGACCATGAAGGAAGGCTTAAAATCTCCCATCCTCTTAGCTTCTATTTGCAATGGTAGAAAAGTTCCCTTGGAAACTGACTGTGACTGGTAGTGATGTCTTGCATGTGGAATGCCATCCCAGGTGAGAGTCACCTGGCCCTTACTTTGCTATCGTTTTTGAACCAGGCAAATAGTTTTTTTTATTTACGCAGTCTTTTATAGATTGCTAACTTTTACACTATTTTCAAGAACTTGTGAGTTCTGATTTTTATCCACTTCTGTCTTGTTGTTGCTTTATTTGTTTCCTGCTATTTTTATTCTTTTGTAGGATTGCTGACTGGCTATATCTATATGCAGGAATGCTGACTGGCATACACACACACACACACACACACATACATACACACACACAGCAAATTTTATAAATGATCTCTTCAGCTTGATTTATGCATCTTTTAAATGGTAGATAAAAGAAACAACTAAATTCTCCAGATGACAGGATAATACAGCAGCAGTAAAACAAATCGCATACACACAATGTGTCAGTGGATAGCGCGTGGCAGAGGGATATTCTTCAGAAATAACGTGTAATGTAAGCCATCTTTTGTAAAGTTGGCTAGTTGACCCTTGGGGTCTCTTCCAACTCTAGAATTCTAGGATAGCAACAGCAACAACAAAAAACAGTCTTATAAATTTATCTCTATAATCCAGAATGAATGCAAGACAAGCATCCGAATCAGTGTGCAATTCCCCAAAGGTGGAGATTGGATTAAGTCAGGTGTGAATTGCTTGGGACTCAGGGTTCACACTTCAGTTAAGACAAAATAAAAAATCCTTCCAGTAGTACCTTAGAGACCAACTAAGTTTGTTCTTGGTATGAGCTTTCGTGTGCATGCACAATTCTTCAGATATCAGGTTGTTTTATTTTTTATTTTGTTTTGACTATGGCAGACCAAAACGGCTACCTACCTGTAACTTCAGTTAAGGTTTGGTTGGAAGTTTGCTGCTCAGGACTTTAGCTACGTTAGTAAACAAGCTTTTGGTCTCACTCTTGGAAGAAAAAGAAGCCATTTGGAATTGTGTGACAACTGCAAGTTCTGTGAACATTTTAAAGACTTATATCACCATTATCAACTTCTAGGCTGCAAGCAAAGACAGATCTGTTTACCCCAGCATTTGATTTTTAACTAAGATCGTATGGTATGATCATACTCCAACCTACTGCTGTGTTCACCCTTTTAGTAGGGAGGGCTAGGATTTAGCAGGAGGAGTACTTGTACTAAAGAAGGTTGTTTTATTCTCTTGCTGTTGCTTTAAACTTTTGTGTTGGTATGCTTTTTATAATTGCCATCTTCTTTGAAACATTTTATGTAGTGACAAATGTAATGGATAGTCATTGTCATCATTATTAATAGTTTCATAACATCTCTTTTCTCTCTCCCTTGCTTGTTGTCTTGCTGTAGGTAAGCAGACTCGAAAGGGAGAAAACCCAAGAAACAAAGCGGATCCGGGAGCTGGAGCAGCGCAAGCAGACAGTGCAGATCACTGAACTGAAAGCGAAGCTCCACGAGGAGAAGATGAAGGAGCTGCAGGCCGTACGGGAGAATCTCATCAAGCAGCACGAGCAAGAAATGGCTCGGACAATGAAAATCAGAGACAGTGAAATCCAGAGGCTCAAGTCAGCCCTGTACGCGTTGCGGGAAGGGAGCAGCGACAAAGTACGGACAGCACTGACCATTGAGGCTCGCGAAGAGGCCAGGAAACAATTTGACTCTGAGCGCCTTAAGCTTTTGCAGGAAATTACCGAACTCAAGTCTGCCAAAAAGCAGGTGGACGAAGCCCTGAACAACATCATCCAGGCGGATAAGATCAAAGCGGGGGATCTTCGGAGTGAGCACCAATCCCACCAGGAAGCAATCTCAAAGATCAAATGGGAGAGCGAGAGGGATATCCGCAGGCTGGTTAGTAACCTTATCCTAATGGGAAGCCGCTTAACGGGGCTCAGAAGTACATACTGGTTTTGTGTGGTTGTCACAACTCTTACGTGGTGCCTGCAATGACAAAAGCAAGGTTACAGGGGCAGGAATGAATTGGCTGCTGAAACAGGGCAGTGTAGCTCGAGATGCCCCCATCCTCTCCCCTACTCAGACCACACGGATAAAATTCACTGTAGGAACATTGCATCCTCCTTCTGAGTGTTATTGAGGCTGACATATAAAATCAGTGAGCATAACTTACATAATGGTAGTTAGTCTCCTTCGTTGTTATTAGGGCATGTGAGCAACACATGCAACAGCCCTCTTTGACTCCACGTGATTGTGTGCACAGGTACGCAGCTGCCAAGAAAAAAAATATTTGTGTGAACTTGGGGTGGAGGCCCACATCCGTTTCTTTCAGCACAGCCCCTGGGGTGGGGTGGGGGGAATAAGCCAAAACTGTACAAATGGCAATGTATTCTATGTACCCCTCCCCTAGGCAAGCCACCTCTTCTTATAGGAAACTCTGTATGACTTTTTGGCTTTGAAAATCCATTTCTTGGGGGGGGGGGGTACATTTAAAGCAGGGGTAGGAAATATCCAGCCCATGATACGAAGTCTGTTCACCTCTCTATCTAGCCCGTCAGACACTCCCCAGGCCTCTCTCTTTCTCCCTGGGCCATAGCCCTCCTCCAAGCTCTCTTTGGGTGATTTTTGCCTTGCTGGGATGTGTCCTTGAACTGTAATAAAGCCATTTGCTTGCCTGTATGGAAGTGTGTGTACAGAAAACACTGGCTTTTGCATGGCTGGAAAGTAGACTTCCGTACAAAGTTAAAAGTGCAATCCTTCATCCTATCCACTTTTCCCTGTGTCCTCATCACTTACAACTGGCATGTGGCCCCTGGAAGATGGTTCCTTACGCCTGATACAAAAGATGCCATTAGGTGCCATCCATATGGACCTGCACACGGTCCATATGGACCTGCACTGTACATAAGCTCTCCCCCCCCCCCCCTCATTTTCACATTGTACTGTATCTTGGTTGTTCCTGTATTTGTCTTTCCCTGGTTGCAAAGGTCAGCAGACAAGCAGTGAAGTGGATTTACCCATGCAAGTAGGCACACCAGCCTGCTATTTGAAATGGAAGCACAGGAATTCGATTTGCAATTGTATTTGTTTGCCCACAGGTAGGGGCACAGCTTCCCACTACTGCAGTCCCAAGGAGCACAATGTTCTAGGGGTGAGGTGAAATGGGGGTGAAGTGTTTTGTGCACATTTCCACCCTTGGTGAATGCATTACTCCTTTATATGTCATTGGGAGGTTCTTTTGCACCCCATTGTGAAAGGGTCTAACACTTTGCTCAATAGGCTAGCAGGCTGGGTGGTAAAGAGGAGTTGGACATCCCAATGAAGGTGTTTCATGGCAAGCAAATGACACCTTCTGTCGCATGTGACATTCACATTGCACCACTTAACTGAGATGTGCATTTGAATTGATATTCTGATCTGATGCAACATGCATGCATAAAAGAGGCGCCCATGATTAGAGTTGGATTGTAGCAAAAATACACTGCCAGTGAGCACTGGAACTGATAGTACAGTGTGACACAACCAGGTAGACAACAGGGATGCTTTCTGTCCTCAGTGATGTCATCATATAACAAATTTGACAGGATACATGCCACTGTGATATCACCAAATTCAGTATGTGATCCCTGATTAGATGAGTTAATCACTGGGGGAAAGCCCTTCAAATAATAATAATAATAATAATAATAATAATAATAATAGACTCCGAAGCAGCAGCAACAAATGGGAAACAACGGCTACAAACAAATGTTGAAAACTGTGTTCAAGTGTGGAAGGTAAAGGATCAACTGCAGATGTGCCTTTAATTGATTGTTGCTGTTTAAGAACGTATTTTCCTCTTGCTCTGGCCTCCAAGCTTAAAGAGGATCAACTTGCTTCTCACTGCCAGTCTTGTGAAGTGTGCACAGAGTCCTACCCAGAACAATACATATATAGGAACATGAGTATACCTTTCAAAATCATATACCGGTATATATTCAGTAAAGCAGGAAGACATCTAGTGGCAAGCAGAAGTCTAGAGAGAAATAACAAAGCCAATCTCTCTTCTCTCTCTCTCTCTCTCTCTCTCTCTCTCTCTCTCTCTCTGTGTGGGTGGGTGGGTGAGTGTACAAACATTGCTGTGTATACAAGAGGGAGTGTTGGATTCAGTCCACAGCACTGAATTTGTCTGGATGACTAGCCCAGAATACAAACTTTTTAGGAGCCATATACAAAGCCAGACCCTTTTGTCATGCATATTGGCTTAAAAGCACATTTCACCAGATTGGCAGCTCTGTAAACAAGATCAGACCCTGCCTCACAGACTTTGCTTTGCTTTTAGGAAAGCAACTCCTGTTAAGGGTTCTGCGATCACAAGATACTGCAGGCTCTGGAAGTGGCTTTGAGTTATGTGTGGAAAATTCTTCAGGCTCTATTTTGTGTGAATGCTTGCGCACAGACACCCCAAATTAATCATTTTCTTCCACTGAACATTATTATTATTCTTACTTCTGTTATCTAGTTCATACCAAATCATGACATTTTCAAGGCTCACATTGAGAGGCCTCGGTCAAAATCAGTCTTCCCCAGTGTGGTGTCTCCCTGGTATTTTGCACAACAACTCCCAACATCATGGTCTAAATTCTGGTTAACAGTTTCACTGCTAGGGAAAAGCTAATACCAAAAGCAGCCAACACGATGCCTTCCAGATGTTGCTTGATACTAACTCCCATCCACTTCAACTAGCATGGCTGACGGTCAGGGACGATGGGAATTATAGTCCAGTCTCTTCTGGAGGGCACCAAGTTGACAACCCCTGCCTAATACTGCTCCAGGGTTATACTGACATCAATAGGTTGTGTCAGAAGGATTAGGAATACAGTTGTACCTCGGTTTATGAACTTAATCCATTCTGGAAGTCCATTCTTAAACCAAAACCGTTCTTAAACCTAGGTGTGCTTTCCCTAATGATGCCTCCTACTGCCGGTGCCCTTCCACCATTCGGATTCTGTTCTTAGACCGAGGTAAAGTTCTCAAACTGGGACACTATTTCCAGTTTTGTGGAGTTTGTAAACTGAATCGTTCTTAAACCGACTGTTCTTAAACCGAGGTACCACTGTAGAGTGGTAAGACAAGGGGCAGGCTTGATACTTGGCCCCTTTGCAAGGGGTCTCAGTTGGGGTCTCCACTCACCCTGTAAAAATATACTCATCTCTTCTGTGGTAAATCAGAATAACTGCAGTTTAGTGGGAAAGTACACTAACCTGTGTGTATGCAAAGCCTCTCATCATTGCTTATGTCTGCAATACAGACATTTAGAGCTAACATGAAGCCCACCTTCGTTCCACTTGCTGTGTGTTCTGGAGTCCTTGCTATGGATATTTCCCTTGCTGCACCTCATTGTCTGGAAGGGTGGGACAAACACATTGTAATGACCAGGCCTTCTTGGTAGTGGCACCCGCCTGTGGAACGCCCTCCCACCAGATGTTTAGGAAATAAACAACTATCTGACTTTAGAAGACATCTGAAAGCAGCCCTGTTTAGGGAAGTTTTTAAATGTTTGATCTTTTATCGTGTTTTTAGTATTCTGTTGGGAGCCACCCAGAGTGGTTCGGGTACCCAGCCAGATGGGTGGGGTATAAATAATAAGTTCCACCCAGGGCTGGATTTAGGTTTGATGAGGCCGTATGCTACTGAAGGTAATGGGGCCCTTTATATGTCCAGCTCTCCTTTGTCAACACAAATTGTCGCTGTTTTTTGTGTTGAATATATGCTAAATGGTAATTTATGAACCTAATAGGTATCTAAAGCCATTTGCACATAACAAAATAAGTATTTTATCAAAGTAATTGTTGAACTGAAATATAATTAAGAAGAAATATATTAATAGTGAAATAATTATTAAGCTCTAACTTTAAAAAATTCTTTAAAAAAAATTTGGGGGGGGGGGACGAAGAGAGTGGGGCCCTAAGATATAGTTTGTTTAGCTTATACATAAATCCGACACTGGTTCCACCACATAGCTGCAACATAACAAAATGTTGTGTGCCCACCAAATAAAATATTTTCTTAGCTCTGTAGCATCTATATGTCTCTTTTCAACATCCTGTTTTCAGCCTTGGCTTATGAAGAGTTGCAATCTATTTTTCCTTTGGCTTTTTCACATGCCATGACATAACATCAAAAATCTGACAGGTGTATCTTTTCTAAACATCCAGACACAGATATGGGGATTCTTTGCCTTTTGGATTTATGCCTGCTGTACAGCTGTATAATCATTCCTTGACCATGAAAAGTTGCCGGCCATAACAGTAGGGGATGGAGAGAGTGAAACAATTGACTGAAAAGTTTCTGTTAGTAGATTGAAAGGCCTCTTTGAGTGTAAACAAGTTGAGCTTCTGTATTCTGTAAACTGCCTTCGTGAATGTGTAGAAAGTACGTTCCCTCACTGCTCTGGCTTGTGGAATAACCCTGTCCTCCTATGTCTTAATTCAGATGGATGAGATCAAAGCAAAAGACAGAACCATCTTCTCCTTGGAGAAAGAGCTGGAGACCCTGACTGGATATGTTCAGAAGCTTCAACTGCAGAAGGAGGCTTTGGACGAACAGCTCTTCTTAGTAAAGGAGGCCGAATGTAATATGAGCAGTCCCAAAAGAGAGATCCCAGGCAGAGCAGGAGATGGCTCTGAACACTGCAGCAGTCCTGTAAGAAAGGTTTTATATTTCATCACAAAGGGGGAACATTTGGGCTTTGACTGGATGCACTTTGCCCACTTATTGCATCATTTCCACAAGGAAGCATCCATTTGTGGTGCATGAAATGTGCCCTCTTGTGGCTGGCATAAGGGCTGCACTTCTGTACTCTCAATTTAGTGCAATTCGCAAGAAATGGTTATGGAAGTTAAAGCATAGCATTTTTGTAGTACACGGAAGTGTTCAATTTTTAAAAAAAAAAAAATCTGTTCAACAGTTCTGCAAAGTGGGGATGTTGAGGCTGAGAGATAGTGGCATACCTAAGTCCATTGCGTTCATGGCTGATTCTGGAGAGACCCTTGCATAGTTATGCAACAATTATTTCAATGTTTGAACGCTTTATTTTATGTGAAATCAATCAATCATCTTTATTACGGTCCAGAGACCCAACAATTCATTACAAAACAGTACACAATTTCGACAGCCCGCCTTCAGGTTACACAAGCATTTTGTTCAGACTTAGGAATAGGGATCATTGGTTCTTGCCACCACTGATAGAAACTTTGCCACTGCTAATGTTCTGTCATTTTTTACGGTCTTCCAGTAGGAACCTGACATAGCAAGCCTCTGATTTTCCCGGGAAAGGTACTAACAAGGATAATATCAGTTCAGCCCTGGCTTGCTCAAATTTCACACAGTGCAGCAAAATATGCCTGGGCTTCAGATAGAATGTTATGTTCATTTAGTAAAATTGTCAGTTTACTACTGAGGAAGCGAGCATACAACTTCCCAATTACTGAAAGCAGGCTAATTGGCCTGTAATTGGAGGGTACGTTTGGGTGGCCTCTCTTGGAGATTGGAATGACTATAGCATGTTTCCAGCTATAAATGAATTGAGTCCCAGAGGGTGAGAGACATGGTTTCAGGGTGGGGAGGCTATACGTTTTCTTTCCTTGGGATCCATCATTTCTGCCAAATAACTTCCCTTCACAGTCTAGCTGGCAACCAAGCAGCTCTTGCGGTCCCTTTATCCAGCAGATGTACAGAACCTGGAATTTTGGATCACCTCAGTTTCTGAGCAAACCATCAAAAGCAGCTCCACATAGAGCACATTACAGTAGGCCAACCTAAGCCATGGGTCTGCAGTAGAATAGACTTACCATTAGCCAGACTAAGGTGGTCGCCTCAGGCAGCTGAACTTTGGTGTCATGAAAAGGCAGCAAGTTGTTATTTATTTCATTTGCCATGTGGGGTTCAGGGGAAAGGTGCCTGCGGGATTTTCTTCCTCAGGTGCCAAAATAACTTGTCTGGCCTTGGGCACTGCACTGACAGCAGTTTGCCTATATGCAGCTGTTGTATTAAATGATTTAAACATTTCCTTTGCAGGACCTACGCAGAAACCAGAAGAGGATGGCAGAGCTCAATGCTACCATACGGAAACTCGAGGACAGGAACACACTGCTGGTAGACGAGAGGAATGAACTGGTGGGTGCTTCTAGCAGTTTTTTCAACGGGGGTGCTTGAAAGCTATATCACAAAGAAGAAAAGGACCTAAAAGGGGTCGTGACTTATTATTTTGTTTATTAAATTTCTACACCACCCTTCATGCCAGGGTCAAAGGGCGGGTTGCAGCATAAACCAGATGGATGATTTACATGGCTCCTCATCACTCTTGGATGGAAGGAATAAGCAACACATGAGTAGGAAAGACAGAGGGCAAACACAAGCACATTCCCTAAAGAGGTGGGGAAGATCTCTCCTCCAAGATTTAGTCCAGTGGCAGCCAATGCAGTTCCCTGCAGATGTTGTTGGACTCCAATGCCCACCATCCCTGACTATTGGCCATGCTGGCTGGGGACTGATGGGAGTTAGTGTCCAACAACATCTGGAGGACCAGAGGTTCCCCATCCTCTTTCAAAGCACCTTTGGTGCTCTAATCTCCCACCCCACCCCACAAAAAACCCTCTGCCTTCAGCTTTAATGAAAGTTAGAATTACCATGTTATCATTCTTTCCTAAATTATATTAGAGACTCCCTTGCACAGTAGACACCAGCAATGAGACAGAAACTAAATGAAGAAATGAAGAAAGGGGTTTCTCTTATAAGTTGTTATTATTGTTGTTGCAGTTGAAACGTGTTCGGGAAGCTGAAAAACAATGCAAACCTCTTCTGGAAAGAAATAGTGCCTCTCCAAGAGAAATGATGAACTCATGCAGTCGTTGCAGCGCATGGAGGAGAAGCTCAAAGCAATCGCTAAGGAGAATTTAGAAATGGTTTGTACTGAGTGTTCAGAACATTTTTTTTCCTACTTGTGCATAGTAATATTAGCAAGTTTTTGCCCATAAGTTTTCTTTGCAGTGAATTTCTGGGATTTAACCACAAAAGGCAAAGCTGACACTTGATCTCGTTAGTTGATGAAGGTTTTTCCTTCTTCAAAATTGAGTGTGAAGATTTCAGGGACTTGAAACAGGAGATTATCAATAGCTAAAAACCAGTCAATTTCATGCTGACCGTTGTCCGGTTATAGCAATGGCATTTGTGACATTTGGCACATACAAACTGAGCATCCTGGTGCATACAAATTGAACACAGCAACCTGCATGTCTAAACAATAAAGAGTCTTCTTGCATTTCACAGACTAAGAAGTTTATTCTGGCATAAGCTTTTCATGGACTATAGTCCAATTCATCAGATGCATGGTCATAATGACCGATGCAAACTTTGTGCAAGCAAATCAGGATTAATATTCATTAAGCAGGTTGCATGGAACAGCATTCATGCATGCAAATGTACATGTGAGCCTCCCAATTCTCACTTAAACTATGTTGCGTTTGTACACATGAACATCCAGCACACACACACCAAGATTCCCTTTGTGAAGTGGCGGGGGGCGGGGAGGTTCTTTCCTTGAACCACACCCCACAGAAGAGATGTTTGAACCATTCCCAAGTAAGCTGCCTCCATTTGCTTCCTTGAAACTTCTCCTGGAGTTTCTTTGTGTAAAGAGTAATTGACAAGCAAGAGCATTGTAAAAAGAACAAGGAATAATTTACACAGATCTGTTTCAAATCATTTCCCACTGCTGCACTTTTCTCTTTTGAAAAAAAACAAAGCTTTTTAAGCATATATCGAAAGATATGTTCAGTGATTCCTAGTCTGCAAGTAAATGGGTGGGGATTCATTTTAATGATTTTATGCAACAGAACTGGATGTCTAATTCTCCACGAACTAAAGTTACAAACATAAGCTGCTTTTAGCTTAAATTGATTTAGGCAACAAAATTCTAAGCATTTATATTCAGAAGTAAGTCCTACTGATTTTAGGGGCTTTCTCCCAAATACTGAAAGTGTGTTCAAGATCTCAGCCCAAATCACAGAATCTAACATCCATACTATAGTGCAGGGATTTTCGGCTCTAGCAAGGTTTGTTCAGTTTTCTAAATAAGGGAGTATATCTGCCGTACCTTCAGACTATAGCAAGAGAACACTTCTTTTTCTATAGAACTATTTATGTCTCCCTGGAAATACACAAAGTGGAAAAGCTGCAGCCCTAACTCCCTGACATCCATAATGATTTCACACTTAAACGGGAGGCAACAAAACAAAACAAAATACTAAAAATAGCCATGCCAATTTGGATGTCAGATTGTAGACACCTGGCAGAAAATGTTGCTGAAGCAGAAAAAGTTGTTTGAAAGAAATTGCTTGTTTCTAATAGTTTGTCAGGGGTTGCTTTTGTTTTGTTTGTTACACAGAAAGAAAAAATGACATCACATCCTCCTCTGAAGAAATTAAAATCTCTCAATTGACCTGGATCAAGCTAATGAAGAGCAAGAGACTGAATTTTTTGAAGCTTCAGGTTATAGAACAACAGAACATAATTGATGAATTGACACGGGTAGGTTGTCCTTTACAAACATTAGAAGTAGAGGAGTAGCTCCTGAAAGCTATCATTATGAAAAAGCAGGATGCCTATAATTATGGAAGCATTTCTCATATCCTAAAGTCAGGAGCAAGGATCCCAGACCACATGTTGTTGTTGTTGTTCAGTCGTTCAGTCGTGTCCGACTCTTCGTGACCCATGGAACCAGAGCACGCCAGGCACGCCTATCCTTCACTGCCTCTCGCAGTTTGGCCAAACTCATGTTAGTAGCTTCGAGAACACTGTCCAACCATCTCATCCTCTGTTGTCCCCTTCTCCTTGTGCCCTCCATCTTTCCCAACATCAGGGTCTTTTCTAGGGAGTCTTCTCTTCTCATGAGGTGGCCAAAGTACTGGAGCCTCAACTGAGGTTCCACATAAGACCACAAAGGATCAGACATAGCAATCCTTTATGTTGTTGTTGTTGTTGTTGTTGTTGTTGTTGTTGTTGTTGTTGTTGTTAATAACAACAACAATGTTTTTATTTGCAAATTTAACAAAGAAAATGAAGAGAAAGAAAAGAAATTATAGACAATAAAAAGAAAAAGAAACAATATATGAATAATAGCAAAAACAACCATCAGTTCACTTTATGGATACAATGACCATCAGTTACTGCATCAAAAGTTAAATATTAACTTATAATAGAAGCCCACCAGATATCCAAATAGATATCAACATGACATATGGCGTGAATTAGTCTCTCACTGTTATGGGTTTGTGTTTGGATTTCACCTTGACTTCCGTTCATGAGTGGGTGCCCTTTTGGCTGGATGGTGGCACAGTCTGCCGCAAACTCAACCCACCATGGGCAGAATAATCGTGAGGATTGGTTTTTAATTCAGGGATGGGAAAACTTTCCAGATTTTGCTGTACTCCAACTTGCACTAGTCCCAGCCAGCAAGACCAATGGTTAGGGATGACATTGGTGGCTACATTTTCAAACTCATGACCTTCATGTCCTCAAGATCCCACCTTCCATTGGGTGAGGGCCAGAGACTTCTCAATGTGGGATGCCTGAGACTGAGCCTGCCCTACCCTGGCACTCACTGTTCCTTGCTCTACTTCTATAGGATAGAGAGAAACTTATTCGTCGCAGGAAGCATAAAAGAAGTTCCCAGCAATCAAGGTAAGTGAAGCATAGAAATGTTTTGGACAAACAGGCTGTGCTGTATTTCATTATTGCAGAGCCCAGTGTCGTGAGTTGCAGGCATTTTGGTGAGAAGGCACTAGGCCTTGCAGACATAGTTTTGCCAGTAGAGACAATGAATTTGCACAAATAGCAGCAAATCCAGGATGTGTTTGCCAGGGCTGGAGCATGTGGAGCCAAGAAGAAAAGGAGTGAAAAAAGCAGAGATTTGTGAACCTGCACATTGAGCTCAGTACACTCCTGGACCTCATCTCTCTAGAGAGGAGGAGCTGCAAATCTTCTGCCAGTTGACCATGCATATCCCATATGCTTTCCACCCCTGTGATGTCTTATCCTTTATGTGGGAATAGAACATTATAATACAAGTGAGCCTTAAATTCTCGTTGATCGGTCTGTCTGCAAAACAATTTCACTTCAATTGGCAAGTTTTAAGTGCTGATGCCAGTACTTTGCTATCCAAACCCACAGATTAAGCAGCTCTGTCATCTTACAGCATGACTCATCTTTCCTTTGATGTTTCTAATTCAATAGGAAGTCTGAAGGCACTAAGCTGGGGGGGGGGGAGACTGGATTTAACATGGCTTACCTTCATAAAGTAGCAGTTACTTTAGCATTGTTCCTGTGCATTAGCTCCAACTAGGCCTGTAACCAGCATAAGAACATGTAACTGGATGCAACCATATATTGCTTCCCTGTTTCACCCACACCCCTTCCCTTCCTCTTCTGTTTTCCCTGTGTCAGATTTTAGAATGGAGGCTCCTCAGGGCAGGGACCTCAGTTCTTATATCTCTGTAAGCAGCATGCACAATGATGGAACTATGTAAATACATTGATAACAAATCAATAGCAGGTGCAACAACAGTGGGTTGTATACAGGGCGGTCCTCCTGATCAAGGAAGGCTCTTTGATCCATCTTTGATTCCTGAATTGCAAGGGTTAGGCGAGAAGACTCTTGTGGTCCCTTCCAACACTATAGTTCTGTGATTCTGTGTGAAGAAAAGCGGTAGGCAAGCAATTTTCACTGATTCCCTCTGTGTTCCCCCTTTGCCTCCCCAAATCTGTAAAGGAGGTTGGGGGGGCTCTCTGGAAATGTGGAAGGTGGTGCAACAGGGGGCTGCAAGAGAAAGGGCGGCTGTGTGCGAAAATCACATCTCTCCCATTTCCATTCATGAAAGCCTGCCCTAGATCAAACAGCCTTCCCTGAGCAGGGCCCATTGCTAGCAACTGGAATCCTGATGCCCCAGTGCGCTGATTTCAGTGAGATTTCTCTCACTTGTATAGCACACCGTGAAGCTGTGTCCACATCAATGACTGCCACTACTCTGACACTGGGGGAGTGAGAGGAGGAATTCTGGTGTACATTGTACTTCTAAAACAGAAAAGGGCCTACCAGTGACCCCATGTTGTGTGAACCCAGCGCAGCAATCGCACCAGCTTGCTGTCTAGATTTTGTGGCTCATGATGAAATAGTCAGTGCAGGGCTAGTCAGGCTGAACCCAGTGCCTGAATCAAGAATGTAATGACTGGACTTGTAAGTATGACTGAATATTGCCTGCGGTGATAGAACAATACTGGTAGTATTTTTTCATGTGAGGTTTTTCCTCCCTTCAGAGGCATATATTGGACACAGTTTATGGGGGTGATGATGACTCCATGGACTCGGAAACCTCATCCATGGCATCATTCAGGACAGACAGACAGAACACCAGCAACTCCAGATGAAGACCTGGATGAAGTAAGATATTTTGCCTCATACTGTATACACCCTGAAGGGCTAGCAGTGGGGCTTCTGCAGTGGCAACAATTTTTATTTTTATTTTTAAGTGACTGATCGGAATTTTAAGAACAGGAAGTCTGGGGCATGGCACAAATCTGAGCAAAATGTAGTTGTTTGATAAGTATTTGTTGAATAAACAATGTGAAACGAGGACTCTCTTGTGACCTTTAAAATATGCATTTTAAATTGAATTGGAAAGGGCCAAAGCTCAGTGGCAGAGCATCTGCTTTGCAGGCGCAAGGTCCCAGATTCAATTCCCAGCATCTCCAACTTGGGCTGGAATAGACTCCTGTCTGAAATCCAGGAAAGCTCTTGGCTGTTAGATACTGAACCTGATGAACCAATGGTGTGAATCACCTTAATGCAGCTCCCTGTGTTCCTAAACGAAAGGTAAACCACAGTATGGTTAGCTTCTTGTCAAAGACTACCATGGTGAGAAAAAAATGTTGTAAATTTCAGTGAATTTCTTCATGTTTTCAATGTTTTTCTTGCTAATTCTTTGCCTTGTGTATCATTTGTTTTCAGAAAATAAATTCCCAGCGTTTTGAAAGCATGATAAAATACCTTCTTTCCAACTGATAATCTATTCAGCTGAGTTGACACGGGCCAAACTACATGTGATGTTTAAAACGCATTGAATTCCACGATTATACTTCTGTTTTTTGTTTATTTTGTTTGTTTGTTTGTTGTTTTTTTTTAAAAGGACTAACGGAAAGTGTGCATGTAGAGGGGATCAGGACTCCCCTCCTTGCAGCTGCTGTTTTCTCCCAAAGCAAGTACAGTGGTACCTCTGGTTGCAAATGGGATCCGTTACGGAGCCCCATTCGCAACATGAGCAACACGTAACATGAAGCGCTGAATCTGTGCATGTGTGCCTTGCGATTCGGCACTTCTGCGTATGCGTGAAGCGCGATTTAGCGCTTCTGCGCATGCTCGACGCGCTGAACCCGGAAGTACTGTAACCTGTTCGGTACTTCATAACCCATGCCAAACGCAACCCACAGCTATCGTAACCCGAGGTATGACTGTAATGGGCAAAACCAGCAAAAACCTCATAGCAGTTGGAGGTGGGACTTTTCTGCTGGAAGCAGCATGGGGAAAGGGGTCGCATTTCCTGCCCCATGTTGCAGTCCTGATAGTTTTGCCCCACCTTGGAAATGCTGTGAGTTAAATAGAGAATTCCAGTCAGGGCATTCAGAAATTTGTTTAGTATCATGTGCCGTTTGACCAAGTGTTCTAGTATCGCTTAATTCTCAAATAAGCATGGTGTATAAATGGGGGGGGGGTATTTTGAATTCTTGTTATCTGGTGTGTTATAACCAATGTTTTTTTCTTTAAAAAAATGTTTAGGGTTACTCTCATTTTCCTCTCAATGCCTCTCAATGAGGCCAAACTTAGAGTCACAAAATGTTTAGGGGTATCCGTACCCCCAGAAAAAAAGCACTGGTTATAACTACATTTTAAGTATGTTGACATACATTTTTTGAAAGAGAACTGAGTGTTTGGTTCCGACCTGGTTGGAATGCTCTGTCCCACGAGACTAGGCCCGCGGACTTGATCTCCTTCCGCAGGGCATGTAAGACAGAGCTATTCCGCCTGGCCTTCAACTTTGAATTAGCCTGATCATCCATTCCTTTTCCCTTTGCTTTTTTTAAAGAAGAAACCCTTTCTGGGATCCACATTTTAAACTTTCCCGTGTCTCCTTGCTGGCCCTAGCAGGACCAACTTGGTCAGTTAGCCCTGGCGATCACTTGATGTTTACTGAACTGGGTTCCTCCCTCCCCAAAAAAATGGCCCTGAATTTTTTGAATTTTATTGACATGGATGCTACATTTATGTTGTATTTATGCTGTTTTAAGCTGTTTTTTAAGTCATTTAATCAATGTTTATATTTGCTGTTTAGCCCCCTGAGCCGGTTTTTAAATCAGGAAGGGTGGGTGGGGTATAATAAATTATTATTATTATATTATATATCATTATGGAAACAACAATAAGAGAGAACACACAAGCTACAACAATGCTCTCTGCTTTAGGTTACATGTAAATTGTATTCCTAATTTACAAAAAAAAAAGGTTTACATGTAAATTGTATTCCCTTAATTTACAAAAAAAAGTCCAGGAAGCAAAAAAAAACCTTTTCCATTTAAAAATATGTTATTGGTGGTTGCATTTTGATATGGTGACTCTTTTTAAATTTATGTTCATTAAACTCCTAAACAAAATACCGGTACCAAAAAATTATGTGGCTTTTACATGGTAAAAACCCTATACAACCCTTCCAAGTTTTTGCAACATACATTCCTACAGCTTATAACCACCTGAGACTTCCTTTATTTATTTCTCTGTCAGAGCTTAGCAGCTGAAGAATCAGAGTTGCGATTTCGACAATTGACAAAGGAGTATCAAGCCCTGCAGAGAGCCTATGCATTACTGCAAGAGCAAACAGGAGGTATCATAGATGCAGAACGAGAAGCCAAGGTTAGTATTTGCCATGGGCAACATTTCTCTAAAACTCAAACATACACCCCAAACTTAAAAACAGAGGAGGAGGAGGGGAGATGTTGCAAGAAACTCATAGCTGTGTCACATAATGTTGTGGCTATACTTTTTAACAGGCACAAGAGCAGCTCCAAGCCGAAGTCCAGAGGTACAGAGCTAAAATAGAGGATCTGGAAAAAACGCTGGCCCAGAGAGGACAGGTATATTCTTTACAACTGTTTACAGCTGTTTTCACCCATAGGCAATATTTATTTGCTTTTGCATAAAGAAGTTGTTAGAAGCATGGTTTGTTGTATAGGAAATAAATGCTTTGCATACATGTCCCCACTATGTGAAAGGTGACATGTGAAGAACATAAGATACACAGAAAACTGTAACAACGCGCCGAATTGGGTGGTCATACATGTCCCACCCATTAAATGTAGCTACTTTTGATGTCCCACTTCCTACAACACAACTATGGATTAATTTGGTAGTAAGTGCAATATAAAGCTGAATAAGAGTTGAGTCAGCACAGTGAAAATAAAATCCATTATTTTCTTAGTCATAGTGGCTTTAATTACTATCATGACTGTGGTTTCCTATCTCCCGCAAACGTCAGCCCTTTCAGGGCCAATTCACACAATACAGTTTTCTTCGACATGCATTAGTTCCGTTTAACAAAAAACTTGTGTCCATACACATCATAGTGTGTCTACTTCATTGCATATCACACTTCTTTTAATGTTAAAATTTTCTTCCCATCAAACAGGACTCCCATTGGGTAGAAGATAAGCAACTTTTTATTAAGAGGAATCAAGAGCTTTTGGATAAGGTATGTTCAAAACCTGAATTTCTAGATTGTACATCAGTGCGTAGAATTTTGTGCTGAAAACTAGAGCCACTGTACCTTGTTCTATCCAGGACTCCAAATGCATGATAAGAAGCTTTTCATTTCTCTGCAAATTCTGAAAACAGTAGTCTATGCAACAGGTAGGCAAAAAGCACAACG
This sequence comes from Lacerta agilis, assembly GCF_009819535.1. NCBI lineage: Eukaryota > Metazoa > Chordata > Lepidosauria > Squamata > Lacertidae > Lacerta > Lacerta agilis. The sequence continues at coordinate 49,933,372 of NC_046313.1, forward strand.
TTGATATCAAAACGATATCAAATACGTTGCTGAAGTTTGCATAGGAAGAAAGTAAAATATATTAATTCCAGAATGCAAGAAATAAAGAACAAATGAAAGATATCAAGATGAAACTTAATTACAAAGAAAGGGCAGTAGTTGTAATCAAAAATAAAACAAGAGACTCTCCAACAACATCAGACAGTAAAAGTAACTTTTGGCAGCATTTTTTTTCATCCTTCTTCAGAAGTGGCCTTTCAGAGCAACTAAGAATTCTTCCAATTTTGCTCAAAGGCCAGTCCTTACACAATGCATTTAATAATATAAAACATGAAAACTGAAAGGTCATCCAAGAAAACTGCATGAATCATCAAAAATAATCTTCAAAAGTATCTCTTAGCCACAGCGAATCCCTCAAAAGTCCGAATCAGCACATGCAGATCTTGTTTTATGTGCCAGGTTGCTTCTGATATATTTCCATCGATTTTTAAAGGCAATTTATGCTTATAGCACATGACCTGTATCCTTTATAGGCTTTGTTATGTTTTCCATTATCAGGCTGACAACAAAGTTTAAACAGCTGGATATCTTTCGTTTGGGGAGGGGATGGAATATGCAGGGGAGAGAGTGGCGGTAACAAACTTCTAAACAAACATGGCCTGGAATCTCCACTAATTAAATATTTACATTTGCCTTATAGATAGAAAAACTGGAAATCGATAACCACCGATTGCAACAGGAGCTGCAGGATGCCAGAGATCAAAATGAGCTGTTGGAGTTTCGGAATCTGGAACTTGAAGTAGGACACCGTGGACCCTTTATTGCAGAATGATTTTTTTATTATAACTTTGTGGTTTGCTGTTTGGAAGCTGTTAGCTGCTTTGAATATTTTATACAGAAAAACAGAGTGCAGATACACAAAAATATCAAATGATCATTGATGAACAAAGATAACTGAACTGGGAAGAGCAGTGTGGAATAAAAGATGCCCAGTTCCTTTCCTTTCTTCCCTTCCTTCTCCTTCCTTCCTTCCCTCTGAACAATAGTTGCTGGGAAGCTGTTATGCTCATATGCTCCATGCAGGCATCTCATAGGCATCTGGTCAGCCACTGTGAGAAAAGAATGCTGAACTAATATTGACCTGATACAAGCAGAGCTCTTTGTATGTCCTTATGTTAAATAACAACAGAAATAATTAGATGGGCTCACCACCAAGCATCTCCAGGTACAAACAGTGTTCCACATTCAAGCTTGGTGTTGCTATTTCAGGAGTTCCCCAGTACAGTGTCTCACTGAGAAATTCACCAGAGCATGCATTTTTAGTGTACATCAGCTAATCCAAATAAATTGCAGGCTCCAGATCTGTCACAATCATCCATATGAATAATCTTCTTTGATATATGTTGACAATACCATTAATAGCAGATTGGTCCCCCCTGCTTTGTATAATATTTAATGAGTAATATTAATGAATTTAAATATAAGAACAGTATAAATAAAGTCAGTGCATATTTTTAGAACATTCTTACTGGCATTTGGTAACCCGTATATTTCATTTCAGATTAACATTCTCATGATTTTTTTTTTTTATTTAGTAGATTTATATACCGTTCACTCAAAAAAATTATCTGTTGTTTATTATTGAACCTACTGGTCGCTTTTCTTACAAAAACTCAAAGCGGCTTACAAATATACATTAAAACAAACAAACCTACAGCATATATCAGTCATAAACACTATAGCTCAGCTGTATATTTCTATCTTCATTTTAAAGAATGAAGAACAAATTGCTTGAACAGGATAAAAGCAACGTTTTCATCTGCTCATTGTACATAACTCTTCTAATTCTTACATAATTCTTACATTTTACTTGAAGGAAAGAGAAAGAAGGTCTCCACCATTTAATCTACAAATCCACCCATTCTCCGATGGTGTAAGTGCTCTGCAGATCTACTGCATGAAAGAAGGTGTCAAGGTACGTTAGCATGGATTCAATAAAAAAAGGAAAGATCCTGTTGTCTTTCTTTTGGAACTAATTTCAGTTGTTAAATTGTTCGTCTAGGTACAAACGCACACGTGAATATATGAGCAGTTAGGATCATGGTGATCCCAATTTAAGCACATTCAAGGATCTCATTTGCATAGAGTCTGTACATTTAATCCATGACCCTCCATTATCCACTGTATTAGTCCATGTACATGCACATACACTGACTTTTGAGTTCATGGAAGTTAGGCACAGGATCAGTGGGCCCGACCCTGATGAGCTCTTCCCAAAGTTCATTGAACACTTGAGTTTTGCTTTTATGAATGAAGTGTGGTAGACAATACCTGTAGAGCTGGATATGATTTTAAGCACTCTAGTTTTGTTGATTATATAAGATATTCTATATAATTTAATATTGAAATCACTTGTGTCCTAGATGCTTATACACACCTAGTGTCCCCTATGGGGGATAGAAGGCATTCCCTGGGTGGCAATGGAAGGTGCTTCACCATGCTAGAACACAATTAGAAGTAATGAATTTGGTATCAATAGGAAATTGTGACTTAAGCTGGAAAAGGTGGACATCAATAAATAGATGGTATGGTGGGCTGAATGGAAGAGATAGAGGGTTTTTGCAAAAGGCCACATTTCTTCATGCTGGAGATTGCTAAAAGATCAGTCTAGGGCCCTATGAGGCCTCTCCTCCTCAAATAAAAAATAAAAAATAAAAAAATCCTTCTAGTAACACCTTAGAGACCAACTAAGTTTGTTCTTGGTATGAGCTTTCGTGTGCATGCACACTTCTTCAGAACCTCTCCTTCTTCATCAACCTCTCCTCCTCCAGTTTTGGTGCTTTGTAGCTGTGTCCTGACCTTCTCATGCAAATCTGCTTGGTTCCATCCCTTCTATAGTTCTGCTGCCTTCACACATGGACAACTCTACATTCATTTCACCCTTTCAGCCTGTGCATGTATTTAGGGCTCAGTTGTTAAGCAGAGTTATTTTCGCCCAGTCCAGCAATAGGGAGAGAGGTTATGGAACCCCCAGGTTCTTATCACAAATCTGATATTACTGACTGTGAAAAGCCTTGATCCTTCTGTTCTTAATAAGTTGTTTTTTTTTAATAGGATGTTAGCATTCCAGATCTCATAAAACAGTTAGACATCTTGGACAATGGGGTAAGTATATGCATACCTGACAAGTTCATATTATGTACAGCACCACAAGGGAAACTTGAAAGGTTGCAGAGTAATGTAGTAACCTGTTTTTATCAAAGAGGAAAGCAATAGAACTGTGTTCGTAATCTCTTTTTTTCAAATTAGATTTTATTAAGGTGTTTTTTTTTACAAAGAAATAGATAAACAGGGAAGAAAACTTTGTCTGAGATGTTTGGTTTTCAAGAAAGGTATCGCCCAATTGTGCATTTTGGAGATATTTCTGTCAGTTACAAAGACTGGCCTTTTGTGGCTAAGAAAGGTTTTGTCTCTGATACAGACTTTTGTGCTCACTGCAGAATGTAATGTCCATGCAGGCATGTTTCCCCATTCATTTGAAGAGACAATGTGATTTTGCACAGTGCATCGCATTGCCTGTACACAAAACTGCTTCCTCCACTTAAGTGAATGGGGAAAGGCCATTAGGGCATGGGAATACTAAAATACTAAGATGTATTGGTTTATAGGAGAAACTGAAACAGAATTCTCTCACTCAGAGAGAGAGAGAGAGAGAGAACCTATTTAGCAAACAACTGCTGTTTTTCTCGGTTTGATCTTTTGCCTTTTGAAATTTACAGAATTTAAGAAATGAAGAGCAAGTGGCCATAATTCAAGCTAGCACTGTGTTGTCCCTGGCAGAAAAGGTACTTTTGGGGCACTTGGTGTACATGAATTTAAGCTATGAATTGGAAAGCGATGTAGCACAGGATGAGGGGGGGACAAGACTGAAATATTAATCTGTCTGTCAAAAAGTCTGTGGTCTTCTCGTATGAAAGAATGGATAAGAGTAAAATATGATTCAGGTGCATTCTCCACAAAAGAAACATTAGTTTTGTTCCTGCTTGTTTGTTTTTAAATAATTTCATTCATCAGTCCTGTTGTTCAGTTGGCCTGATTCTCGGATATAAGCCAAATCATTTTATTTTGTGACTGTCTTTACTACCTTTCAAATTGCCCAATGCACTGCTTACTTTAACATTCTAGTTCCAGGAAGAGTTCATTACACTTAAGAATAAAATCCAGCATTCATTGTTCAGATAAATGACAATTTGCTTGGCCTGAAAGCTCCTACTCTGTGAATAACAACAGATTAATGAGCAATGTGCACTTTAGCTAGCAGAGTCTGTCCTTGAAATGAGGTTACTACCCAGAATGATGCACACACTAATGATTCACATTAACACAGACTGCCCTTTAAATGGAGGAGAGGTCCGCAGTTGGGTACATAGGACGTAGCTGTATACTGAGACCATTGAGCCATCTAGCTCAGTATTGTCTACATTTGACTGGTAGCAGCCCTCCATTATTTTTCAGACATGGTTTTCTCATATCCTACCTGGCAGGGATTGAACCTGGGACCACCTGCACACAAAGCAGATGTTCTACCGCTGTGCCACGGCTTCCTGCCACTGATTCTGCCTGTGCTGTAAATGATAAACTGATGAGCTCTGAGCAGAAGCAGAAGCACTCAGCCCTTTGAATGGGAAAAGATGAGCAACAGCAAAAATTGGGTATCCAGGGGAAAATATCTGAAACATACAGGACTTACGTTTGGGAAGATGGAAATATCCACAAGAATGGAATTGGATGAATTGCACAAGTGGTTAAGAAACAGAACTTGCCTGGACTTGGCTCTTGAACAGGGTTGGGTAACTTGTAGGCTTCTACATATTGCTGGACTCCAGCTCCCATCAACCTCAGCCAACGTAGCCAATGGTCTGGGCTAATGGGAGGTGTAGTCTAGCAATGTCAGGAGGGCCATAGGGGTTCCCCAATGTTAACCCTAGGCCACATTTTCAGTGCTTGAGATGTGAACAGTAAGAACAAAATGTCTGTGACCAGGGGTTTCTTTTTTTAAAACCACTGGGCAGCCACAGCCTCCTACCACGTTGGAAGGAAGAGGTATGGATCCAAGTCCAGCAAGGTTGAGCCTTAGCACACGCACATACACTTTATACAAATTAATGGCAAACAACTAAAGTAAGATATTTATTTATCCACATTATGAAACTTATATCCTTACAGGTTACAGGTTGAGCCACAACCGGTATACAAACCACATAAACCCAACATTCTAAATGTTCTGTTTCATTCTATTATTTCATTGTGATGTTTGCTGCTTCGTTGTTTACTGCCTTGGACTTCTTTGGGAGGAAGGAAATAGGATAGAAATGTCAAGATTAATAGATAGCAAATGCATAGAATTACAGGTCAGTAAAATCAGTGCTGTTATCTGTTAGAATGCCATTAACTGCCTTTACAGTTGCTTAAAGAGAAAGTCGTTCAGACAGGCTCCTATTTCCTTTGTTTCTTGTTTTGACAAGAGTAATGAAAAAAAGATGCAAATAACTTTTTTGCCTTGCTCCTTTTTCTAGTGGATACAGCAGATTGAAGGGGCTGAGCAGCTCTGCACCAGAAGATGATGGAGCTGGAAAGTGACATGGTAAGGGGGAAAACCATATACTAGACCTTCTTGTAATTGTTGCAATCTTTGTCCCATGCACCATACCTTTTATTATTTATTTCCTGAATGATTCTGAGCATCAAATATGTCTTTTGCTACAGCTTCTTGAATAATTAATTTGTGGCTTTGTTTGTTTTCCCCCAAAACCATCCTTCATGCAGGAGCAGTTCTGTAAAATAAAAGGTTATCTGGAGGAAGAACTGGACTACAGGAAACAAGCTCTTGACCAGGCCTATATGGTAAGTTGAAAGCAAAGAACAGGAATGAACACCAGAACATAGATCTCAGAACTCTGATTACATGCACCTCAATGTATTTGGGGGGTACATCCTCATGTCAGCAGTTGGAATTGTGTGTGTGTGTTTGGGTTTTTAGAAGGTAGAACATTTCCCCTATTGTAGGGGTGGGAGGGAAAGAAATCAGCCTGAGCTATGGGTATCTTGCATATGCAAAAGCTCTGTTGCCTACATGGAGCTTCCATGGCATAATGGCAGAAAAGGGTGCGTATTGTTCTCTGTGTGCAGGGTTACACCTGCTGTTGAAGTGAATGGGAAATCTAAATGTGACTGTAAGCATTCACTACATTACATCTAAGTGGGTAGGCAGGTAGATGATTTTAGACCTTCATTTAGAATTGTCCTCATTTACCAAATTCTAGAGACTAATTAATACACTATATATACACATATGTGTAGACACACACCCAGAGAGAGAGAGAGAGAGACATAAAACTATCACAAAATTTCCGTTTTCATTTTGAGCCCTCCAGTCTAGCCACCTTGTTCTTTTACATCCCTTAAAGAGGGCACGTATTGCAGTGAAACCTGGAAACTGACACCCTGTGTTGTGGGTGGTTTTGATTGATGCTGGGTTCAATCTGGCCAATGGGGCGCAGTCTAATTGTATCGAGGGACCTATAAATACCCATGCACATGTCCCAGAGCTTCCTCTTTCGGTGCGTGCATCGGAACACTCGCCCACCTCTCCCTATATTTAGGGCTTGCGCTTGACCTTGCTATGCCGTCGTGTGTCGTCTATCGTTGGGAAAGGGGCACGGCAGGAATTTCCCCCTCTTGGCTGATTGGCTGTTGCCATTTGGGTTTCGCCTGCCGCGTAGCAAATCGTCACAACTTGTAAGGTGGCGGGTAGGCTCTGGTTCAGGTGATAGGGATGGAGAACGCTCTCACCATCCCTGTGTGAAGGGTATTCCATTAAAGGAATCCGGGACTCAATGGTTTGGTCAACCCCTGAGAGGGGGTTGTACCTGTGCCTGAGTCCAGGGGGACATTTGGGTGGCAGACATAGCCTGCTCCCGGCTTTCCGCTTATCCAGCTGTTTACCCTTGGCTGACCTATGCTGGAACCCTGGGTCAGCGCTACCTGCATGGCAGGGAGCTAGTCAAACCAGAGCCTATGCAACCATTCACAGTCTGTAATCAATAAAGTTGTGGCCTAAATTCTGCCAAAAACCAAAACAAATATTTGAGTCACATGTGAGTTATTTAAGGGGAGGTTTCTGGGTCTGAACACGCCAAAATAGTTTTAAAATATATGCATGAATATAAACTCAGGATTATACCTACCTAAGTGGTTTAGTGTGAGGTTAAATATCCCCTAAATACCTTTTCCTCTTCCATTGCTTAGAGAATCCAGGAGCTTGAAGCCACTTTGTACAATGCTTTGCAGCAAGAAACAGTGATCAAGTTTGGAGAAACTGCTCAGTGAGAAGCAGCAGGAGGAACTTAGGACCGCTGTCGAAAAATTAAGACGGCAGATGCTGAGAAAAAGCAGAGAATATGATTGCCAGATCTTGCAGGAGAGAATGGAGTTGCTTCAGCAGGCACATCAGGTGAGATTCAGATGACAGAAGAAATACGATTAGGTTTTATTTTGCAAAAATTGGCATTGTTATCCACTGTTTCATGGCCAATGCATTTGCCCTGTAAAACACCAGCAACAAATCAGGTAGACCTGTGGATTTTGCCTCACATAAGACACCTCCAAACTGGCCGTATTTCACAGGATGGAATCATACCAGGAAATTTAGGTTCACACAATTAAAAAAATAAAAGCACTCTGTCACCTTAGTGCAACAGATCCACTTAAAAAAAGAAATGGATTTTTTGCAGTTAGGAAAGTAATGCATTGAAAAGTGGGAAATGATTTACAAAATAAACATCCCACAAGCAAATTAGGATGAAAGTTCAATAAACAGGTTGTTCGGAGGAACTCCAAGTGGTAAATAAGTACATGCTTTACTCACTTTCAGAAATTAGGAAACCCAAACTTATTTTTGACATTTTGAGTCTGTGGTCGTATATTCACTTACCTGGAAGCAAGCTCCATTTAACTCAAAAGGACTTATTTCTGAGTAGACAGGTATCAGATTGCACTGTAAGTAGAGTGCACATTAACTGCTCACCCTCAATGCAAGTTCTTAATTTAGAAATCTTAAATGATATTTTCTCTGTCAAAATTCAGCAAACCTAAACTTTCTTTCTCTTTTTATTGCGTGCATGTTATTTCTAGAGGATCAGAGATTTAGAAGATAAAACTGACATCCAGAAGAGACAGATCAAGGATTTAGAAGAAAAGGTTGGTTATTTACATATTTTAAAATGTGTAGGAGCCTAGATAGTTTAATATTTTATGTGTTCCTTTCAGGTTTACTAAGTCTAATTGGTGTTAATTAATTTTTTGGTTTGCTTTGCATTTTCATTCTACAGATTGTACTCCATGAAATTTTGCAGAGGCTTTTCTGTAAACCTGTGCCTTTCCATTGGAAATCAGCTGTTTCTGTTAGAGCTGAGCCACAATACTCCCTCCTTCACTTCAGTGCCCCCATGACTCATTGTGGATATTTGAAATGGACATGTGAACAGGAGTAAAGAATTTACCCCACTACCCAGCAAGAATTGTTCTTGCTCCCCATTGTTACTGGATGCTATTTTGCTTCCTCCCCACCTAGAAGACATAAGGGCTGAAAACTTTCTGTATCTGCCCTTACTCTGATTGGCTTCAGGCTGCCACCATCAGAATGAGGGCAGGAGCAAAAAATCCTGACTTTGGTATCTTCTAGGTAGGAAAGAACTTTGAAGAATAATAATTGTGCTTTGCAGCAACACGCCGATAATCACTCCAACACTGGAGAAAAGTGATAGAGGACTATGGAAGGGGGAATTAGTTTCAGGATACCTTCCAACCCTCCAGTATGAGTGAAAAAATGTTCTTTAAATAACTTTCAGCTCAGCTCTAGTGTCTATTTTGTTGTTGTCCAGTCGTTCAGTCGTGTCCGACTCTTTCGTGACCCCATGGACCAGAGCACGCCAGACACCCCTATCCTCCACTGCCTCCTGCAGTTTGGCCAAACTCATGCCAGTCGCTTTGAGAACACTGTCCAACATCTCATCCTCTCTCATCCCCTTCTCCTTGTGCCCTCCATCTTTCCCAACATCAGGGTCTTTCCAGGGAGTCTTCTCTTCTCATGAGGTGGCCAAAGTACTGGAGCCTCAACTTCAGGATCTGCCCTTCCAGTGAGCACTCAGGGCTGATTTTGCTATCCTATTTTAAAATTTACAAAGGGAAAGAAACACAGACCTGAGATATTAGTTGTGATTCAGACTTGCAGATTTGCCCATATTTGTGTAATGGCTGATCAAGAGCAGTTTTTGTTTTTAAGTCAGTCCATCCTTCATCGGATTTTTTCCCTTCCTGTTAATGAATCAGACAGCTGGTAGTGCACCTTCACAGCAGCAAATGGATTTTACTGAAGAAGCCATTCAGCCTTTAATCTCTGTGTGAAAATCAAAGCAAAATATTGGCACTAATCCACTTATGCCATCATGCTGAAAATTGTTTCAGGGAAAAGAATAAACCCAAAAGATTTTCCATCTTGGTTAAGCATGAGTAGTTGACATTCATAATACAAAGGCTTTCCCTATTTACTATTTTTGCATGACCAAAATGTATCATTCTATCATTTTGCTAGTACAGATTTATACAGGCTGTCCAGTCTTCCACTCTAACCATGTGTTATGATCAAGACATGGAAGCTCCAGTGCACCCAACGAAATACAAATTGCACAGCAACACCCATTCTTGTGCCCACAAATTAGGTCCTTTCAGTGACATGAATTTTGATTCCTACATTTTGATTCCTGCATCTGAGATCACGCCTCTTCATAAGATCATAAATCCCCAAACTATTCAAAGTCAGCCTAACAGACTGATTTCCATGGAAATTTGCCAAGCTACTAAGAACGAGGCCTTTAATAATTATTTGTGCCAGTCAAATGTTAACAAAATGGATGCAACCCTATAGTCTAAAAGTGATGTATCACTTCCAGGAGAAAGGGTTTACTGGAAGTATAATCATTGTAATCACATGTCTAATGGAGTTAGATCCTTATCACATACATCATAGTGAAAATAAATATTATAACCCCGGAAAATAATGTGTTCTTTTCTTCTTCCTCCTCTGCAGTTTCTTTTTCTGTTCTTGTTCTTCTTCTCTTGCCTTTATTCTTTGGCCTTGATGTCAAATGTGCCTCTTGAAAGGTAAGACTGCTTTCTTTGTTTTCCCTTAAAATACTAAGCCACACACATACCTCTTTCTAGGTTCTTATCCAAAGCAGCACAGCTGAATGTCTAAACCAATGTTGATCCAGAAACAAGATCAATCAAGTGTGCTTCTACAAAGGGCCATTTCATACATTATGCACAGGCCAACTTGAGTTTTCCACAGGAAGTTGCAGCCAATCTCAGCTCCCTGAGTAGACCTTTCTATTGTATGCGTTTGTAAACACATTTATTGCACTCAGACTTTACATTAGACGGTTGCTGTAATGTGTGGTGACCCTAAGGAAATGTGGAATGTTGCCTTTGTCCAGAATATATTATTGGTTGGTTCTAACTTTTGTCCTCTGTCCAGCAACCCTTCCCTCATTATTTTCCATAGCACCAGCTTTTCGTATATAGAATCTGAACCATAAGTCATCATTTGGAGTGACTAGCTTAAGATGCAGAACAACAATAACAACAACAACAACAAAAGATTTCATGGTTTGACTTCTCTTTATGTCTTTAGAGTATAATAAACTAATAGCTACTCACATAAACTAAACTGTCTTTGAAGACACTATCGAAGTAGAAAAAATACCCCAAAATTCTAAATTTAAAGACTGCTCTCTTAGAAGAGGGAGGAGATGGAAGGAGAGGAGAGAGCAGAGGGACTGGAAGTGGGTACTACTCTTTTAATCAGGAAGGTCATTTGAATGGTCCCCTTTACTAGACATGCTTTTCTCTTGCTTTCTAGAGTGATTGACTATACAGAAAAGTCCTCAAAGGGCAGATGCTTCCAACACACGAAGAAGAGAACACTGTTTACAACCATTGCAAAACAAAGCAACACTCTGTCACTGAGAGACCACACCCCACCATGTAGTTTTAAGCCATTCTTCAAGATTTGTTACTTGACAGTTCCCTGTCTAAAGCTACAAGATATGCTGCACTTAATAACATTCTATAAGGAGGGAGACAAATATGCCATCAGCATATATCACTAGGGTTTTTATTTTATGTTTTTGGTGAAGAATCAGCAAGCAACCACATCCAGCCGATTGAGTAAAGGCATGCCAGGCAAGGAACCAAAGTTACTATGAACAATCTATCCCTGCTGTGCAGGGGGGTTATTTTAAACACGGACACCAACTTCCCATGAAAGTCATCGATAATAAAGGGGACAGAGCAGAAGAAACGTATCCAGGACTCTTAAGGGGACATTGACAATAAACAGTTGATGTGGAAAGTCTGGCTTTCTTAATACAGGGACTCTTTCTCTCTCTCTCTCTTTCTCTCTCTCTGATTTTAAACTCAGGAACAATGACAGCTGCAATGTGAACAAAAGGGGGGGAACCGTACTCTGTTTTTGTTTCATAATGGGTTGAAACTGACAATGGGATAGACGTGGTTGGAATGTTAATCTACTGCTGCCTAAAGTGTGGCATGGGTGATCCATCTAGTGAGAATGCCTGACAGTGCTCTTGAGGATTCCTAACAATGCTGTAGCCTTATTTGTCGCCAGGGTCCTTCCGCAAAGGGAGGATGGCTGTTACATCAAGTGAAGAACTTGACAAGGACGCAACACTTACTTCACTAACTGTTTCATGTATCTTCGGCCACTGGAATGGGGCGGAAAGGTCCTCCGACAAAGAAATAGCTGTGTCAGAGAGGAAGCAAATACCTGTTAATCAAACCTCAGCTTCCGAAGAGTTTCTGCCTCCGCTCACTTGTACAAGTGAAATCCTCCTAAACAATTTGTTTTCCCCTGTCATGTTGTGTTTTCCCAGTTGGCTGCGTGAACCAAAACAATGAAACCTAGGATGTACCCTGTATTATCTCACCCATACATGACCAGTGCATATCTTGCTGTTGAGGTTAGGCTTGCCTTCATCATCAAGGCCTGCCTTTTAATGCAGCATTTATCTTCCAGGTGGCAAATAACTCTCACTTGATTTTGCAAGGTTTCTTGTTGGATGTAGCACCTGCTTGTGGAAATTGCTGCTTAGAATCCTTGGTTTGTGTTTGGAGAAGTTCTGATGACTGGCAGTGTGCACTGAGGATGTCATCCCTGTGCTGAAGGCAGCAGTAGAGCCTGGTTTGTTATATAGCGTGTGGAGAACCTCAGCTCTGTTCCCAGAAGCCTGCACTGACCTTCTCTTCCATTTTACCACCTTAAGCCTCTTCTCCCTTATAGAGATGGGAGAAAAAGCAAGGACTTATCTTCCACCTGTGCACCTGCAGAATTTAAATACGTTTAGAAATATAAATATGGCAAGCATAGAATTTGCTTGTGGTTGCTTGCTCCTAATAACAGTGGCCAACATAAGATTATGCTATGCATTGCTTAGCATTCAAAACAGGGGCTTAATACAGACATAAAGCAAAATCTCTGATTTTTAAAATGCTGGAATGCTGCAAGAGCACCCATTGGTTCATTGCCATGCCATCATGTCTAACATTCATGCACATTTATCACCCCTACCTGCTCAGAACTGTCCTCCTGTTAGTGCCTTGTAAGGGCACAGTACTTCATATCAGACATTCATACAATCAAGAAAATCAGTAATGAAGGGATAAACAACATTCTCACCCACAGTGGATCCACACCACAATGTTAGTCTTATATCACATTGAGTTTGCTGCAGCAACACCTTGAAAGCATGAAGCTATGTGGCTAGGGTTACCCATGCGACTTCCCCTGGTGCCCATGAAGGTTTTAAGATCCTCCTTATGAGGTGGTGACCTCCCACCTACCTGGAAAAGCACATAGAAATGAAAGAGGAAGTATTAAGAACCACAGACCTTGTACTTTCAATTACTGCCATGGTGCAAAACATGGGTGTGAGGCATGGTTCACATCGAAACCACTAGTCATGTCATAGGTCACCTCTGTGACCTTAGGTGTGTTTTGTGACTTCTTGGTGGTTTTGTTATTATTACAAATAATGAGGATTCATGCCTTGGATCCATGTTTTTTATCATATTGGCAAGCCCTGGACCTGTCATCTTCATTGTGCAGTCTACCAAGGTTGGCTTTAACTTGATGGTGGTTTAGGGGACTGGAGGGTATAAAAACATGCAAATTCAAGAGGATCTATTTTAATTCTACTGGATTTGACTTTTATTCAGACCCCATGGCAAAGCAAAGTTTGTGTGTGCATTTTCTCCCAGCCAAAGGCTCACAAGCTGTTTCTCAGATGTGTCTGTGATCCCTTGTAACAGCTTGTCAGGAAACAGATGCATTGAAGGTTGCATTCTAACATGCTTTATTGCTAAACTAAAACTTACGTAAGAGATGCCGTACAGTTCTGATTACAACCTAGGTTCAGAGTCAGTATTCCTCTAGATCTTCCCCCCTGTCCTCTCACACTACATCTTCCAGCATGCATTGCTCCAAGCCCATGGCTGATTACTAGCAATACTTTCATACCCTCCAATATTCCTCAGAAAATAGGGATGTTCTATTCTACATCAGTAGAATTAATCTTAGATCACCACTGAGCATAAAATGAGACAAAGGTTCCATAGGTGTCACTTTCCTCCACCACAGAGGAATAGCACTCAGCAGAATCAGTAGTGGTAAGAAATTGGTCCTTCAGAGAAGCTTGCCTACCGTAATTGATACTATCAGTAAGGAACAGCTTGCTGTGTTCTGTCACTGAAAGTGATAGAAGCTTATTCCATTTTCTGCGTCTTGTCCATTATATTATGTCTCTTTTGCAATATGATGAGTGCAGTTTGCACTGAATGGTTGAGGTACTTTGCTGAGCAAAGATTGTAACATCTAAGTTTGGAAACAAAACCATGTGCTTTTCTATCTGCTTGCTATCGTTACTTTACTATGCGTCACACTCATTTGTCACTTAGCATCTTATGAGAAGCCAGGATAGAGTTTACTTCCCAATGTTAAATCTGAATTCATTCTTTGTGCTGCACCACAAAGAGTTGTATCTCCCATACAAGATGCTGGGTAGCCAGCATTGTCTTTTGCACCATTCCACATATCGTAAAAATTGCCCAGACCTAAATATTGAAAAAGAGCTTGCTTTGTCTTACCACAGTGTGGATGGATTCTGTCAAGTCAGGTTAAGGCTATGAAGAGGCACCTAAAGCTTCCCTGCAGAACAGGGCTGTGATTTTCTTTGAAGCCATTTCCTTTGCTCTTTGGAATACCAGAAGGCTAAATCAGCTTATTTGTGCTGCAATTTACATGAAACCTTACAAGATGCAGTATGTGTTGCAGGGCATGTCCACACTGTGTTTGCGGCTTTTGCCATTCCTGATTAATTTACGTAGTCCACATGACTAATCTCAACACTAATCTCAACGCTTCCCCCCAGAAAATTCCCAGTTTACCCAAAATGGAGATAATCCAATAAATTGTGGGAAATCAGGCTCCAAAGCACTCCACTCAGGGTGCAGACTATTTTGTTCCAGTGTCTTTGAGTGGATCATTCATCACTATCTGCTACTCTCATTTCCATGCTTCTTCAAAACATTCATTTCTTTTTCTGCTGTGCTCCACTATTTCTGGCATGCCCCTGAATGGAGGAGGAAGCCATATCAATTGATCTATCACCTGTCTGTCTGTCTGTCTATCTATCTATCTATCTATCTATCTATCATCTACCTATCTTTTGATCCTTCACATTTGCACAAAACCATAAAACTGCACAAGCAAAACACATTAAAAATATCTACAACAGATACTGTACAGCAATCTCAAAATTGTGCTGAGAAATTACAGTTGCTTTCATTTATCCCCCAGGCAAAACCCTCAATGGAGAAGCATGAGCAGAGAATTTACAGTTGCCTAGCTATACTTTTGCACATTTCCTGAGCTGGGATTATTATTATTTTTAAAACAAGGTGCATCCAAGCTATCTACATGAATGCCCTGTCAGTACTCAACTGACATATTAGAATCAACAAATCAGAAGGCAGGGACAAATGCAAAAAGGAACACCTACTGGTGTGAACAGGAAAGACCAACACTGCTCTTCACATTCAAATTCAAATTTAAATTTGTGTGGCTGGCAATTACTCTGGTCTAATTTAGATGCGGGGAAAGTGGATTAACAACTAAATAATGCTCAGATGTGGACAAACCCACAGTCCCTTATTTTTATGTTACTGGAGACTCTACCACTCAAGATATTCAATATCATCTTCACTTTATAAATGAATTTCCTAGGATTTTGTGGAAAAAATTCTAGATCTGACTTAGTGGAGTGATATTTTATCATGGTGTATCGGTGGGGTCGTACCACTTCCTGCTTCTCCAGCTTTCTGATGGGGTGCAGAATGTGATAATAGCCTCCTCAGCATCTGGCAGGATGTCACAGAACATATTTGGGCTGCCGTACATCTGGAATTTCCCAGACATAGCTGAGATTCATCCACTAGAAATAGCATCTGGATGGAATTTCCGAAATTCGGCAAAAATGTCCAGGAAAACCTGGGCATATGGCAACCCATGTTGGAAGTTTCCTTTAAAAAACTCAAAAACAGATGAACAACTTTGCCCCTCCCCCCAATAAAGCTCAACAACCTTTAAAGGTAGCACTTGCTGAATGGTGCTTGTGCTAACCTGTTGAGTGAATACAGTTCTCAGGTACCACTTCCATTCTCCCAGCAAAACAAAAACCAACCTCCATTTGATGTTTCGTGTGCTCTTATCATTTATTTATCATCTCCATTTTTGTGTACTTTTCATTTGACATCTCAGAATTCTAGGCATTGCAAGCTTACTACAAATATCCCCTGGTGAGTGGATGAATATTCACCTGAGAAATACAGGGTGAGTCTTTTAAAAGAGGCCCCGTGGAATATGTGTACTCTGTATCCGTGGGGCCTCTTTTAAAGGACTCACCCTGTATATCCCTGTATCAGCACTCTTTAAATTAACGACACTGCCCAGAATGTGATCTACAATTTTCAATTTTCTGGAATTTTCAATTTTCTGAAATCTAGCAAAAAGTATGCACATCACTGGTGGTAAGAGAACATGGCTGGTTGATGGAATTTTTGTTTTCATGAATTGGGGCCAGGAGTGAAAAAGAGCCATGCAGGCAAATGAAATACCCACACAATTATCTTTATCCCTCCAGTGGAAATAACTGCTGTCAGATGAAATATAGCTTATGAGATGCCATTTTATGGTAATTCTTACCTTATCTTCAAATTGTCTGAGGCCCTGTAATTACTGTGGAATCCACCTTCAGTATACAAAATATTTCCCATTCTTTCAGGGAGAGAGTGTTGTTCATCCCATCAAGCCAGATTTCCATTGCTAAAAATGCAGGCATACACACACACACATACACACACACACACACAGGGCCTGTGACCGTCTTATATTTTCTCTCGTTAGCACTGATGCAATATTTGCAATGTAAAACATGCATTGCCCTTTAACACTACACCCCCAAATTCTAAAATATGCAAATAATTGTGGCAATCATATGTAGGGGCAAATAACATTGGTAGTATGCCACTCAATTTATAGTGTTTCCCAAACATGTGGCTTGGAATTAAGACCCTTTAGAATCCTGCAATAGCAGCCCAGAATGCTGCAATATGATATTCATTGTACCACTGGCTCTTTGGACCAGGGCTGCCATTTTTGCAATATACATTTTTGTTTTGTTTGAAATGTACATCATTATAGGACTGCTTCCTGAATACCCAGTTTTGCACTTTAGAGTGCTTTTAACATGTGGGAATTTGCCTTGCGTGCCCACATGCCAGTTACCACAGGCAGTGCCAATTATTCCTCTGAATACATCAATAAAAAACAGTCGAAATATGAACAACTTGTACCGTCATCGGATAACAACTGTCTGATGTGACCTTATGTTTTAATCTTGTATATGCCTGCCATGATAAATTCTCTGTTCTGATCTACTGCAAATATCATTCATATAATGTGTAATTTACATGCCTATGTCATTCAGTTTTATGCATTTTTACCATTTGGGATCTCCAGTATTGAGTAACTCAGATTTGGTTCCTGTAAAGACCCATGGGTCTTCAAGGTTGCTTTGTCAGTGTATGGCATTTTGTCTTCTGTCACACTGTTCTTGTTAAGATACATAGTTTGATTTCCACTTAAATGAATGGCTAAATTTTCATGGGTTTTCATGGGTTTTCCAGCCCTTCCATGGGAAGATGGAACTGCTTAAGGTGATGTTCCACAGCATTCTTCGCATGCTGAAGAAACTGACATGTTTTCAGTTCTGTCTTTTGGTGTTGCGATATGTTCCTTGTGTATGCATGTTCATCTCACTTTCTCTAATACATACAGCCAATCCTTTCATTAAGGCTCTGAAGGAGGGTGGATAACCACCAGCCCCTTGGTGAGAATTCTGTGACTCATAGTACCGAGTGGTCTGTCAGATTTGCTCTGTAGACTTTGTAGGCGCTTTTCTCTCTCTTCAGTGCAACACAATCTGTGCCTAATATTCTTGACACTGACTTTGCAAGCCCTCTGCAGATCAAAATGAGTTCACCTTTTGAAATATGTACGTAGAAGCAAATACATGCATATGTTACTGTACATATATCTATCTCCAGTGTATATAGTAGGATGCTCTTAGATCTTATAAAAGTGTACTTCCAGTTCTAAGAATGAGGATGTGGGGCCAAGGGTGGTTCAAAGGTGACGTGACTAGTGTGAATGAATGGCATGACTTTCAGCTCCTGGGGAATTGGGTGGCAAATCTGCAGTTCCACCCTCGTGAAACTGGAGCCGTTGCACCATTCCCAGCTAAGCAGGCCTCTCTCTGCATGTACAGATAGACCTAGTGCATCATCAAAGCCAGAGGTGGCCTGAACTCACCAGAATCTGGTACTTCAGAAAAGTGGAATCAGGACTTCCAAATTTCAAAACAAGCTATGGAGCATTGAAAGTGGGTGGGGCGAATGAGTGTCCGCCGAGCCTTTTCCTGAAATGGAGTCCATGGCACCGCCCAGTCTGAGCAGTTCCTCTTGTTTCAGTTTGGCATCTCATTGACAATTCAAGTGTTTTATTTTTAAGGTCAGCGTGTGACTCTTTTCTGGCTCTTTTTGCCACGTGGCCCCTCAATTTCATTGACAAGGAGCATGGAGAAAGAACCCTCAAGCTGGCCTTTGAAGTGCACATAAGGGGGAAATGCTTTGAATGGCAAACTCTGGGCAAAAGATAGTCCCACATCACGCAATTCAGCAGTATTACTACTCACATGGATCACAGTGGCAAGCCTTCTCTTTTGACATATCAAAAGGGCACATTACATAGTTTACTTGTAACTACAGCAAAATTCCAAGTTTCTCAGTTTGAAGGCAGTATGAAGACACTGTGAATCTCCAAAGTGTTTCTCTCTGCTCTATCCCATTTGGACTAAGCTAGCCAACCCCTTTTTATTACCCACTGCATTTAGATTCAGCAAATTGCTCCTGCGTTGGACAAGAGTTCCACTTTCTCTCCACTGCATCTCCCTGTATATAAATTGATCCCATTTTTGTGTCTATAATTCCAGAAGAGAATTGTAAATTATTTGGCAGAATGACCCTTTGATAAACACTGCGGCCATGTATATGTACTGTACGTATTAACGTGTAGATGAGAATCCTTATTGTATGTAAAGTTTTATGAATGGTTATTTTTTAATTTATGTATTTAATATAGGATTCAATGACCTCTGGTGTTTTAGTTTGTATAAAAAAAAATAAAAATAAAACAGCAGCATTTTTTAAAACTTCACTTTACATTAATGGATGTGTTATCCACAGCCTGCTTGAAATCCATTTTGAAACAATACAGAGACAGCAATAAAGCAGCACACCTGCTTCCTGCCATCTGCTATATTTTCACAGGAAAGTGAGCAGAGTGTGAGAAAAGAACAAGTTTCAGGAGTTGTGCCAGGGATCATCAGGGATCAGCCTCAGGACTTGTTTTCAACATATGCAGTGATAATAAAGTTGATCCTGCAACATATAAAGATGTGCATTTGAACATGTGCAGAGTGAATCTTCTCCACCATTAAGATTTAGGTAATAGTCTTCCATGCAGTCCTGAGCCCCATTCAGCTTTATTTTCAGGAATTAAGCAGTGGCAGAATGATGGGAAACCAACCTCCTAAGCCACAAACAGAAGCTAAATGGTTTCAAAAAAAAAGTGGGGTGTTTTAATTAATGGTAAAACTTAACTATGATTTAGAACACAGCATATAGCAGAGATCCCCAAACTTATTTAGCCTACCACCCCCTTTTCAGAAAACAACAACTTCTCAGCGCCCCCCTGGAAATCTACCTACTTTAAGCAAAGGGGTAGGGCTGCAGTTCGCCTGCCATTGACCAAATAGACCAGCAAGCTGTGATCCACTTTCTAGGCCTGGGAAAACCCCTTGCTCCCAGCATGACCACCAGATCCAGGAGAGGCATTGTCGCCATTCCACAACAGCGCCTGACCTGGCAGTAAGCGTCATTACATAACAGATGAAACATGTAC
Source organism: Lacerta agilis (assembly GCF_009819535.1). Taxonomy (NCBI): domain Eukaryota; kingdom Metazoa; phylum Chordata; class Lepidosauria; order Squamata; family Lacertidae; genus Lacerta; species Lacerta agilis. The sequence goes on from NC_046313.1 coordinate 49,953,065, forward strand.
AAACAGTTTTTCAATTCTTTCTTCTTTCATTATGCTTCCATCGCCCCCTTATTTTTATTCAATGCTCCGCAGTTGCACCTGAGGCTACTACCACCCCCCTGGATCAGTCCAGAGCCCCCCAGGGGGCAGTATCACCTACTTTGGGAAACACTGGTACAGTCATACCTTGGTTTTTGAACAGCTTAGCTCTCGAACATTTTGGCTCCCAAACACCGCAAACCCGGAAGTGACTGTTCCGGTTTGCGAACTATTTTTGGAAGATGAACGTCCGACAGGGCTTCTGTGGCTTCTGATTGGCAACAGGAGCTTTCTGCAGCCAATCAGAAATTGCACTTTGGTTTCCGAATGTTCTGGAAGACAAACGAACTTCCAGAACGGATTCCATTCAACTTCCAAGGTACGACTGTATACAGGAAAGTGGCCTTCAACTGGTGAGTTGGCATCTACTACCGGGTTGCAGACTGATATGAAAATACAGTATGGTAAGCATTTTATTTTATTTTTTTAGGTAAAGGTAAAGGTAAAGCACCCCTGGAAAGTTAAGTCCAGTCAAAGGCGACTATGGGGTTGCGGCGCTCATCTCACTTTTCAGTCCAAGGGAGCCGGCGTTTGTCCACAGAGAGCTTTCTGGGTCATGTGGCCAGCATGACTAAACCGCTTCTGCTGCAACGGGACACCGTGACGGAAGCCAGAGTGCATGGAAACGGCATCTACTTTCCCGCCACAGTGGTACCTATTTATCTACTTGCACCGGTGTGCTTTCAAACTGCTATGTTGGCAGGAGCTGGGACAGAGTAACAGGAGCTCACCCCATCGCGGGGATTCGAACCGCCAACCTTCTAATCGGCAAGCCCAAGAGGCTCAGTGGCTTAGACCACAGCGCCACCCACTCCCGAACCTTTATTTTTTTAATGGGATCCTCAAATGCATGTTTGGGTTAAAAGTGCATCCCGGGTCTTAAAACACTGAAGACTACTGGTGTTACATGAGATTTCACAGTACAGTGGTAAAGCACACACTTAGCATGTATGAAATCTATGGCATCCGTAGTTAAAAGGGACTCAGATATCAGAATTCTAGAAAGAGATTCTGATTCTTTCCACAAGATGGCAGCCGTTTGCTGTCATCGACACTAAAATAGGACTGGGTGGGGTAACTGGGGATAGTTTTTTGAGTGTTCAGTATTGCTCTTTCATATTTCTCTCTCTCTGTCTAAAGAGTATGTCTTTTTTTTCTACACACAGATGAGTCACAAATCCAAAATTATTTGACCTTAGATACAGTGCCAGACCATGCTTCATTACAAATGAAGGAGGAGTCAAAATATTATTCCAGAATCTGTCTTTGTGAGAATTCTCCACATTTCTGCCTAAAGACTGAGGCTGGCTGTTACTAACAGATGCAGTAAATTAACTTACGAATCCAAGAGACTCAGCAGTCACAAAGAGCCTGGAACTAATTAATTGCACACAGAGCAACTCATCCTTGCTCTTCTGCCAGACAAGAAAAGGCTAAAGGTCTGTGTGAGTCACCCTCTTAATTTTCAGCTTACAGAGGCACAAGTCATTTGCTTCTGTTTTGAGATGAGAAAGCATTCACACACACCCGTTTACATGCCTTCTGCCTCTAGTACTCTTTTTTATTGTTGCGGTTCCAAGTATAACCATAATTTCTAATTTCTAACTGTTGTTCCAACACTCTGATTTACCAGGAGACCAGAAAAACAGGGCCCGTTCCAAGTAAATAAGGCACAGACCCTCCAAGTGTCCCTACCTTCCAGGGGAAAGCCCCAGATTTACAGAAGCTGTCCGGGTTTCTGATTTCATCCCAGAAGGTCCCCCCTTTTCCTTAGGATGTCCCTGTTTTCATATTTTCAAATGTTGGAGGGTATGATCTGTAATCCTACTCACACTTTCCTGGCACAAGTCTTTCTGGCAGGTGTGCATACCTAGAGGACCAGAGTAATACAGATGTGTTTCACATTTACAAAGAGATTAAGGCACACTTGAATTTCTAGCCACTTTGGATTATGCTTTCCTTTTGCAAGTGAAATAATCTGTTTCTCTCTGCTATCCCATTTAGCACTCCTTGCAATTCAGGATTAAATAAATAGCCCAGCAGCCTGAGTGAGAGACTGCTGGTGTCCTTATCAAGGGCAGCATAGAGAGCATTCTTACATACTGTATCTGTGCTTGGTTTGCCAGTTGCACAGTCACCTACAGGAAAATGCTCCAGAAGGTCATAACCACAGCCCTAAAGATTATCGGTCATCCTCTCCCATATTTGGAAGAACTATATAGCTCCCATTGTCTCAAAAAAGCAAACAACATTTTACAGGATTCATCTCATCCTGGATATAGTCTGTTTGTGAGGCACCAAGATACGAGCCCCTGAACCCCATTTCGGAGATGCCCCCACTCCATTTTAGAGATTCAACTTTGCTTGAACTTTGCTTCAACTTTGCCAGCTAAAATCCTTACATTGCAGCTTCTTAGATAAACTTAGCAAATCAGCAGAATGCCAGTAAACGGCCGACCACAGACTTCCTCTTTTCAAGAGGAAGTCTGGTTTCAGGGAAAGAGCTAACCACAACTCAACCCCATGACCGAGCCATTTCCTGTGAACATCAGCAGAAGCCAAAATAAGGTCCCAGGTGCAGTTGGGGGTCAACGGCTAGGCATTTAGGCACTGAAATAATAGCATATAGCACCTCCTGGCGGCTAAAGCAGCTTGAAACAGACAAAGGCAGCCGGACAAAGGAAATGTTCTGATTTGCTAACGCAGTATTATAATATTAGTTCTGATAGGCCAGGAGGAGGGATTTAGGAGGAGCTTTACTATGTCATAGAGAGTACTTAAGCTTGCCCCACAGGAGGTGGGGTGTGCATTTGCCTTTTGCTTACTGAATGCACCTTATTGCAATAAAGAGACTTTTTTTCTGAAAACTTTGCTGCCTGAAATATTTTCGTCTGGTCTTATTGGGTCAAGGCATACAGGCGTAACATTTCTGGTGCCGTCAAGGACTCGGATCGGGCCTTAAGCCCTCGACCAGAGGCAGCCCCTTGCCTACTATGCAGGGCGTGGGAGGTTAACAGCCCTGTGACCTTGCGCGCACCACCTCAGTCTTAAGAGTTGGAAGGGATCAGAAGGCATCTTGACCCCCCTCCGCCCTGCAAGGAGTGGCAACGGACAAAGAACCGGGGAGACAGGGAAGACAGCCGGCTTTTGGTGAGTACTGACCCTCTATATTAATTAGAGGAAGGGGGACTTGATCTCTCCCCAGCGTATGGTATTAGCCAGCAGGTAAGGGGTCCTCTGGCGAACCCATATACGCAGAGGTAGGGCAGGTAGGGCAGGTAGGACAGGTAGGGCAGGTAGATACATAGATATGTGTAGGTAGGCAAGAAAGGACAAAAGGGGGAAAACTTTGGGAGGTATATGTGTGTGGTGTGTGAATAAGGTACTCCAGTGATTGTGTGTATGCATGAGAGGCCGGGGCGTTAGTGCCACTAGCCAAGCGACGTGTGGTCCCGAGGTGCGGTTTCAGGTAGCGAGAGCTCACCTGGCCACTAACAGGACGTGGAGAAAGGTGTGTGATTGTACCTTGGTAGGAGCGGAGTACCTCAGCAGCCCAGGATGGGAGGAGGGTCCAGCAAAGGGACTCCCCTCCAGTGTTTTCTGGACCATTGGAAGGAAGCCACAAAGGGCGACGATTGGGGATTCCCGTTGAGGAAAGAACGCCTACGATCCCTGTGTGAAGTAGACTGGCCAACACAGGGTACAGGCTGGCCCTCCGAGGGAAGCTTTGATGAGAATCTCATTAATCCCTTATGGCGGACTATAATTGACAATCATCCAGACCAGATCCCATATATCTCAACGTGGAAGGATGCTGTAGATGATAACCCCCCGTGGTTGCAAAGATGCAGAAAAACGCCACCAAGGGCAAAGATCTGCAGTATACAGAAGTTAGCAAAACACCCGCCAGTACTGGACAGTCAAGAAGAGGAGCTTATGGTTCCGCGGCCACCCCCTTATGCGCCCCTAGTACAACAGCCTCAGAACGCAGACCCACCGGCTGGGGCAGAAGGGGGACAGGGGAATAGGGTGAAGGTCCCTAACACCCAAACCCTGGAAGAAATATACCCAAACCTCAGAGAATTAAGGGAAAAGATAAGCCGGTATAGGTCCTCCAATCCTAAGCATAGAAGTGCAGCGGCAGCCTACAGCAGGGCCCGTAATCAGGCACTGAAAGACTATGCAAAAGGGTGCAAGGAAGCACCACCAGAAGACCTAATTGCCCCCCTTCGGGTGGTATGGGACAATCCACCCCCACCTGATGCACCTTTAGTCGATGGTGGACCCCCACCTCGGACGTACACCATGCAGTATGTTCCCTTTACCACCACAGATTTGATGAATTGGAAGGTACACACACCACCCTTTAGTGAAAAACCTAAAGCTATGGTGGATTTAATGGCATCTATCTTCGCTGCCCACGAACCAACCTGGCCAGATTGCCAGCAGTTGCTGAATACCCTTTTTACCACAGAGGAAAGAAGGAGGATAGATCAACAAGCATTAGAACACTTGAAGGAACAGAGAGTGTTAGAAACAGATTGGCCCACTCGATATCCATCGTCTGATCCCAAATGGAACGCAAACAATGATGGAGACCGAAACGCCCTAAAAGCATATAGGGAAACTCTCCTACAAGGTATTCGAAGAGCAGCTAGGAAGCCAACAGACCTGTCCAAGGTCTCGGCTGTGACCCAGAAGGCAGATGAGAGCCCTGGGGATTTTCTGGAACGGTTAATGGAAGCCTATAGAATCTGGACTCCATTTGACCCCGACCTCCCCGAGTATGCGGCGATGGTCAATAGCTCATTTATCGCACAATCCACTAAAGATATAAGGACAAAGATACAAAAGCAGGATGGGTTTCAAGGAAAGTCCCGGAGTAAATTGATGGCAATTGCCCAGCGAGTGTATGACTATAGAGGGGAGGAGGAGAAGAAGGAAAAGAGGAAGTGGATGAAGGAGAAGGCGGCAGTTATGGCGGCAGCTTTGGCCCAAGGAGGACCGGCGACTCGGGAGGGCCAGAGGGGCCCAGAGGCCCGAGATAGAGGCCGGTGAAGAGGTCAGCCGCTTGGAAGAAAGCAGTAGAAGAGGCATTGAAGGAGTATGTAAGGATGAAAGGCCAAGCAACAAGCGTCCTAGGACTGGTGACCCGGGTGAGGCCAGAGGGGTCTGACCCGAGGAAGAGGCCGGTGAAAAGGTCAGTTGCTAGGAAGGAAGCAGTGTGTCATATGTAGAAAAGGGAGACACACTGGAAGTGAGAATGGTCCCAGAATAGAGGAGAAGGAAGAGGAAGAGGACAAAGAGGAAGAGGGTTTGGAGGAAGATACCCCAGAGGGACCAACCAGAGATATTTCGCTGGGAGCCCAGTATTCTGTTATAACCACGCCTGTACAATCCAAAAGCCTAGAATCAGTGAACATTGTGGGAGCCACAAGTGATTTGTTCAGGGAGGCATTTGGAATGTCAAATTGAAGGATGCCACCTCACCCATCAGTTCCTGTATATGCCCAAATACCCAGTGCCCTCACTGGAAAGAGACGTCCCCTCAAGGTACAGGCACAAATTATTTTGTCCCCAAAGGACCAGAAATGCAGCTATTTCCACGAGTGACCAGCATATTGTCACTAATGGCGCCTAGAGAATACTCTTAGGAACTTTTGGCAGCCTTGATCACAAAATCCCATCCATTTACTCTTGGGAAAAGTGACAGAATAAATACCTGAAACTCTCCAAGCTCCACCAGGGGTGTGGGCTGAAGATAATCCCCAGAGTTGGCCAAAAATATCCTGCATATAATTCTTAATGTAAGGTCCTAGGCTATGCCAGTCTCAGTAAAACACTACTCTCACTTTCCTGCCACGATGGGCGGCAGAAGGAGCCCAGAAACACTTGAACTGATTATTGAATCTTGGCTTACTCAAACCCCCGAATGGCCCAATACCAGGGCCTGCTGTGTGAAAACCCAAGAGTGCACCTAAGAGTGGTGAATACCCTTAACCCCGCCACCCTGATGCCCCTACCAGACGACGAGGAAATAGAACACCATGATTGTCTCCAGGTGATGGACGAAGTCTATTCTAGCAGACCAGACTTGAAAGATGAACCCCTGAAAGAGCCTGATGTTGTATATTACACAGATGGGAGCAGCTTTGTATCCAATGGCGTTAGGAGGGCTGGGTATGCTGTGGTGACCAACGATGAGATTGTAGAGGCAGAAGCTCTGCAACCGGGAACCTCTGCCCAGAAGGCCGAAATAATTGCACTCACTAGAGCCCTGCAATTGGCAGCTGGATGTAAGGCGAATGTATATATACAGATTCAAAGTATGCCTTCTTAACCCTGCATGCGCATGGAGCTCTATGGAAGGAAAGAGGTCTGATAGGAGCCCATGGAAAAGCCTTGAAGTATGGACAAGAAGTGGAAAGTCTATTAGAGGCGGTGTGGGCCCCTGAGAGGATTGCTGTAATGCATTGCAAAGGACATGGGCGAGGCAAGGATTTGGTCACCAGAGGCAACCATAAGGCAGATAAGGCTGCCCGAGAAGCAGCCTTGCAACCACCACCTTCAACCGTGGCTGCACTCATCCCAGAAATATCCACTGAAGACTTGGAACCTCACTATTCTCCTGAAGAGCAAGAATGGGCACAACAGGAGGGAGCCCGACTGCAAGATGGATGGCTACTCCTCCCAGACAACCGAGTGTTCGTGCCCCAACACTTGGCCAGCAAAATTGTGAGAAACTACCATGAGTCCACACACTTGGGTGGCACCGCTGCTAGGGAACATCTCGGGAGAAAATTGTATGTGCCTAACCTCTCACAATTAACTGCTGCTATCTCCCAGAGGTGTATCCTTTGTGCCAAAAACAACCCCAAGCAAGGAATGCAACCCCCACCGGGTGTACAACATGTGGGATACAGCCCTATGGAGAATCTGATTGTGGATTTTACTGAGTTGCCACCTGCAAGGACTTGCAAATATCTGCTAGTGTTTGTTTGTACGCTGACCGGATGGGTAGAGGCGTTCCCACCAAGGACTGAAAAAGCCAGGGAAATAACTAAGAAACTTCTAACCGAACTAATACCCAGGTTCGGACTGCCCAGGAGTATAGGGAGTGATAATGGACCAGCCTTTATCGATCAGGTAGTGCAGGAAGTGTGCAAGACACTTCAGATAAAGTGGAGACTGCACTCTGCCTATAGGCCACAGAGTTCGGGAAAAAACTGAAAGGATGAACCGGACTTTGAAAATCCAATTGGCCAAATTAACCCAAGAGACCGGACTGAAGTGGACAGATGTCCTCCCTATAGCTCTGTTCCGAATTCGAAGCGCCCCCACCAAGAGACTTAAACTGTCACCATTCGAGCTCCTGTATGGGAGGCCACCTCCATTTGTTCGTGAAAAACCAGCTGGACTGGACAGGTGGAAGAGCATATCACCTTCCACAAACAAATAATCTCTCTATCTGTCTGTCTGTCTCTCTGTGTCTGTGTGTTGTCGTTCCCTCAGCAGGTGGGCCCTCGAGCAAACACCGTGCAGCTTTGCTGAGCCAGTCCATCAGTTCCAGCCTGGCTATAGCTTGTGGGTAAAGGAGTGGAAGCGCAACCTTCTTACACGGTCCATACACGGTTCTCCTATCCACCCCAACGGCGGTGAAAGGCCGAGGTGACCCCCTGGAGTCGACACCCTGCTGTGCCTAGCCAGGAGTAGGTACTCAACGCACGGTGCACCAGTCTCCCCTGCTGCGTCTGACCGGCAAGGACGCCCAGCGCACGGGAGACCGAATTGAAGTAGCCCCTGCTGTGACACACAGGACGCTGTCACTCGACGCACGGGCCACCGGAAACCTCCATTTTATGCAACAGAGACCATCTCCAGCAGAACCACATCAGAAAAATTGGTCAGAAGGACATTGTTATTAGTGGTTTGTCGACCAGTTGTTAGACAGGGCATAACTCTATAGATTGGGAGCGTTAGAGGTGTGAACAATGTTGGTCTAGGCTGTTGGGATTGGACGGGAAATTGGAAGGGAAAATCCTGTTGACCCCTTGAAATTGACTTTGTCAAAGTAACAATATCCTTTTCTATTCCCTTGCGTGTATATAGTTGGGAACCAGAGGGGGAGGGCCTAGTCTTTTATACCTATGGGTGTATTTTCACTGGAAAAGAGAATAGGGAGTCCATTCTACAGCCAAACAGTTCTTACTGTTAGAAAGTTATTCCTGACTATTTGCTACATTGCAACTGCTCTCAAGAAGTCAGAATAGGTAAAATATTCACTGATCCTATTCTTCTCACACTAATTTCATTAGTCCCTTCCAGTCCTCCAGTAAATGTCATCACCCTCCATAAGAAATATGGGCCATATTCAGCTGTAACAGTAAACCAGAATTTAGTCCTCGAGGAATGAACTTGGGGTGAGGCACTGGCTCTTATTCGACTTTCTCCAGTGTAGTCACAAGGAGATTTGAAGCTTTCACACCAGGGGACACGCCACCCAGAGTCACCAAAGGGGGGTGGGAAGTCCTTTTATGTACAGGAACCGCAGGCTTACCAAATGTACCTGTGGTTGCCACGCAACTGCTTACAGTCCAAGGGACTGACTGGAGAAGGACACCATTACAACGTTCGCCTCATACATGGCAGCTGTTGTGAGTGGGGCTGAGGAGAAGGTGGCTGCAGGAGGAGAAGGGATGGTGGAAAGCGGCAGAGGTATCAACGAATATGATACGGATGTCTTTGAAGTGGAGAAGATCCTGGACATGAAAACCACAGATAGTAAAATACTATACAAAGTACGATGGAAAGGTTATTCACCAGATGATGATACATGGGAACCTGATGAACATTTTGAAGACCCTATAGGGGTGTTTGAACACTGGATGGATCAAGTTATAGAGGAAATCTCAGTAGGTCAATCTGAAGAGGAAGCAGAACAAGCTGCTCCTCTCGATTGAAAGGGGGGAAATGAGGCACCAAGATACGAGCCCCTGAACCCCATTTCGGAGATGCCCCCACTCCATTTTAGAGATTCAACTTTGCTTGAACTTTGCTTCAACTTTGCCAGCTAAAATCCTTACATTGCAGCTTCTTAGATAAACTTAGCAAATCAGCAGAATGCCAGTAAACGGCCGACCACAGACTTCCTCTTTTCAAGAGGAAGTCTGGTTTCAGGGAAAGAGCTAACCACAACTCAACCCCATGACCGAGCCATTTCCTGTGAACATCAGCAGAAGCCAAAATAAGGTCCCAGGTGCAGTTGGGGGTCAACGGCTAGGCATTTAGGCACTGAAATAATAGCATATAGCACCTCCTGGCGGCTAAAGCAGCTTGAAACAGACAAAGGCAGCCGGACAAAGGAAATGTTCTGATTTGCTAACGCAGTATTATAATATTAGTTCTGATAGGCCAGGAGGAGGGATTTAGGAGGAGCTTTACTATGTCATAGAGAGTACTTAAGCTTGCCCCACAGGAGGTGGGGTGTGCATTTGCCTTTTGCTTACTGAATGCACCTTATTGCAATAAAGAGACTTTTTTTCTGAAAACTTTGCTGCCTGAAATATTTTCGTCTGGTCTTATTGGGTCAAGGCATACAGGCGTAACATTTGCACGGTTGCATATAGTCTGTTTGCACGGTAGACTAAAAAACAGTTTTTATCCAAGAGCTATAACTATTTTAAATGTGTAACCAAATGATATGATCTTTGGGGAGTCGTGATGGATGGTATGTATGTGCATGTGTGGTTGTAAATGTAGAAATGCGTATATGTGGCCGTAAATGTGGGGTGGCATTCAATTTTGTTGTACTACGTACAATGACAATAAAGTATCTATCGATCTATCTATCATATCTTTTAGCCAAGATAGTTTTAGTCCCTCAGCTGTTATTGACCCCCCACCCCACCCCAAAAAACAGGGGTAGCCCTCACACATTGCTGGAATCCAACCCCCAGCATGCTCCATTCCTCTGGAAAGCACTGACCTGGCTACCCCTGCTCTTTCCCAACCTTTCCCAACCTGGGGTTGTCCAGATGTTTTGGACTACAACTCCCATCACTCCAGCCAGGCTAGCAAAGGTGGGCCTAAACTCCCGAGCAATCGAGAGATCAGAAAGCTCAGCTCTATCTGGGTTATTCCAGCTCAGCTTTGCCAATAGCTGCTTCCTTCCTAAAGCAAGCCACAGCTTCGGGAAGTCAGTTTTTGACAGGATTGGGCAGGGTGGGGGAGTAGAGGTGAGAAAGAGAGAGAAAATCCCTCCTGCACTATGAAACAGCAACACAGACACTTTAAATGTGATTGTGCTTTTAACACAGTACAGTATGTTTGTAGTTTGGAGCTCAGCTTCTGCTGCTGGTATCTTGGATCCCACCCCCACCCCTTTTTTTCCTTCAGTAGAACCGCTGCTGTTGACCAAAGTAAGATATTTTAGAAGCCTGTTGATGTTAATCTCATCTCACAAACTTTGGCTGCATTCTTCCTGGGGAGATTTAACTAGCTACTGCAAACTTTGTTTTCTGAGTGAGATCACTGCAGGGCAGATACTTTGCTTTCTTTCCTTAAATATATATATATATACTTATTTAAAACTTTATTTAGCACAGCAATCAATTTTAGTTCTTTTGACCCCAGGGACTGTTTTGTGTTTTAAAAGTGTGGCTTTATAAAAGAGCGAAGATCAGCACCTTAGCACATGACAACGCAACAAAGTTCAGTGAAATCCAACTCCTTCCGTGTTCTCCATCAACAGCTTCCATTGTGCTAGTTTTGCACAGTCCAGAAAAGGAGGACAAGGGAGGGGGACAGAAGGACGGGCTCGCTTTTGTCTGAAACAGCGAGACATGGTGCAAAGACAAAGAGACCCCTTGGAATGGGGTCAGTGTGATAATTTAAGCAAAAGAAGAGCTCTTATTTTTAACCACTACAATGCTGGATGCTATTAATATTTGGTACACATTGAAGGGCTGCCCAATCTACATCCAGTTTAAAGACAGAACCATAAGTACAGAAAGCTGTGAAACTGCCCATCTGAAGTTAGCACCGAGACAGAATACCCCTAAACATTTTTTTAAGAAAAAAAAGTACTCGTGTGTGTGTGTGTGTGTGTGTTTTATATATATACTGTTATGTATTAACATTGGCTGCAGTTCTCACTCAGGGCCACCAATATGCAAATGAAGGATTGAAAACTGTCATTCTCTTATTGGTCAGTTAGTTGGAATTGCTTACTGTTACAAGTTACTTAGCATTATATAAAGCAGCCAGCTAAGCTGTTGTCAGTGGAACAAGGAGCAGTTCAAACTGTTGTAATAAAGAGCTGTTGATCTAAAAGAGCTGTGTTCTTTGTCCATCTTTCCCACAACTTAACCTATACATACACATATATGCATATGTACATATAAATTAGCATATGGAAAGTATCATCTTTTTTGTAATGCATATGTAGCCACAACCCCATCAGATAAACAAGGCCATGTTGTATGTTATAGCCCAGCCATCAAGCAAAAGCTCCTTCAAAATACACGGGAGAGAAACTGACATTTTTGTGATATCATATGGAATGGATGGCTGGAGTGGTGTTCTCCATGCCAACTCAGTGCCTGGCTTGAACCTCTGGAAGGGAACAGGACTGACAACCAAGAGAGCCAGTGTGGTGTAGTGGTTAAGAGCGGTAGACTCGTAATCTGGGGAACCGGGTTCGTGTCCCTGCTCCTCCACATGCAGCTGCTGGGTGACCTTAGGCTAGTCACACTTCTCTGAAGTCTCTCAGCCCCACTCACCTCACAGAGTGTTTGTTGTGGGGGAGGAAGGGAAAGGAGAATGTTAGCCGCTTTGAGACTCCTTCGGGTAGTGAAAAGCGGGATATCAAATCCAAACTCTTCTTCTTCTTCTTCTTCTTCTTCTTCTTCTTCTTCTTCTTCTTCTTCTTCTTCTTCTACTTGTTCAAGCAGCAATGATGTGAAATTAGATTGTGGACCTTAGCTGGAAAGCAAAGAGCTTGGTTTGCATGAAGCATGCCAGCAAGTAACCCTTCAGGGATGCAGGTGGTGCTGTGTTCTAAACCACTGAGCCTCTTGGGCTTGCCAATCAGAAGGTCAGCGGTTCGAATCCCCGCAACAGGGTGAGCTCCCGTTGCTTTGTCCCAGCTCCTGCCAACCTAGCAGTTTAAAAGCATGCCAGTGCAAGTAGATAAACAGGTACTGCTGCAGCGGGAAGGTAAAGGGAGTTTCCGTGAGCTCTGGTTTCCGTCACGGTGTTCCGTTGTGGTGTTCCGTTGCGCAAGAAGTGGTTTAGTCATGCTAGCCACATGACCCGGAAAGCTGTCTGTGGACAAACGCTGACTCCCTTGGCCTGAAAGCGAGATGAGCGCTGCACCCCATAGTTGCCTTTGACAGGACTTAACCATCCATAGGTCCTTTACCTTTACCTAACCAGGTAAGGAGCAGCTACACATTTATTCCGCATATTGCAGTTCTTAAAAACAAGGCAACAGAAAAGGGAGAAAACAATGTCTGGACATATCACAATGATGACCTGGAAATACACAAGTCCCATTTAAGGCTGAATTCTAGAAGTTACCAAAGAACAGAACCCTCACCCCACTCATTGCTAGCCTCCATCTTCTGGAGACTATCTTTGCTCCGATAACTAAACTGGAGGTGTTGTTGAAATTTTTGGAACATGGGAAGCTGCTTCATACTGAATTGGATCTTGCCTAGTTTTGCACAGTAACTGACAGTGGCTTGCTGGGTTTTCAGGATCTCTCCCAGCGCCATCCAGAGATGCCAGGGAGTGGACCTGTACTCTGGTGCTGAGCTACAGCCTTTCCCCTTGTTCACTCTAGCTGAGAAAAACTGGTTCCTTTCTCACTTCTTGAGGTGGCAGCAGAGCTTTGCTTTCATTGCATTTGTTGTCAAGAGAGACAAAATATTATTCTGCCTTTCTGGCAAAGTGTGCAGGCCCATGAACGGAAGGGCAGCAGCTCACAAAGGGGAAGGCAGGCTGCACCGCAATGGAGGCCTTGTGATGGGGAGTTGCCAAGAAAAGCCTCAGAGGAGAAACAGAAAGTATATTTTTTATAACTACAAAGATTTAGTTAGTTGCTTTAATTTACAGTCTTCCCCCCCGCCAAAGTCAGTTCAAATCCACAGCATCCTTGGAAAAGTGTGTTTTATTGCTACGGACTTGGTAAATAAAAAATAAATAAAGAAAATGCCATTTTAAAATGGAAAAAAGCTGTGTGTGTCTTTATGCCTTTTGCATGCATGTGTAATGTTCCACCCCATGACTCACAGAAAGATGGGAAGCCATGTTCCAACCATTTGTTTTAGCATAAATCAGAAGACAAAGTAAAAAAAAAGAATTATATAAATGGGAACGAATTATTCTGGCACTATAGTTTTAGATTTTTTAAAAAAATAAAGGATCATTTATAACAGTGAATGTTGCTAAGAGAATAAACACATAACATGGGATCTGGAATGTATCTAAATGTCACTGAAGTTTTGTAGTGCCTGGACCATCTCTGCAAATTAAAGCATTCTGAATCTAGTGTGTAAGACTCTGTAAGACATCCTTAAAGTTTATGTTTGCTAAGGGAAATAAAGCAAATAGATCAGATTTGAAGTTTTTGATGCACAGTCCAAACATATTTCCAAGGATATCTCAGCAGAATAATTTGTAACATTCCCAGCCAACCAAAACTGGCTGCAGAAGAAAAAAAGGAATGATATTGATGCATATGGAGAACCTGCATTTTCACAGGACAAACTAATTCTGATAACAAAATTAACTCATTTTTTAAAAGGATTGCATGCCTAGCAAATGTTATCAAGTGTTATCAAATGTTATCAAGGTGGTCGCCTTAGTCCTGGTGTCCCAAATGTGGTGCCCATGGGTGCTACAGTGACCTCAGACATCTCCCTTGGCACCCGTCAATACCTTCTGTCCCTCCCTTTTTAAAAAGTTATTTTTTGTGTTTTGTGGGGAACATTATCTATTGGGGGTGGGGAGATGTTTCTGAGCATTACCACCATGTTTTCTCCTATGAATGCCCTGCCAATGAAGCATGTGTTGAATTTATACCAAAAGAGGGACACAAGGCAGTGGAATAAATATAGTAACGGTTCTCAAGGTGTCATAAGAACATGAGAAGAGCCAGCTGGATCAGGCCAATAACCCACATGGTCCAGCATCTTGTTCTCACGTCAGCCAACCAGATGTCTATGTGAAGCTTGAAAGCAGGACCTGACACTAGCAGATATGCTACAAAGTGTCTCGTATGCTGCAATGGATCACAATGTGAGAACAACTTAACGTGCAAGGAGGAAGAACATGCAATATTGTGACAGTAAGTGCTTTAGATTTCTCCTAAGGGAATGGTGTGGGGAGCTTCCAAAACCCCAGGAACTGCTGTATTTTCTATGTCTTAAAAAGCAACCCACATGTTTAGGAGCATAAACGCAGCTGCCTAACTTTAATAATCCTCCGTGGCCTAAATCTTTTTCCAGTGGCAGACAACAAAAGCGAACCATTTTGCACGCGGATGAAGCCCTTGTGAAAGCACAACTTCTAACCAGAGCCCAGTTCACAGATGTAAAGCTTTCTTTGTCAGCTCTAGCACAACAGATGGGGTCTTCAGGGAGAAGAGTTGATAATCTGTGGATTAAAGACCCCTAATTACACACCGATTACAGCTGTATTGTGGGGGCAGATGAAACGGGCAGACATAGCCATATCTACTCTAAGCAAGTACCAGATGGCCTTTAACCTGGAGGTCCCTTTTGCCCATTAGAAAGAACCTGAAATAACATGGGAGCGTTCTTTGCTAAGCTTAGGGTATAGAGAAGAGTGGCCAGAGCTCTCCCAATGCTGGTAACACTACAGTTTACATCAATGGGGCAGGACAGTGCTGTGGCATTGAGGTTAGGTCTGTGCCAACGCCCTAACAGAGGCAGTTGCTTAATGCTGCTGCATCTGAACAGCCCCAACCCTGATGCCTTTCTGCTCCTCGCCCCCAGCCCTGTCCAGGGAAGGTGTAGCAACATTGTTGTCCAAAAGGCAACGCCATGGCTATTCCTCATTACATCACCTCTACTGATAGCCAAGCTCTCTAAAGTTACTCTAGCTCTCCCATTATTCCAAAGAATATAAAGATAAAACTATGATCCAATTTAAGTACCGGTAATTGTTTACAAACCACCTAAGCCTTCTGATCCATAAGCGAGAAAACCATCAATATCCCATTGATCAGCAAAGAACCAAGTCAACTAGCTCAGGTATGTTGATAGTTGTAATTCCGATCCAGCATTTAAATTGTCAAAACACAAAGCTATAAAGTCAGGTGATGCTGTACATCATGGGTAGGCAAACTAAGGCCCGGGGGCCGGATCCGGCCCAATCGCCTTCTAAATCCGGGCCACGGACAGTCCGGGAATCAGCGTGTTTTTACATGAGTAGAATGTGTCCTTTTATTTAAAATGCATCTTTGGGTTATTTGTGGTGCATAGGAATTCGTTCTTTTCTCTTTTTTTCAAAATATAGTCCAGCCCCCAGCCCCCCAAGGTCTGAGGGACCCTGCTGAAAAAGTTTGCTGACCCCTGCTGTACATTCTCACTTTAACAGATTTACAACTGCTCTTGCCCAGTTTATCTCCATTCTGTCAAATTTATAATTGCTTCTTTGATATTAGCAGTTCCATCCTTGGAGGCAGATTTTGCATAATTGCTAGGACCATTTTTAGGTAGCCTCCCATAGCAAAAATAAAATATTTCATAGCAGAAGCTGTGATCCTTAGCTATCTTCAAGCACTGGTCATTTAGGGACAGTTAGGCATAAACACATTCAGCAATGAAGCCCCACTTATTTCCAAGATGTTGATTTTGATCCATAAAGCTTTAAACAACTCAGGACCACAATACCCCAAGGACCGCCTCGCCCCAAAAGAACCGACCTGGAACCTGTCATCCTCATCTGAGGTCCTTCTTTGTGTGCTTTCTCTGTGAGAGATCTGGGGGGAAGCAACACGAAAATAGGCCTTTTCTGTGGTGGCTTCCTACTTGTAGAATGTTCTCCCTTTGTTATACGTATTTAGGTGTCAGGCAAAAACATTCCTCTTCTCCCACTCCTTTGGCTAATTAAGCAATCTATAGCCTTTTAAACTATGTGTGATGTGGGGAAGGGGGAAAAGAGTTATTGTTTCCGTTTGTCACTATGGTATGCATTTTTGTGTTTTTATATAGCAAACTGCCCTGTGATCCTCGAAGAGTGGTATAGAAATGATGGTGGTGGTGTAGATCCCTGGCTTTGGTAAGGTTTCCTTTGACAAGACTTATTCAGTTAAAGGAGAAACTGATGTCCCCCTGAATATGCGGCAGCTAGACTGGTGACTGGAAGTGGCCGCCAAGACCATATAACACCAGTCCTGAAAGACCTACATTGTCTCCCAGTACATTCCGAGCACAATTCAAAGTATTGGTGCTGACCTTTAAAGCCCTAAATAGACTCGGCCCATTATACCTGAAGGAGCGTCTCCACCCCCATCGTTCATCCTGGACACTGAGGTCCAGCGCTGAGGGCCTTCTGGCAGTTCCCTCACTGCGAGAAGTGGGGTTACAGGGAACCAGGCAGAGGGCCTTCTTGGTAGTGGCGCCTTCCCATCAGATGTTGAAGAGATAAACAACTACAGCGGTACCTCCAGTTGTGGATGGGATCCATTCCAGAGTTCCGGTCGGATCCCGAGGTTTCCGCAACCTGGGGACCGCTTCTGTGCATGCGCGCACAGCGAAACCCAGTAAAATACTTCTGGGTTTGCCACACACATCCCGAAGTTTGAGGTTCGACTGTACATGGCTTTTAGAAGACATCTGAAGGCATCCCTGTTTAGGGAAGTTTTTAATGTTTGATGTTCTGTTGTGTTTTAATATCCTGTTGGGAACCACCCAGAGTGGCTGGGGAAACCCAGCCAGATGGGCAGGGCATTAATAATAATAATAATAATAATAATAATAATAATAATAATAATAATAATAATTGTCTGCTATGATTCCCCCAAACTGGTATTCAGTGGCAAACTGCCTCCAATTCCAGATGTAATACAGAACCTATGTGACTAGGGGCAATCAATAGCCTTATCAGTGTGTCTAATAATCCCCTTTTAAAGCCTGTGCCCTTGCCAACAATGGCAGTTGGCATGAATGATGTTCCCTAATCCCCGGCACAAGATTGGCCAGGAGTTTCAGGACACACGATTACAACCCTTTAAAAATGAGCAGTCAAGAGTTGCCAGCTGGGATATGCATTCCTGTGCCTTCAATCTCTCGGCTATATCTCTTAGGCACCAAAGTAACAGGAGGCCTCCCGGCTCACAGACTCAATGTCACTCCAAGGCCACGGCATTTTATTAGCAGGATTAAAGACCAGGAGGAAATATTTGTTGTCAGTATCCTAGCTAATCTTCAGCATACCCCAAGCTTTGGCGGTTGCAGGAGAAACTGGCTAGTCTTTATGAGGCAAACAAAGTGCCTTCCTACCTCTGGGCTGCACTGTGGTGACCTAACCCTTTTACTATGTCTTTACAACTCAAATGCAGCCTGGGAGCCATTAGCAAAAAAAAGGGGGGGAGGAGAGTGGTGCCCTGATGTGTTCTCTGTGCTTTTGTATAAGGGGCTAGTGAGTCAGCTCATACATCATTCATTCTTTGCATAAATAACAGGACTTATTCTTCTCAGTTAATTGCATGCTGTGCCTTCAAATTTTGTGAGAGACAACCTGTCTCCCACCCTTGGATCCAGACATTCTTTCCAGAGGCACATTCCAGCGCAGGCTTTGAGTTTCTGAACACCTTCAGTTCTCCATAGAATTTCTCGTGTCTCCTCAATAACTGGGGAGGAAAGGCATTTTGAGATGCCCGTGGCATTTTGTGGAAAGCCATTAATCACAGATTGCAAACCACAACAATAACCCCCATCCCTTTGGGCCAAGAGACTTTAGTATTCTTATTTGTTGAAACTGTAGTCTGCTCCACACCCCTAGTCCTCTGTCAATCTTAAAAGCTATGTGCATTATAAGCATAAGAATTAACTGACCAAAAACATGGTAGGAGATGGAACACAGCCTATTGTTTCTCATGGGATGGCTAGTGAGAATGGCACTGTTAATACCCACTACAATGAGATTTGGGGATGGTCTTAAAAAGTGATTGGATAAATTCATGGAGTATACTGTTAGTGGCTACAGGGCCACAGCACTGACACTAACTTCTCCCTTTTCCTCTGCCCACAACGACCTTGTGCCACTATTCTCCATCCTGCCACTTGCCATCTCATTGTCTCACTCTTTACCTGCCATTTGCCACCTCCCAGGATTTCTGGGGCCTTCCTTACGCCTCAATGCTGGGCTCTGAGAAAGAGATCCTGTGAAAGGAAGCAAGCCATTGTGATTGAGATGCCATGACTGTGGCAAGCACTGTTAATCTGAGGCCCTTCTTCAGGTGACTCTTCCACGAGAGGTCCAGAGGGTGGCAACACACGAACGGGGCGTTCTCTGCAGTGGCTCCCCATTTGTGGAATGCTCTCCCCAGGAAGGCTCACCTGACACCTTCATTACATCTCTTTAGACTCCAGGCAAACACATTCCTCTTCCCCAAGGCCATTGGCTGATTTTACAATCTATGGCCTCTTAAATATGTTGGGGTGGGGTATTGTTTTTCAGTTATTTTGTTATGTATTGTGTGTTTTTAGGTTGTAACTCCCCCAGTGATCTTCAGATTCAGGGCGGTATATAAATCTAAATGATGATGGTGATGGAGATGATGATGATAATGATGATGATAATAATAATCCCTCCTGGTCTGCTGCTTGAGCCACATGGCTTGTTATAGTGCTGGCCCTGAACCCTATCAGTCATGATGGCTAAATATGGCTGGTCAAATGGCCTGGCAGTCCTAATTAGCTCAGTGGGGTGGAAGTTCCCAACACTTGCTACAGTTATCTAGTAATCAATATACATCTGGGGGGAAGCTAGAAAATATACCCAGTGACTTCACTAGAAGCAGAAAATAGGTGGAAGTCCTACATATCCCGTAGTAACTGGTTTTCTATTCAACTTGCAGAATTCTAATTTAAAATAGTTTTTCCTCTCTTTAAATCCAAGTGTACAATGAAGGCAATAACGTAATCTTAATACTATGCATATCTATTCATATATAAGTTCCACTGAGTGTGTGTAGGACTATAGCCTTTTCGTTAAATGGTGTGTTCTGCCCTAGTTGCGGTAATTCTTGTTCTTGACCTAAAAATCAAGGGGGAAAAGAGTGGTTAATTTTAAAAAAAAAATCATACAGAAGGCATAAGGTATATGAAAAAAGGCTTTGCCTGTGGAAATGGAATAGTGTAGAAATGCTGTGTCTGCTATTTGCTCTGCAATAGTGCACTGAGATTTTTCTAGAGCAAGTTATTTGCGGCTTGTAGCCTTGATCTTGGCATAATATGGAAATGTAAAACAGAGAGTGCTGTAATGGGAAATAAAGAAATTTGTACATGGTGTTATAATTTGTAGCATATTAGCAATTAGATTATTAGGTCCCTGTGAAAGAGGACCCATCAGCATATTCGTAAAAATGCTTTATAGAAAATCTCTTTGCTTAAATAAAACTCTGTAGATAAATATAACTTATTTTGGAAAAATAGTTTTTGGGCACTTCATTGCATGAAGTGCTGTCCTGAGTTTTAGGTATTTATATACTGTACATGGCTGGGTGGGGAATTCGTAAACAGTGCAGCTGAAATGAACATACTTTTTTGCCTTTCATTTCCTTCTGGCTTCACTGTTTACTATTTCCCTCCTCAACCATGTATGTATGTATAGGCTCACAGGCCCTAAAGGAAGAAACCAGACCAAATAGCACTTCTATTGTACAGCTTATTTAGGTTATAGTTCTTTATTGGGTTTCTGTAACTGTTGGGAATATGTGTGTGGGTGATTGTGTGCAGGTGCAGAATGGCTAAGGCACAGGCATGTTAGTAGATGTGAATACTGAATATTCGTGTATTGAGTGGAAATCTCTGTTATGGAATATGATCTTTTATATATTGCAACCATGGATTTTGATGGTTAGCATATTGCCTTTAATTTTTTGCCTTTTCTGTAAATTGCTTTGTGATCTTTTCTGACGAAAAGTGGTGTATAAATACTTAAAATAAAATAAACAAATAGTATTTATACACACACATTGTTATGCATATATGATTTTTTTAAAAATCTGTATTTTTAATGAAGATTTTATATTTTGTGTGTGGTGTGTGTAACACACTTAGAGGTTTCAGCCAATTAGGGAGCATACAAATTCTGTTAAATATATCACACCTACATCTCAGGATAACATTTGCACATTTGATGAAGCAAAAGCTTTTGTCATAATTAATGTGTTAGTCTTTAAAGTATCACACAACTGCAAGAGACTAATATGCCGGCCTCCTCTGGAAATGCTTGCTTTGGATAATATTGATGGAAGAAAAGGCTAGTTGCTTACAGCCTATAATTGTGCATCTGTAACATCTTTTAAAAACTCTGTTTTGCTTATGCTGTAAACCAAATAGTAAATACTCTTGTTCTTGTGAGAGATTCTTGATAGTTTGAAAAATTCACAATTATTAGTCTATGTTGCTCCACAATGTAGTAATGACTTTGAAATTTACTTTATTGATTTACATAGCAGTCTGTTGGTCCATCTAGCTGTGAAGCAGCTACGTCTTGACAAGCAAAGACCACTCCCATCCCTTCCTCTTTAGCTTCTTTTAAGTGGAGATAGAATTTAACTTCGAAACATATGCATACAAAGTGCATGCTTTACCACCCTGTGCATATTTATTATGCACAATGTAAAACTACTTTTCTGTGCCCCCTAAAAAGACACAGATGCAATTAAAGAAAATCCTACAGTAATTACACTGACCGACCCTCCCATAAACATTCTTCATAAGACGTCAGCAAAGCCACTTCTACTTTTTACGTATATTTCCAAGAGAAAGTTCAGAGACCAGTGCTGCCACTCTCTTCCAAGAGTTTTCAAGAGTTCTTTTAGATAAGTCTAGGCTACATGACGTCAAAGTGCAAGTAGATAAATAGGTACCGCTCCGGAGGGAAGGTAAACGCCGTTTCCGTGCACTGCTCTGGTTTCACCAGAAGCGGCTTAGTCATGCTGGCCACATGACCCAGAAAAACTGTCTGCGGACAAACGTTGGCTCCCTCAGCCAGTAAAGCGAGATGAGCACCGCAACCCCAGAGTCGTCCACGACTGGACTTAACAGTCAGGGGTCCCTTTACCTTTACCTTTAGGCTACATGGATGTGCTGATTCATATGTTACTTTGGAGAGAGAGAAAATCAGTGAAGGCAATCTGCAGCTTCCAGGACACTTGATTAAAGCCCAAAGGAATGACAGTCTTTGCCAAATATTTATATTGCAAAACCCTCAGCCTGTGCTAGTTAAATAGTATGAATTCCTTTGTATATTAGAAAGGAACACTTATAAGTAATTGAGTGTTCCATTATTTCTAGGGTTGCCATATTTCAAAAAGTGAAAATCCCTTTTTTAGTTTGCCATAAATTGTTGGGCTTTTTTTGCAAAATCACAAAGAAATTAGATGTTTTGGAGCTATTTCTGAGGAAAATCGGCAAAAGTTACACTATTGACATGGGCTGCCATACATCTGGATTTTCCGGGATACATAGCCGATTTCTGCCAGGATGCTGCTTGTGGCTGCAGTATTCCAGTTATGTCTGGGAAATTCCGGATGTATGGCATCCCTAATTATTTCTCTCTAAGTCTGCAACGTTTATCAATGACTGCTGCTGTAAAAAGTTTCTCAACCCTTCTCTCTTGATGGGGGCTGGGGGGAGACTGTGCCATGAAATATTGGTACTGGGATTACTGCATGTTAAGGAGCACATTCATGGGCACAATATACCTGTAAAAGACCTCAAGAATCTTGAAAATTTCAAATCTGAGGGTGGGAAGTTACCTAGTGACCTACCATTGGAATTGTGTGTCCTTAGACCTCACAGCCCTCTTCAGGTGAAGAAAAAATGATATTCTCCAGTATCTCACAAATGAAAACTAATGGGACTCAGAACAAAATGTTGCAGCATGCTGTGCTGTTGTGCGGGATTCAGCCACTCCATTCCAATCCTGCCATCCGTGGTTTTCTATTTCTCTTCCTCAACAGATATACAGAGTTTCATTGCCATTGAGTATGCTCAGTCTCCATTGTGTTGTTCTTGGGGTTCTTCCCTTAAGTATGCTCAGTCTCCATTGTGTTGTTCTTGGGGTTCTTCCCTTCCACACACAGTATTATTTTATACTTCTGAAGACCTTGGGATTCCATATTGGCTGCATAAGCAACATCACTCATAGTCTGGACTTCAGAAATAGAGGAAACAACAGGGACATGCTTGCTTGTTATCACCCCATTTTTTTTTATTCCTAAAATAATTTCCCAAACCTTCCTGTACCTCATTACACATGGCTGAAGGCTCTACTCCATCTGCTGTGTTGTGTTCATTTATTCCTCAAGAGTCAGTGGATCTACATTGTTTGAAAAACAACAACAACCAAGAACAAGTATGTGGATACCGGTATGCTAAAATGATAATAATAAGGAAGTGCCCAACAATATGCTATCAACAGTTCAAAATGAGCCGCACCAGCATGTAAAATGGCAAGCTATGAACTGCATGGGCACTGTAATGTTCGCACAGATAAATTTGCAGGTGCCCTGAAGACTTCAGCAGACACATCCATACATGCACATCCTCCAGCTCAGAGATTTAGCTTCTATGGGAGTAGCTGAAACCTGAGTAAACCTAGCAGCTTGTTCAACAGGCAACAACTGAGACAAATGGGGGCAGCAATTTATCAGGGACAAAAAAACAAGGACCATCCCTAGTAAATAGGCACCTTTGGGGCTCATAGAAAAAGGGTGTGTGTGCAACATGAGCCTCTGAGTCAACAGTGTGATGCAGCAGCTAAAAAAGCCAATGATGGGCTGCATCAATAGGAGTATAGCGTCTAGATCAAGGGAGGTAATTGTACCACTATATTCTGCTCTGGTCAGACCTCACCTGGAATACTGTGTCCAGTTCTGGGCACCACAGTTCAAGAAGGATACTGACAAGCTGGAACGTGTCCAGAAGAGGGCAACCAAAATGGCCAAAGGCCTGGAAACAATACCTTATGAGGAACGGCTTAGGGAGCTGGGTATGTTTAGCCTGGAGAAGAGAAGGTTAAGGGGTGATATGATAGCCATGTTCAAATATATAAAAGGATGTCATCTAGAGGAGGGAGAAAGGTTGTTTTCTACTGCTCCAGAGAAGCGGACACGGAACAATGGACTCAAACTACAAGAAAGAAGATTCCACCTAAACATTAGGAAGAACTTCCTGACAGTGAGAGCTGTTCGGCAGTGGAATTTGCTACCAAGGAGTGTGGTGGAGTCTCCTTCTTTGGAGGTCTTTAAGCGGAGGCTTGACAGCCATCTGTCAGGAATGCTTTGATGGTGTTTCCTGCTTGGCAGGGGGTTGGACTGGATGGCCCTTGTGGTCTCTTCCAACTCTATGATTCTATGATATTGATAGGCATTCTGAAGCCTCCAGATTGGCCAGGCATGGTCTAAAGACTAGGATCTTAGGCTTCTGCCTTGTCCAGCTTAGCAGAACAGAACCTTCTTGCTGTAGCTCCAGTGCCAAGCCACTGGCAATGGGAACGCAAAAATGAACAAAGCCTCCAGGCTCTGGTTATGTCTACACATAGCCCCAACCTGGCTTTGTCAAGAACGATATTCATGATTTTGGAGGGGCAAGAGAAGAAATCCAAACTAATCATGTTGATAATGTTCCATCCCGGTGGCTTTTCTGTTTGTGCCAACACATTTCAAACCCAGAACAACTTCCCTGAAGAACTTTGCCTTTGGTATGCACAACCTCAAACTGAACTCGCCAAGTGGATGCTTAGAGTGACAGGCATATTCTATGGATTTTAGCAGCACAGAAACCTATTGTAGCAATCCCTAAGGAAGACATATTTGCTGTTAGTGGCTAGCTTAAGGTTTGTTCTTTGTTTTGTCCCCAATGGGGTTATTTCTGCAGACTGGGTTTTTCTTTACAATCCCATCCCCTTAGTGCTATTTGGCGACCATTGCAAAAGAAGGAGGCCAAGAGCAAATGAATGCAGGATAGACATGAATGCTAGCCTTAAATATATCGAGTAGAAGCATTACTCTGAGTAAGTCACTACTGGCTGTGAATGTAGCATCTGTGGAGTGTTCTCGTTTTTGCCACGTTGCGTCTCTCACTCTGCCTGGAGCCTTTTGTGCCTGACATTGGCCCAGTTCCAGAACAGCTTCTTCAAATGCCCAAAGACTTTGAGCTCATTCATTTCATCTCCACAGCTCCTCTTGCTAAATCCCAGAGCCTCACTGTCTTGCTTGATTGATGAAGGCAGACAGCTTTCTTTGGCTCCTATAATCAGGAGGAGCCACTGAATACTCTCCACAAATGTGCATGTCTTTTATGGATTTCTTCCTCTCCATTTTTAATTTGGGGTAAATTCATCCCAGAGGTGAGATTATAACTTTATTCCCGCCCACAAAAAATACTCCACAAGTTAATGAACTGAAACACAGTAGTAGTGTTTCCAAGAAAATGATTCATTTAAATATATCTAAGACAGGCATAGGCAAACTCTGGCCCTCCAGATGCTTGGGACTACAATTCCCACCATCCCTAGCTAACAGGACCAGTGGTCAGGGATGATGGGAATTGTAGTCCCAAACAACTGGAGGGCCAGAGTTTGCCCATGTCTGATCTAAGACAATAAACCCAGCAATCTCCTCTAAAGTATCTTCTTCCCTCTTTGGACAGCTCTTCCCTGAAGGAGTCCATGAAGCTGCAATGATAGCCCACTACTTGAACTATCTCTGCACCAGGAATGGGGAAAACATCTCAGCTTAAAGGCAGCGTTCCCACATGGGCAAGCTTTGGAGCAGTGGGTGAGGCCAGAGGCAAAAAGTGGGCAAGACAAGAGATGTGGT
Source organism: Lacerta agilis (assembly GCF_009819535.1). Taxonomy (NCBI): domain Eukaryota; kingdom Metazoa; phylum Chordata; class Lepidosauria; order Squamata; family Lacertidae; genus Lacerta; species Lacerta agilis. The sequence continues at coordinate 49,978,230 of NC_046313.1, forward strand.
CTCTGTGCAGTAGGTTACAATCTATACAGATGTCAGTGGTTTCTATACTCACATTTCCACTGTCCATCCAGACAAGAAAGTGGCATTATTCAGGGACACATTTCATCCAGGCAAAAGTACTGAGGAGGGTATTGCAGGGCCAGTAAGGAGGGTATTGCAGGGTGGATGAGGTAGGACGTATGGTGTGGGAAGAATCCCAAAGGCTTGACAGAGAGACCTGGAGGGCCACATTTGATCTCCAGTCATGAGATTTCCCAGCCTTACAGTACCTTCCAGGGACTCCCAATGCAGCACCCATGCACAACAGTACCTCCTATGGCACCTGCAAAAGGTCTCAGTAAATATCCACTCAAAATTCCACAATGCACAAGAAACAGATTGGTCTTCCTGTTTTCACTGACTTGGCCTCTCCCATATTGAACACACCCTCTTAACAAGACCAGGTTTCATTGGATGCCGGGCCCAGGCACCTACCCTCTTTCCATTATGAACAGAGGAGAGGGACAAAGAGCTTCTTTATTAGAGTGTGGTAGCAGATAATGTAGGAGACCTTTCCCATTGATGGGGAAGGGGCTGAGAGTGGCATACACCCATCATTTTGTGGTCCTGCCTCTTTCCCCACTCTCTTGGATGTGGCAGCCATTTTGTGTTGTGTCATGATCCATGGCAGCCATTGTGTGTTAATCTCACTCTCCCACAGCCATCGTTTTGTATTATGCCACACCCCACACAGCATCCATGTTATTGGTACCCACGGCACTTTTCCATAATTCCAAATGTGCCAACAAAGGTTGGCAACTCCTACTAACTATACACTATATCCTAGGAGAACTTGTTAATTCATGCTAATTCTCCTGCTGCTTTATGCTGGTTTTAAACAATTATGATTCTACTTTTATTCACCCTCTACTCCGCCTTAAAAAATAAATAAATCTGTGCCTCACATTGTCAGTTCTTGGCCACATTTCCCTGTTCCTGGTGACATGTGGCAAAGCAGATATGTGGAATAAAGAATTATCCAAGGGTAAGTGGTGGAAATGTTGTCAGTTTGGATAAGTAGCAGTTTAGGAAAAGGGGGTTGGGTGGGGCCTGTTCTTTGATGAATCTCTCCAGCACCTGAAACAAAAGCAGTAGGAAAGGTTTTGGCTTAAAATAAAAATCTGAGATTCAGTTCACAGCATTTAGAACATCTGTTTTTCCTGACATGCAACATGTTCTGTTTTAGAATATAAAGAACTTAAACATATTTTCATCTGTTCCTACTTTGTCTAGCAGCCATTGTTTCTCAAAACAAACTTCTGCCAATATCTAGGTTCATTTGATGGCCAAAAGTATGTCTCTCTGTAGGCTTTCTTTTGCATGTCTCTTCTTTCAAGTGCACAGCATTAAAAAATAAACTCCAAATGCTGAACATACGATTCTCTTCCATCCCAGAGGCTGAGATACTTAGAAATTTGCTTTTAGAAACAAACTGTCAAACAATGAAAGTGGGATCAGCTTTGTTTTTCATGCCTTCGGTGGAAATAAATGGTTTGCATCCTGGTATTTAAAGCCTCATTGTTCCCTGTAAAAACCCTCCAGTTTATAATGCTAGCCTAAATAAAATATTTTAAAAGATTTACTTATTTTACGCTTAATGTTTTTTCTTAATGTGAGACAGAGTCACTATCTGAACATAACAGACAGTTTCTACTCCAGGGCTTTGCATGCGACAAGCGGGTGCTAATTTGAGGAGAGAGGTGAATACAAATTTTGGGTTGGAAGGGAAGCAGATCGTGAACTTGTATTGGGGAAAAACCAACAACTTCGAAAATTGTGTGGATAAGATCCCTTCTCTTACTGAGGTGGATTCTGCTGTTTCATACACAGCACATTTCTCCTGGTGAAGGGTGGAGGTACTCTGGCCTTATAGCTGATCATCAGTAGAGCACATGGTTCAGTTCCTAGCATCTCTATCTAAAAAGGATGGTGATAAGAAATATTTCTGACCTGGAGAGCTCCTGCCTATACTGAGCTAAATCATAGAATTAGAGAATCATAGAGTTGGAAGGGACCCTGAGAATCATCTAGTCCAACCCCCTGCAATGCAGGAATATGCAGCTTTCCCTTACAGGGATGGAACCTGCAACCTTGGTGTTATCAGCACCACGCTCTAACCAACTGAGCTCTCCATTTGACCAAATGGACAAATACTGAATGAGATGGATCTGGCAGAAGGCAGATCCATATGCTCCTGATACATTATGGCAGGTGTAGCATGACCTGAAGACACATCCTATAGCAGCCTTGCTGAAGGTCTGGATCAGTGAGAAGAGGGGAGACCAGCTGGGAATCCTGTGCATGTCCTCTTAAGTTCCATGGAAGAAAGGCAGGATATAAACATAATCACAAGTATTTATTATTTCAAACATTATTAATACAGTATCTGCCTTCTCATCTTTTAAGATGGCTTATTTAAGATCAGACGATTATTTTTAGAAATCGGTTAATACATGGAAATATGGAAACAAAAACCCAACCATATGCCCGAACACATCAAAAACTAAGTCTGAGAAGCAGAGCAACTAACAGTAAGCAGCCATCAGGATGTGTAAAAAGATGGCACTGATTCAGTTTTTCTGCGGTGGGTGTTCCAAAGACTGGGCACTGCCAATGCAAAGGTTCTTCACCACCTACTTTGCCTCTGAAATGGGAGGACTTGGAGCAGGGCTTGCATTGATAACTTCAGTGGATAAGCAATTTCATATAGGAGGAGGCAGGTCTTCAGAAATGCCAGTCGTAAACCTAAATCCCAGTCTGGCCACTGAAGGTCATAACCTAGCTATGTTAGAAGGTCATAGCACTAGCTATGTTAGTAGTGTTACACAATTTGTAGTGAGAACTTGTAAACCAAACAAGGAGGTCTTCTAACAGACCTCTGGGAAGACATTTTAATTCTGTTTGCTGGGTTGTTGTTTTTTACTAGTTGACTTCTTGAAGTTCCTAATAGGCTTATATGCACCCCTGTGTGGTGGCAACCATTGGAGATAACACTGCTGGCAGGAGTGTCTCCTCTGCTGTACTTAAAATGGGTGCAACGGGGGCCTCCACGGTGGTGGTACAGCCCCCTGATCATTCATGCAGTCGCTGAGTGGTATTGCGTTCCTCAAGCATGAAATGAATGCAAATGCAACAAGCTATTTATATACTGTACAATAATAAAAATAACTATAATTTCTTAGGAATGTAATATTGGCTCTGAAGAAGCATATGCTAACCTAAGATTAAAGCCCATTGCTTTAACCTGGTGATCCACGACCAGCTGGGATCAAGACACTGAAATGCCCTTGAATTCTTTGCCAAGCTAAGCCTTTAAGTTACAAAATAAATATATTTGCTTGGGTGGGCCACAACAGAATTACTGCTGTTGCTTGGAGAAATGAGACTTGCATCAGATTAACCGCTAGCAGACTCTTTAGAAAGGGCAAACAGGATTCTGGAGAGTGCCTGTGTTTGGTCGCTTCCTAAAGCTCATTCTAGGGTGAATCCCATTGGTGCAGAGCATAGGAGCAGGATTCGAAGCACTTTCCCAATGTACCAGTGGAGGTATCTTGGTTTGAAGATGCAACATGAAGACACAACAGTGCAGCACATCCTATTTTGGCTATGTGGGACAACCATTGAAAGGTGGACATGAGAGACATAGCAATGTAAAGAAAAACTCTGCTCACTTTCAGCCTTAACAATTCTGAGTTATTGTTAACATTATTCCTAACTGTGCAAAATGCCGAGGGCTGCCCTTCTGCCAGGCCTACTTTCTTAGAAGAGGAAATATATAATTACAGTGTCTTTCCCGTTGTAATTTCCCTTTATTGCATTTTCAATAGATGATCTATGGTGCTAGCTATATATCAGCTATGCCAATCGGGTTATTCCCTCATTACTTGTCGTCTGTGTACAATTACGAAAGGGTGCTGTCTCCAGATCCACCAGAAAACCATTTTAATATCATTTCCCACTGATGTGGTGGTAGCAGAGAAAAGAGGAATTTCCTCCTAAGGACTTGACTTTCAGATGGTTGGTTTGGGATGAATAAGGAGTGTGTGTGTGTGTGTGTGTGTGTGTGCGGGCAGACAGTTATTTCCTTGGTATTATTCCTTATTTCATTTCTGCTATCTCCCTTCCTCCAAGGAGTTCATACATTCAAGATAATTGTGAAAGGATGAGACAAAAATCTTGGTGCAGCCGTTAGAGCAGTTTTTTTCTAACTACAGTAGTGCACTCCAGCTGTGCTGGCTGGGATTGATGGAAGTTCTGGTCCAAAACAGCTGGAAGGCCCAGGTTGGAAAAGCCTGAGATACAGCAATGGCCTAGGGCTGTGAAGACCAAAGTTCAAATCCCTGATCAGGCATGAAGCTTACTGAGTGACTCTGGGACAGTCCTGACTCTCAGTCTAACCTACCACTCAGGGGAGAACCACATGCATCATCCTAAACTTCTTGGGACACGAATGCACTTCATCCCTTAAAATGGTGTGGAGTGCTGAGCAAAAGTGTTTGGAAAACAAATACTACTGAGCAACACTGTTTACCTGATGTTAGCTTTCTTCTTCTTCTTTGGGAACAAAGATAAAGTGCAGCTGGTATAAGACAGGATGTAACTGACTTAAAGACAAACATTAAGAGGAATGTTGTGGTCATGGCCCTGAAAGCAGCTGTTTGTGTGTAATCACCAAAATATTTTATTCTCCAAGCACCTAAATCATTTGACCCACATGAGACAATCCAGAAACATAAAGAATCAGGGATGGGGGAAACTGTCTCTCGGTGTCTATAAATAACTCTCATGCCCGATGTAAAATAGAGCAAGAATAAAAACTAGATTTATTATACCACAGTGCTCCATTTGGTTTCGACTGAGGTGACCCACATCTGAGGGAGGGATGCTACTAATAATTATTTTTTAAATCACTGCACCGTATAAGCACTTTTGAGTTGAAATATCAGCTGAGATCTATGCTACTGAGGATGGACTATAGGTCAGTGGTAGAGCAAGTGCTTTGCATGCAGAAAATCCTAAAGCCCAAACTCTGGCATCTCCCGTTAGAGGATTTCAAACAGCAGGGCTGAGAAAGGCCTCTGTGAGTCAGAGTTGACAGCACTAGGCTAAATGTAGTGGGTAGGAGGTAGATCATGGCACCTTACATCTGCTGGGGTGTGCGTGCAAAACATGCTGGCATAGTTGGACATAAACTGATAATGCAAAATACTTTTCAAGTTCTTAAACAAGAATGCAAAGTCAGGATTACTTAACACAACTCAGTTATGTTTTATATGTTAAGACAAGCTGAATGTGGATTCTTTGTAAAGTTAAAAATGCATCAGTGGACACAAAGCAGTTATCCCTACCCACCCCGCCTTACAATGGCCCTGGGCATTCCTACTGGGCATCAGTGAGATGCTTATTGCTGCTGCTTGAAGAGGAATCAATGCTTTTTTGTTAAAAATTTAAAGCATCAGTGAAGAACCTTTTGTAGCATGAGGACCAGATTCCCTTCTGGGCCACTTTTTGAGAGTGATGTTAATTTTACCTTTGTGCAGGCTAGTCTGTACACACTAATATATACTACTGTCTCCCATCTAGACAAACAAGAGTTTGCCATAGTTCAGGGGCACATTGCAGCCAGCCAAAAACACTTCTGGTGCAAAGCAAGGGCAGTGAGGGGTGTGGTCTGGGGAGAGTTCCATGGGCCAGAGAGAGAATCCTGGAGGGCCACATTTGGGTCTGAGGTTCCCCACCTGTCTTAAACTATGAGAGAGTGCACCTTCAGGGGTGAAGTCAAACCACTGGAGAGTTATAGCGCCTGCTGTGGCTGTAGAGACTGCTGAGGGAGAGACGTGTTTTGTTGCACCTGGGTCAGATGAAGGCGTCCAGTTGTGCTGTTGCAGATGCACCATGGCGTTTCTTCTCTCTGTGCTCTTCCCAGAGGCCATTCTGCTGTGGATACGCAACCTGATTGTTTGTCTACAAGTGCTGCAGTGGTGCCTGAAGCTGGCTCCCCGTAGTTTACACCCTTGGGTATCCTGCCATCTTCCATTCTGTGGAGATGGCATAGACGTCACTGAGACAGGAGTGTGAACATGCTGGGAACATCTGGGCTTGGGAGAGCACATCTCTGCTTGAGACTCTGTACTGCTAAGTGATTACCAAGGCTGCCTTCTACTATTCCCTTTACATGAAAAGACCTTTTAAAAAATTACATACTCTGGAAAACTGGGCCCTAACTTCCTGATAACACCAAGGTTTCCAGTTGATAGGAAAGCCAGATTGCACGCAAAGAGGAAACTGGTAATTGAAGTTTCCACTTTCCTCCTGATCTCCATTCAGTTTTTATCACACAGTTTGGCTTACTATAGTTCGGAAAAAGAGGCCTACCAAAAATAAAGAGGTGTTTGATAACACATGTTTTGATGAATCATCTACGAATCATTTGTGGGAGACGCTGAAATTAGACAAAACACCAGAAACTATGTTGTGGCATTCCATCTTACCTTGGTAGGGGACATACAGACAGAGTAGTAAACCAACAGGAATTTTCTATTAGTAACTTGGTTTCTGTTATTTGCATAATAGAAAAATGTAAGAAATGTTTCCCACAAAATTACAGTGAAAATCAAGTGGTCCCCCCCCCCACGACATGTTCATAGGGGCATTTTAGTTAAAAGTTATTCTCAATTTTCACAAAAAATGCACAATGAATTCTAGGAGTCAAAAAATTATAGAACGCCATAACATGTGGAGTGGTTATGTCTCATTTCATTAACTAATCCTCCTGTAAAAAGGGATTTGCTTAAAGGATATTTTGAAGAAGGCTGGACAATTCTTCCTCATTCATAGTTGTTCTTACGAATTGCTTGGCAAAGCACTTGGGAGCTTCTTAACATTTCCAAGTGTCTGATGCTGAAACAGTATTTGCGTGGCCAGGCAGAGTCCCTTGAACCCCGGGCTGCCCCTGAGGGAAATAACGACACGTGACAATGTTCTATGGGATTAAATTGGCCACAACTTTATTAATATGCAGATGTAGGGCGACCTTGGCTCAGGCATTGGGCGTTTATCCTTCCCAGCCCCCCAGCCGGGGTTCTGGGTAATTTCAGGGTTATCCAGCATGAGTGGGGAGTGGGCTAGCTCTGGAGAACATATGTTCAAGCAGATAGCCCGCCCGCCCCCTGTTCGCCGCCACTGGAGGGGGAGGGCAGTGACGACCTCAGGGCATATGGTCAATGCCTCCCCCTGAGACCCCTTTAATGGGAACCCTGTTATTGACGCTGCAATGGGGGCGGGGGTCACCGCCCCACACCACACCCCAATTTTGTAGATGACTAAAGTATCCCACTCTTTTCTTTCTAACACTGAACATGAGCATTTCTGCTTACTGACCCATCCTTAATGACACACCCCTCCTTTCCTTTTTTGCTCTCTCCTAATACTGAGTAGTTATGGACAATTTCTAAGCCATTTGGAAATGAGGCTAATGCTGAGAAATATTTGTATCGTCTAATTGGATTGTGCTTGGTACTGTCAAGTAGCACGCACAGCTTTGACATTATTAATATTTCAGACGATGATACTGTAAAAGGAGTCACTTGGAGATTTGTCATCCATTTAAGTAATGCAACAGAATAATGAGGTTTTGAGACAGAGCCATTAGCTGCTCTTGCATGGCTGTCTGGTTGAGATGCTGTTGTTTGAAAGTCTATCAACGCCAGTCCTGGATATTTTGCTGCTTAATCAACTTCCTCTCCCAACCCCCAACCCAACCCCAATATGATGTTTCCTTCTTTCCTCTCTGCAGCAGTTTGTACCTGATCTGCCATTCTCATGAGATACCACAACCAAGCTGGTGTGGTTGTGCTACAGAGGGCTCTGGACTGGGAGCTTTGTGAACAACAGTCAGGGGGGATAGAGTGAGAGAGTTCAATTAGGATACATGGAGGGGGGAAGTGCTAAAGCTCTCTCCCCTACAGGCTACGGTCCTGATCCAGCTTCTCCCCACCCCAACAAACAAACAAAAAACAAGAAACCTCAACTGTGTATGAGCAAACTGTGTAACTATCATCATATCTAGTTTGGCGGCAATATCACATTGTGCAGGAAATCCAGGCAGCAGCTACTTCTAACTTCCCTGAGTGGCTTGTACAAAGGGAAAGTGAAAATTTTACTGCTCCTCTAAACTTGCCTCCCAGTCTGTTCCTTGCACTGTTCAGACCTACCTTTCTCCAGAAGATGTTCCTAAAAGTCCACAGAGTCTTAGTTTTTTACCCAACATTTGCTATTTTAAGTGTGAAATGGAAAATAGCCGTTTGTATTGTGAAATACCAAAGCTGTTTAAAGAGTAAAAAAATATATATGCCTGAATCTCTATTGTGCAGTGGGTCGTGAAAATCAGGGCTCATTTAGTGATCATTTGTTTCCATTCCATTCCATTCCATTATTTTCCTTACCCACAGACCATTGTTGGTTTTGGAGTCCGTTATACAGACAGCGGTGTGTATGAGAGGAAGAATTTATTGTTTTGAGAGTTTTCTCCTGCAAATCTTACTAATCACTGACAGATTTTTCTTAAACAAAACTCATTGTGGCTTCTGACATCAGCTTCACAGATGACATTCAGTCATGAGAATAAGTCAGAGATGGTAGTAGCAGGAGTAGGAGATGGAACCAGACATGCTGACAATTACCTCTGAGAATGGCTGTTGTGTTATGCTGCACAGTCATTGAGTTTAGTCAATAAAAGTCTAGTCAGCAGATCTTGAGATGCAAATTTAAAAAAAAAACTGATAGCAGTCAGAGCCCTGTGAGTGGTCTGCTGCTTTCTTGCTGAAGTTATAGATCTGGTCAGTTCTTTGGACGGCAGACTGTATAAGTATGTGATATAATACAGGGTGGTCGAAAAATAGCTATACAATCAATCAATCAATCAATGGATTAGTTTTCTTTACTGATATTGCGAATGATGAGAACTTGAGTCAAGAACAAAGAAACTGGATTCTAAAGTAGTATACCTACTTTTGGGCCACCCTGTATATAATAAATATTTTCATGCAAACATTCATAAGGGACAATTCACATAACTGTGCACAGAAAGAAAAACACCGCAAACTGAGTTGTGCACACAGGAGATTCCCATGGTTTTTACAGTGGTGTCTAATATTAAACAGGATGGTTGTGACTGTATAAATGGCTTCTACCTTTGGGCACGCAACAGATTCATTTGCACTACCTTTTCTTCACTCACTTACATACTGAATAGAGGAATCTGTTAGTATGGGCAATCATCTGAGGTGAGCCAGCAACTAAGAGTTGTGGGACATGCCAGAAACTAGGAGTAAAGAGAAATAAAGAGTTAGCAAAAACTAAAAGACAAACTATAGTGCAGAAGCAGAGGACAAACTAGGAGACAATAACATCCCGCTGCTCAGAAAGACTTCATTCCTCAAGCAAGAATCCCATTTTCCCTCCTGTCCAGAAGGATCCAGTGGCTAGCCTGAGTGGGGAGACTCAGTACAGGACTAGAGGGTACTTCACTGAAAACATAGATGTCAACTTTTCCCTTTTCTTGCGAGGAATCCTATTTGGAATAAGGGGGGGGGGAGTTGACAGCTATGACTGAAAAGCTGCCATTTTGCAGGTCACTTGCTCACCAAACAGGGCAGATCTATGATTCTAGCAGCTTTCTCCTGATACACTGAAATCCCGTTTATTTGTTTTCCCACAAGAGATCCATAATCCTTAATTCTCAATCAATAAATTGCAATCCAGAACCTTTCTGGTGGTCAGTGACTGCATGGTAAAGATGCTATTTTGACAGTGACTATGGTGTTCTCGTGATCACTTAATAAAAATCATATGAACCCTATTCTGCTCTATCTACTTACCCTTATGATTATGATTAAATGTATGCAACAGATTCAGAGACCACTGAAAGATGATGACTAATCTCTTGGTATGCAGTTGTTGTCTGAATAACAGTAAGAGTAACGTGACATTGAATTGTTTTAAAAAAGTCCTTAAATAGGAGCAAAAGTATATCATTAATACTGTATTTACTCAAATCTAATGCTCACTTTTTTGGCCAAATTACATTGCAAAAATTAAGGTGCCTATTAGATTCAATGGCGCATTTATATTCACCAGCAAATAATTTTTTTTGTTTTGTTTCAAAGTTATGAAAATTGAGGTGTGCATTAGATTTGATGGTGCATTAGACTTGAGTAAATATGGTAACTGAATAATTGTAATAACATGTACAGTATTATGCATTATAATGTAAACACACAAACACACCCCCTCTGCAAGTAGTGGCTTTGACAGTTGTAGAAACTTATCGGTGTAGAAGACTATAAATTCTTTGGGTTCTTGTAACACTGATTAGAACGTGAGTTCAAGATCAGCACTATACGTTTCACAAGGAAGAATTACTACAACTTAAAATGTAGTCATCATGAAAATAACGATGGTAAACAGTCCAGAGTTATCTTTGATTTTAACGTGCATTTGGGGATAATAAAATCTCTTTTGGTGAATACTGCATGTGAGATATGCAGATTCATCATTTCACTCCTTTTACCTTGTCACACATTTAAGGAATGCTTTGCTGTGGAGCGGGATTTGCAGTTTCCTAGCTTGCCAACATTTTTGTACGTCTGCAACTTACTGTCTCAGATGAATCCTAATTTTTGACTTTAGAGCAGCAGCTTGTTGGGAATTCATGAAACTTGTAGCTGTCACACTTTGGTTTACAGTAATCAAACCTGCACATTTCCCAGAAGCATAGCCATGCCAGTCCGTTTTAGCAAAAACAACGAAGAGCACTGTAGAACCTTTAAGACTTGCACGATGTGGGAGGGAATTAAAAAAAAGACTTAGCAACACAGAGCTTTGAAGCCTGTTGTTATGATGCACTTTAACATTTATGCTAAACCATACCACAAAAAGCAAACTTGGTCATCAAGCAGTCAAAACAAACAATTTGATCATTACAATAGTTTAATGGAATTAACTTAATAGTCTCATAAACAAACTGTATCACACAACTCTACCTGTGCATATTTATTATTTAATTTATATAGAGTTTGCAGGTAAAAAATACATAAATGGCAAGTAAATATGATTATGTGTGTTGCTATTTTCTGCTTTATGTGAAGTTGCCTTCTTTATTCTTTCTTATTTATTTATTTATGTAATTTCTCAGTTGCTTTATCTTGCCTAGGGCAACCCCAAACAACTTACAACCAACCAAACATACAATAAATCCCATATAGATAGGTACATTAAAACCAAGGGAAAAAGATAAAAGCATTAAACACATCCCAATCACTTTTAAAAGCCAAAGGCCTGGTATCTGAAGATATATAATGATGGTGCCAGGCACATATCCCTGGGGACAGCATTCCACAAATCACACAAAAGGCCTGTTCTTGTGTTGCCACCCTGCACACCTCTTGTGGAGAAGGCACACAAAGAAGGGCCTCAGATAAGGAGCGCAGGGTCTGGGTCTGTTCACATTGTGAGAGGTGGGTCCTTGAGGTATTTAGAACTACTTTCTTTTTATGGAAAAGAGTTTCCTTACCTTAAGTTACTACAGGCAGGCAGAAATCAATACATAAAGTCCTTCCTGGCATGGATATATGGATGGAAAAAGATACATCTGTTGATTTCTGCCTCTCATGCAATTCTTAACAGTAGCAACTCTACAAATTATAAGTGAGCCTCTGGTAAGCTATAGTTTTCACTAAGCAAATGTGTTATTATCTATGTGCCTAATGTTGACCTCAGTGAGATTCTGAGTGCATGCTGTAACATCATGTCTCTACTTCAACGTCTTTATTTAGGGACAGATATGATTTAATTTAGCTATAAGTCTTGTGATTATAGATGTTTATGGAAATATAAAATCATGGCTTCTGTAAGAAAATAAACTTCAGTTTGGAAGAAAAAAGAGGCCCCAGTCCCAAGCAGTCTTACATGCCTTAAACTTTCATGGATAAAAGTGAAACTCTGCATAACATTCCTTCATTATGCTCGCTTGAGCTAGATAGGGTTGCCATATTCTGAAGAGCAAAAAAAGAAGACACATTTGCCCACTTATACTTTTAACTATGGATCTCTATGACTCTCATCATGAAAAAGAGAATGTGTCCTGGAAAAAGAGGACACATGGCAACCCTAGCTAGAAACTATTATTAGTTCTAGTTCCTGGCCTCGGGGAGTAATGATGACGAGGCAAAACAAGAATTGGCCTTTTCTGCAGTGGCTCCCCAGTTATGGAATGCTCTCTTACATTGCCTTTAGGTGCCAGGCAAAAATGTTCGCCTTCAACCAGGCCTTGGGCTGATTGTCATCCAATGCCCTTTTGAATGTGTTGTGGAAGAGGTGATTATTGGGTTGTTTCTGTTTTCAGTACTGTATGTATTTTGTTTTTGTTTTTTAATATTGTAGTTTTGTGTTGGGAACTGCCCGGAGATCTACAGCTAAAGGGTGGTATCCAAATGTAATAAATAATAATAATGTAGAACATGGGCAGAGAACATCTTCCTTACGTTACTAAATAACTGCACTCAGCTTCCATACATCTGGGATTTAGGAGGAGAGGTATCCATGTTTTATTTTAGAAATGAAATACTGTACTCCCCAACTTGCTACCTTTCGATTGTAATCTTCCTGTAACTTTAATATCTACATGGCGTACAGAAATTCATTAGGTGTAGTGGCCCCCATCCCAGCATCCCTGAAAAATGGCACCTGCTGAACTTATGCCCACAATGTGGTTGTTGGAAGGCATGGGGATTCCACCTGAAGTACTACCTAACATGCCTGCACATTCAGTCACAATAGGGTAGAATGTCACTGGTTGTGAGCTATGGCAGCATAGGGGAACCTCCGGCCCATGGGCCTAATTTGGCCCACCTGGCCGCTACAAATGCCTTGGAAGGACATTTTTAGCAAGCCCATTTGCTAAAGCCCTATTTGACACAACTGCCATTTTTGGCAGCATTCCGCATGTTGGACTTATATTTGTTATGTATGTTCCTTACGTTTATGCGTGTTGTGCACTGTAGACTTAACCCAGCAAAAGAGGTTGGTGGTAAATGTTTGATAAACCACCAAATGCCTCCTTCCCTTCTGCAAGTCCAATTCCTATTAAAAACACAGGAGGTCCAGATAAGGAACCTCTCACCAATGGCCAGAGATGATGGAAATTGTAGTTCAGCAACATCTCAAGGACCACAGATACCCCACACCTGATTTGGGGGGGGGGCATAAGGAACCTCTCACCATAGGAGCCAACTCCTGGGGGCCGAGTTCCCATTGTGCGCCCCCTAAAATATTTGAGGGGGCCGGAACCCCCCCCCCGAAGTTGATGGGCATTGCCATTCAAATAGGGTGTGTGCACCGCATCATGTGACCTATTATGTGAGGCGGGGCTTACTTCTTTCCCCCTCCCCCAATATTTTATTGAAATTGGCACGCCTCCCTCTCCCGACCCTACCCCTTAGCGGTTGTGTGACAAGCAGAAGTTCAGCCGGTGAAGTTTCTTTCCTGGCATGTTTTCCCCGTCCCCTCCCTCAACAAACTACTGCGAAGAAGAGACACAGATAAAAAATGTAGGCCGTCCTGTCAGGAACGTCGCGAGGATGGAGGCGAGCCGCTGCTGCCCGAGGGCTTCGGCGCCGGGCTCTTCAGGTGCCCGCCGTTGCCGTTACACAAGCGCAGCCTAAGAAGAGCGGGCGCCGTTTCCCCCTCACGACGGCCGGTGCTCGTCGTGTGAGGGAAAAGTCCTCGTGGCCGGCCAGGCAGCCCTGCCGCCACCACCGCCTCCCTCTCTCTCTCCCTCCCACCCATCAGGCAGGCGCTCTTTCCCCCTCTCTCCCCGTCAGCCAGTCACTCCGCGCTTGAGCTGAGGCGCGGCGGCTGCGGCAGAGGAGCCGGCTGAGGCGCGCTCTCCCCCTTTCCCGCCGCCTCCTCCTTCCTCGCAGCCAGGCGAAAGGGGCTCGACTTGCCACCCGGCAGCGGCGGCTTGGGCTCCCGAGCGTTGTTTGGCGCTGCCTTGCCTGCGGCGGCCATGACCTCGAGCGGCAGGCGGAGAGGCCGGGAGCGGGGGGAGCCTCACCAGCAGGAGGAGGATGAGGAGCTGCCCGTGTACCTGGCGCGCCCAGGCACCGCCGACCAAGTGCCCCGCCAGAAGTATGGCGGGATGTTCTGCAGCGTGGAGGGCGCCTTCGAGAGCAAGACGCTGGACTTCGCGGCGCTCAGCGTCGGGCAGAGAGGGGCCCGGAGCCGAGCCCCGTCGCGGCAGCAGGAGCCCCAGCAGCCCCCGCCGGAGCCCGACGCGCCCCCGGACGAAGCCCCGGCCCGCAGCGTCGAAATCCGGGCCCGATCCGGCAAGGAGCGCCTGCAAAACCTCGACTACGAGGATTACAAGGTAAAAGGGGTGGGATGAGTCCCTCAAGGGTCAGAGGGGAGGCAGGGGGGCCGCGGAAAGGGGCGGGGGGGTGTCGGTGGGTGGCATATCTGAGATGGGAAACAAAAGATGAGGCGATGAGGGCGAGGGAGACCCGCAGCCTGATCTGGAGGGGTGTGTAATGTGTGTGTTCGTGTGGACGGCTCTTTGTGGTGCCTGTTTACTCGCGAGTAAAGCGCCTCCGAATCGCAGCCTTCGGCAGCTAGGCTGACACGAGACAAAACTACTTACTTCTGGGCTTGTGCGTGATTTGCCCTCTTGAGAAACGTCCGAAGCATCTTTCGAACATCTCGCCCTCGTCAAGCTGCGAAGCGGATAAAATTCAACAGAAGTTAAAACAAAACGGCACGAATCCTACTTGGCCGTACATTTTTATGGCCTGTTCCGAAGTTGATGATGGCTGTTGAGACGGTTACTAAGAGAGAGAGCCCCTAGCGCTCCCCCTTCCTCCTGAAAAATAAACTTAGCAACTAAATAATGTGGATGAGGCATCTTTTCAACACTTCTGCCTTGTGTTTCCTGACGTTCCAGATAAGCCCTTGCAGCTAGGAGTACCGTAATTCTGGTAAGATATCAGGGTTTAGGCATGTAAGAAACAACCCTACATACTCTTAGTGGAGCCTGGATCTTAATTGTAGAGGTCATGTGACCACATTCTAATTATTATTCACCATCCCTGTGAATGAATCAGTTGCTCATTCTGCTCTGTATATACTGTATCTTCTTTATTGCTCACAGAGGTTGTGGTTAACCAAGAGGAGGCTCTACAACTTTCTTCTGTTTCTTTTCAACAGAAAAAGGGAGAGACAGCTTTTCTTTGCCATCAGCCTGTACTGCACAAGCTGAGTGTCAGCATTTTTAAAGTTATTAACTTAAAAGCTCTATGCTCTATGTTCCAGGAATGGTCAAGTAAGCGAATCAGGAGAGAATGCAGTCAACTTAAGCCAGGATTGGTTACTTTAGAGTCAGTCCTCCCCATTTTCTTCATAAAAAGGATGAACTTGGAACTTAATTTAAATGGCTTGACTTTCAAAAGTTTGACCTTATAAGGAGCAGCTGAATAAAACAGGAACACCTTAAATATTACATCATAGAAGTAAGAGCTCTTTTGTCAGAGGTTACATGCACCCTTTTAGGTTTTAAAAGTGGCCTAAGCATTCTTTTGGGATCCAATAATTTCCAAGTCATTTATAAATAGCCTTTATATTCCGTTGTTCTGGCCTACTGCGAAACAGGAAAAATACCTGAGAACTACTAAAAAATAAGTGTCCTGCCTTCTAACCCCATCCCAGTTATATTTCAGGAAACCTTCTCTGAGCTGACACCAACAAAAGTTGGTACCTGAAATCAGGGGTGTGTTTTTCTGATTTGGGTCAGTATGTTTCCTTGAGCTCATGTTTTGTTTGTAGCCTTGGCTAGAATACAGGTGTCTGGTGAGTGATACCCACTCCTTTAAGGCTATGTACACATTAGTGGCTTAAAATGCAGCAAGGTTGTAGTCCCCATCCTCTCTAATTTTTTTTTAAGTCACATTTGCCAAGTTGCTGTGCACACCAGAGAGGGGGCAGGGATGTTTTCACCCAATGCACATTACCTGTTTGTTTTCCTCAAGCCTACAACCCACTCACCCTGAGCTTCTGCTCATGGAGCTGTCATATGTACGTGTAAATGTACACACTTCAGCTTAACTGTGAAATTGTGGATTATGTTTTCAAATCAGATGAAAGCTGATTTGAGGGAAAATGCATCAAATAGCAGTATTTGCCAAGAAACTACATATGGATTGTGGCTGATGTCATGTGGACATGGCTTCAAAAGCCAGTAGTGGAAGTGCACTGGAGCCAAAGTTAAGTGCTAAGTGTACATGGCTGGTGTTACTGATAGATGCTTCATACATGATAATTTCCATACGGAACTAACAAGTGTGGCAATGAAACAGAACCAGTGTTATGTATGTGGTAGAGCTTAAGTTTTGCTGCAAGAACATGAGTCAAGAATATAATGCCAATATTATTTACACAATGTATATATTTGTCACAAATAAAGTTTTTCAGATAAGTCTTAAGTGATGGTTTACATTGTTAGTTACTCCATGCAGGAGAAAGCCACCATGCATTAACTAGTTCTGAGTTCTAAAGGGGATGGAACTGTGCCAGATATAGGCATAAGTATTGGTTGGAAGTTCTCCTGTCCATTTCTAGGTCATTGTGGGCTGCTTCAGTGAAGTCAGCTGGAGCTGAAATTATCTATAGTATGAATTCCTATTTCATATGATTCAGTAAGGTTGCTGCTTTGCTAAGGGGCTGCCTTAACTGAATAAGGCCAATTTCACACTGAACTTCAGTTCATCCAGTTGTAGATGAGTGCTGGATCCTTGAGACTGGGACAACAGATTCTTTGTCACATATTAAGAGCTGGCACCCCTTTAACCATGTAAGCCAAATAAAACTGGTTTGAAGATGAAGTTCTTAAGCAGTGAATAGGTTATAAATGAAGTGTTGGTAAATGCTTATAATGGTATGATAACTTCTTTTTCTCTGGTTCTGCCTTAGAACAATCTGCATTGATCTAGGGTTGTTAGTTCAGGTATTCCTGATCTGAAACTTTGGAGGAGAGCTGTGCTGGATTTTTTAGCTGTGGTAGGTTTTTCTTCAAAAAGGTGCAAAGAATGTTGATTTATTAGTACTGTGCTGCCCTTCAAACAGCTTTTGCTAAATATTTGCCAAAAGAGTCTGGCATTACAGAGACTTTCAGCTACCAACTTCCTATTCAATTCCTAACTTACTATTTAGTCTTGTTTATCCCACCCTTCCAAGGAGATCATGGCAGAGTACATGGATTTCTCCCCCTCAGTATTTTTTCTTGCAACAACCCTGTGAGGTCAGTTAGAAATATAGTGACTGTCTGAAGGTCACCCATTGGTGGTTTGAACCCAGGTCTCCCAGATCCTGCACTTAAGCCACTGCAACACACTGTTTCTCTTAGGATTGCGACAGCTCACACAATTATTTTTCTTTACTAAATAAATAAGATCTTGGCTGGGGCTGGAACATGAGGGGAACTTTAACCATTTGTCCCCACCACTGTTCCAATCTGGATTGAGTGGGGGAAGAGTTGCAGTTGTTATTTCCTCCTAGAACATTGGTAGTCACTGGGCTGTGTGTGCATGCAATCCAGATCAGGACTATGTTGAGGACAAATGGTGGGAGCCCCCTTGCTCGCCTTCGGTCCCGAATAGGAATGGGGATTCCTGCAGCTGCTATTAAGTTAATGAAACTAGTATGCAAGGGCCAGTCATGTGTTAACATAATATCTTTGTTCCTTTGTGCATTACAATCTACATTAGTGCATAGGCTGAACCTCATCCCTTGAGCATCCTGGAGGCTCTATTGCCCCACCACGAATGATGGTAGAATGTACAACACTCATTTATTTGGGAAGCATATATCCCACCTTTCCTCTAAAATAATGCCCAAGGTAGCTTAGAGAAAGAAAATTCAATACCACAAATATAGTAAATCATGTTCAAAACATTGAAAACAGCAGACAAAAATCAATAAAACAGTTACAGGACTATAGCCAAATTTGCCAATGGAAGAAATACCACTATCACCACATAAAATACCCTCTTCTCTGGTAACTACTTCCACATCCTCTAAAGGCAAGTTTGTGAACACTCACAAATATCAATGGTTTTTTCCCCAAAACAAAAGTTGATATGAGTAGTAATTTCTGAGAAAAGAAAAGAAAAGACCACAAGACATATCCACATTGTATGCCTCAAAGAGGGTTTTCAGCATTACGGTATGTTGCCAACATCTTTCTGAACTAATCAACCCCTTCCTTATAAAGGTGCTGTGGAGTTCCATATACTCCAAACACCCATATTTCATTGAATCAATCTCAATTTTAAATCTACATATTGATGCTATAGCAACTTTCTGTCGATTGGAAAACATCTAACTCTGTTCTATTTGTCTCCAAGATCCTGAACATCAATTTTACAGCATTTCTATAAACAAGTAATATGGGTTTAATCTTCAAACATCCATTTCCTCCAGGAGATGCTGAGGCATTCAGAGCTGATGGTCCAAAAATAGACTAAAATGTGCTATGTTGAAGGTAATACCATTCAGCACTATTGGGTCAATTGGTAACCTGCAAAACTGAAAATGGCAAAAAAATCCATCTAATCCTATTAAGTGGTCTAACATAAATAAATACCACTTCAATCCACATCTACTATTTTATTATTTGTTTTCTTGTCTTTTGTTGTTATATTTGCAAATATTTTTCAAAATTAATTTTTTAAAGGACACTTGCCACACATGCACTTGCCATACATACAATACCCATAAAACACCCACAAACAGTAAACATACGGTATTTGCCAGGCATACATCTGTCTATTTAAGAATTCAGTACATACCATTTCCCACTATTTCTGGTTATTTCCCACTGCCTCCAATGATTTTTATATAAGTTATGCTGCATTCAGTAATGTTTTGAAAATGCATTTATCATTTCTTCAGTTCTCTCTGACATGCAGGTTGCTCACTTTTTTAAAACGTTGCTGCTAGCCTTCTTAAAGTTCCTCTGTCTGTTTTTCTCTGCTCTCTGTTGCTGGCTGGCTGCAGAAGTGCTATTAGTGTACCAACTTGTAAGGGACAAAGTTCTTAAATAAATAAGCACAAGAAATCCTCAAAACACCCAAGGAATACCTGAGCTATGGAGGGAGAAGACTGGTTGGTAAAAGGTTAAAAGGTGTGGGGGGACTGCTGTTGCCACCATTAACATTCATATACCCTGTACTGTATATGGGGCTGCCTGTGAAGGAAACTCGGAAGCTTCAACTGAAAGCCTCATTCCCATCATCACTCCAGAATGTATGGCATTTGAATAACTATGCAGACACAGCAGTTTCTTTTTTGCTGTGTTCTACGTCCACTGTTGGAGGCAAAATGCCTTTGAATACCAGTTGCTGAGTATCACAGTTGGGGAGAGCACCTTTGTACTCAGGTCTTGCTTGTGGACTTCCCCTACATCTCTAACTAGCCACTGTAATAAAGGATGCTAGACTATATGGGCCTTTGACTTGATCCAGCAGGGCTTTTCTTACATTCTTTGAGATTTCTTAGGTCCAGTACTGATATAAATTAGATCTATTCTAGAATGTCTGAGTAGACATATATATAGGATTGCACAATAAGCAGAGATAAAATATATGGCAAAACACTGTTTTGTGAGCTTTGGGAAGCATAAGGCAGAATGATTATTCTGTTAATTACATCTACTTCATCTACCATAATCCGAAAAAACCATTTTCTTATGTTTTCCTTTATCCGAGAATTGGACAAGAAGTCTTTGTCTCTTCAGCATGTGGTCAAGACATTTTCTCTTTTCCTAGGTAATTCTGTGAAGTGGGCTTTTCCTTGACAGCTGGCTGTAATACAGTATTGTACTACACAACACAGGCTTTACTGCAATTGCAAATTACAACTTTGTTGCAGGATTAGGCACAGAGATGATCTGGTTTATGAGGGAAAATGCTCCTACTCTTCAGTAGAAGCCAAAGGTCGCTAAGTAAATCTTCCTTCAAAATAAGAGTTTACTGAATAATCATTCATTTGTTGGTATCTATTGCAGCATTGTGTCATGGTTACAATTGTCTATATAAAAATCAGAATGTGTGAAATTAGTACATCTATTATTTATGTCTGACCTAAAAGGTCAGTTAAATAAAAAATATAAAGTGTTCCTACTATAAGTAACTTGTAGTAGTATCTAGAAAGATGAACTGAATCTCCTAATGCGGCTATATTATCATGCAGTTTCAAGGCCCATTTAAAATGCTTTAGGTTTCTCATTTTATGGGGGAAAATTATGTGTCTGGCTAACTTATGCTAATTAGAAACTTATACTACTTCAGAGAAATCAGTGCATAGCACTTGTGTGGAAGCACAAGTGTGCCCGTGAAGAAAAGAAGAAAATACTAGCTCTTAAGTTGATTATTCTGAAGGGAAAGTTTCATTCCATATTCAAAACTGATTGTAAAACGATTTGATCACAGTTTACCTGTACTATTTATGTATGACATTGTGTAGTGTGTACTTTGACCTACAAATGCAGAGGAGACTGATTGGTGTTTGGATGGAAATGCTCCATCCAATAAATGAAGAAACATCTCAGTAAGTGCTACATTACAGTGGTGACTACTATTAAATGCCTAGCTAAGTGGCTGTCCAGTTTGATGGGGTCGGATGAACGGAGAAAGAAGCCATGTCCTTCTTGCTCCTAATTTTATTTCTTGAAGCTAGTTGTCCAGGCCCAGGCCCTACCTCTGTGACTGTCTTTAGCTGCAGCAGCATCTGTGGCTAGCAGGCAGGCCTTCCAGCCACCCCTTGTTTCTCCCAGCAATTAATGGCTCAGGGTATTATTATTTTGGGACTAGTGCAGGTGGGAATGGAAGAAGACAAATGCTTGCAGTCTGTGGTACAGTTTGCTGTGACACTGATCTCCTTGACATGCTGCAGACCAGGTTTAACTGGGAGCGAAGACAAAGGCCCTATTCTCACATCATAGTAAGCTTACTGGGATAGTGTGAATGAGCTTGCTAAAAGAGGAACAGAGCAACTGTGATCTGGCATCTGGCATATTTGTGCATTTGCACAAAGTCATGGTTTGGCTTTCATGCAAACATGGCCAAATTGATTCCAACTTAGTTGGAATCAGCTTTCCTCTATTCTCTCAGCTGTGTCCTGCTCAACAATAGCTGGAAGAAGTGGTAGTGGTTCTCTGAATACTCCTATGGGAGACAGTTTTCCTCTTCTCTTTGTCTCATAGTTTCTTGCAGCTATTGTTGTTGGGCTATCATTTTTCAGCCAAATACAAAGTATAAGAGCAGTGGTGGAGCTGATCCAGCTCTTTGCATAGCTGCATTGCATTTTCCCTCTTTCCCTTGCATGCTCTACTTAGCTGGTGAGTGTGCTTAGTCAAAAATATTTTGTTGGCCAAATGTGGAGGCCTGGGTAACCTAACTAATCAGTGCAGGGGAAAGATCTTGGAGGAATTTGTATTCCATAATTAGGGACACTTGATAGGGTATATATGCTCAGTACTTCATTGGATGCCATTTTTTCATATTTATATTCTTAAAAAATAGCAGAAAACAGGCACATGCCTTTGCAAGCTGGAAATGTGCCCAAATAATTTTGTGCTCAATGTATTGTTTAGAAGATACAGTTTAGAAGATTTATAATAAGGGCCCAAAAGCATGAGCACCTAGTTTAGAAGGTTAGTGATTGATTGACTGATTGATTGATTGATCGATACACATACTTTTATATAAAGTAAAAACTGCTCACTTCTGGAAGTGCTCTGTTGTTTGGCCACTGGCAGATATATTTTGCCTTGAAGAACAATAGACATGAGGGTGCCATTATTTTTATTTGTTTCGGATTGTTTTATTTGTTACTCCCGTGGTGTAATTTCCTTTCGGACTGCCAGCTTAAGTTCACATATTTTGTTATGTAATTGCTTTAAGAAACTTCCTGTATTTTCATATAGCTGTTCACATACTGATCTGTGATTCTGCTTCAGCTGTGGACTTGGGATGGAATTTAGGAATGCAAGCCAGATTTCTTTAGTACTGCTCATTATTTTCAATAGATCTCCTGTATTTTAGCTGATATAGCATCTTTGTGAGAAAATGATAGATTTGAGGATGAATTGGGAAGCTCATCAGATGTAATTACAAGAATTGTTATGATTGTGTTATTTTCAGGTCATTGTCTGAATGACTTGGAAATGTGGTGTAGTGGGTTTCTTTCTTTTTTTAGTTGGCTGTTGATGAACTGTCAACAAAAAACTTTTCAGACAGCATGTAATGATCCAAAACTGGCACTGTTTTGGTTTTGATGGGAACAATGAAAACTTATTTTAAGAAACTTAAGAAAGAAACTAATGTCTGCAAGATTGTTAACAGTGGTAAAGCCATGGTGAATTCTTCTGTATCCTTAGAGTGTTGGAAAAGTCTGGTTTGGAATTCAGCCTTATTAGAGAAACTAACACTACAGGTACCAAAGACACGCATGTAGAGCAGTTTGAAGTCAATTCGAATGACGTTGTTGCTTTTCTAAATAAAGGAAACCGTGGTTAGACACCTTCAGAAATGTATTGTTTGATGTGATACCGGTATTTTGAGTTCACAGGTGTGGTACCTACAAGATTCTTTTTGTAAAAGAGGAATTGAAAAGGAAGTATTATTAGCTATCATGTTGGTTTGTATATGTTGTATGTTTTATTGTATAAAATATTTAATGTTAACAGGTGATTGCCACTTCTGCTCAGGATGAATATTATTATTGATAATTATATATGACTTATAGCTTCTAGAACTGCTGCATATGTGTTGATTATGAAGAATACTTGCATAGTATCAGGATGCTTGCATATCTAAATCAGGCATGAGCTCTGAACCAAATATCCCAAACCTTTGGAAAATTATTGTATCCAGTCTTCACTAAATTTGTACTTGTTTGACAAACAATTGGAACCTACTTATTTGTATCAGGTTGGAAATGATTGGCTTTATATGTCGTGTATTGTAAATGAGTGGACTAAAATCTAGGCTTTGGGAGATTCAGAAAAGCTGTGTGCTACTCCAGCTCTGGGCCTTACATGCTTTACTGATGGTGTTTTGCATCGTACTGAGTTTATGTTCAGCAAGATAATGGGAAACTTACAAATACAAATATTTGCAGTAATTGTGGTCACCTAGTGGAAGAATGGAAAAGACCCTGATGTTGGGAAAGATGGAGGGCACAAGGAGAAGGGGACAACAGAGGATGAGATGGTTGGACAGTGTTCTCGAAGCGACTGGCATGAGTTTGGCCAAACTGTGGGAGGCAGTGAAAGATAGGCGTGCCTGGCGTGCTCTAGTCCATGGGGTCATGAAGAGTCGGACACGACTGAACGACTGAACAACAACAAGTGGAAGAATTGTATACATTACTATCCGGATAGTAGTAGTAGTAAAAGCGAAATAAAGTCAGTATTGCTAACCAGAAAGATCTCACTTTGCCACCAAGTGCCCTATCCCTCCTTTCTGTAGCAGTAATCCAAAGATTAGGCCTCTTTCCTCAACTGTTTCTCCCATGAAGGAAGCAATGCCACACCTAACTCCTAAATGACATATAACTGACCCAGCCACCCAGTTCCTTAGCAGGCTATTATGCCTAGTAACGAAAAATGAGCTGTGCTATCCCACATTGAAGTAAATTTGAATCTAAATCTAGGCCTAGTGTGTGCTAGATGCTTTTTATACATGAATTACTATCCTAGTAGTCTCAGAATTGACTTTTCATAAAGAACAGTCACAGCATCTGAGTTGGAAATGATTAAGAATCCATATTCTTTTAATTAAATTCATTGGAAACATGTTGGTTTAAATTAAGGAGGAGTGGAGGAAGAGTAAAATGTTGTTTTGTCGAAAGGAGAAAAAACCATTTAAGATAAAGCATGATTTTTTTAAAAAGTCCAGTGCTTTGGAAAACTTTTTGTTGCTGGGATTGTTTGGCAATATAAATTACAGGCTAAGGAGTAGGTGTAATATATGCAGGAGATTCTAACATCTGTCTATTCCCATTGTGTGTGTTTAGTTAAAATTGTACAGGAAAATGTG
Source organism: Lacerta agilis (assembly GCF_009819535.1). Lineage (NCBI taxonomy): Eukaryota > Metazoa > Chordata > Lepidosauria > Squamata > Lacertidae > Lacerta > Lacerta agilis. The sequence continues at coordinate 50,002,415 of NC_046313.1, forward strand.
CAAGGCAGAACAGAAATATATAGTGCAGCTTTGAATGAAAAGCATCTGGACTGAAATCAGCAAAGTGCTTTCAAGGAAACCCAGTTACTGTCCATTTCAAGTTTCCCAAATTCAGGGAGAGGTGCTTATGAGATCATAATTGGAAAAACAGATGTATTCAGAGGACCTTTCCTGACAGTGATTTTTTTTGTTTTGTTTTGTTAAGTGAGCATTGATCATTCTGGCAACCATTTCTGGTTGTGTTTCTTTTTCCAATAGAGACTTTTGAGAGGAATTTATTTTAAAACCAACAAATCCTTAAGAAGTGTGCATGCACACGGACGCTTATACCCAGAACAAACTTAGTTGGTCTCTAAGGTGCTACTGGACAATTTTGTAATTTTTTTATTTAAACCCTCCTTAGTTGCTGGATTTTAAACTCTCTTTTAAAATCATATGCTGTATACAGTACAAAAAGAAAATCCAAAAAGACAACCTAAATATAAGTCTACAGAATATTCAAAAAGCTTCAAAATCAAGACAATAAAAAATATTCAAACAACAGTTGTCCCTACCGCCCCTTGCTAACACAGTCACATTTAAGAGTTGAAGGTTAAAGTTTGCACACATGTACTGTAATGGAACTGAACAGATAGCTGGAACTTTTTTGACAGTTGTTTGCTGTTACTCCCAGAGAGAGGCAAGTGTCATGCCACTCTTTGTTTGCTGGAGGGTTTATTGGGAAGTTACAGCACAGTATCACAAGCTATAAAAATACATTTTTAAGCCCAGTATCTTGTCTCCATTAACCATCAGAGTGTTCTTGTGTCCTGGCGTGCTCTGGTCCATGGGGTCACGAAGAGTCGGACACGACTGAACGACTGAACAACAACAAGTTCTTGTGTCCAGGAGTCTGAGCTCACCAGATAGACCTAAACACTGGACTCCTTCTTATGATGGACAATGACACTTAATTAGATGGTATAAACTAAGTATTGATACACTAATGCAGAGGCCTTTTATATTCTTCCTATCATGCTGTTAGCTGGCTATCTCCATAATGAGCTTTATTCTTGGAGAAAGGACTCTGATATTATAGCATCGGTGGTCTCTCTTTCTTGCAAGGGCATGTTGCATTGATAATTGTGGACTAAAATATAAGCACTCTATATGTACATAAGGCCAAACACCTATGAAAGTACTAGTGTTGCTAAAAATAAGAGACATAAACATCATCGTCATTTATTTAATTTAGTGACATCTGAGTGCCATAGACAAGGTAAGATGGGACAGATCCCCATCTAATATATAAATTGGACCGACTGGAGTATCTGTTAGTCATAGCTAGCCCTATATACAGTATAAAATTTTGCTTTTAACATCAGTTTCACACTGTTTATATATAACTGTGGCTAGTGAAAACATTGATGAATACTAGTATTTTAATATTTCGAGGCAACATTAAATTCTTAAAAGCCTGGGTGATCAGCACCTGGGATATTTTCTCCTCTTCCATGTTTCAGAGGTAGATGCTCTTTAAGACAACTTTATATTTGGGGAATTATACAGCATTTTTCTTGGTGGTGCCCTTCAATATTCTGATTAAAAACAAATAAATATATGGTTTGCTTGAAAGTATTGTCACACAGATCTAAAACTGGAAAGAACAGCAGCATTGAGACTATATCATATTGGTGTTTTAGCAAATATTCATTCACCTCATTAATTGTCTAGGTAGTAAGGTAAATGACATGTATCTTAGATGATAGGTTATACTGCCAACATTCAGAAAAGCACTGGTGAATATGATCTGTTTGGTGTATAGGATGTTCCTAATACTCCAGTGAGATCTAGAACTTGAAAGCTTTGTGGTTCTGAACCTCTTGCAGCTTTTCCTGTGTACTTCAGGTAGAAAATTTAAAATATGTTCTTCTCCATGTGCTGAAATTTTTACAGTTTCTTTATGCGTTAGGTTTTATGCATTAGTACTGCTGCAGTTGGCAAATACACCCCTTTGTGATATTTGTCAGGCTGCTTGTTTTGTGTCAGCCAATTTCTAGTGTTCTCATAGTGTATCACAGTCTTCCCCAATCTGGTACCCTCCAGATGATTTGGACTACAACTCCCAGCAGCCCCAGCCAACCTACTTCTTACTCCATCACTGGTATGCACCATTTCAGTACAAATGGTCCTCAAGTAAGCAGGTGGCTTTGAGGAAATCACACAGCCACCACGGTATAGAACTCACCACATACAACAGCTGCCATACTGATGAAATTTGAAGCTGCCTGTATATGGCAGACATCTTGCATGAAATGATCCTTCAAAACTACAAATACATCAACTCAATCAACCAAAGCATCTGGGAAGTATTGCATGTTGTACAGCCTCACTGTGTGTCTCAGTGCATCTCAAATTGCAGCTGTGATTGTGGGAATGCCTTGAGACTTTTGACAAGCAAACCGTATACATGGTTACAGTGGGGAAAATAAATTGTGTGAATTTGTCTTCAGACGTCTTTCTGTATAAGTGTGAATTAAAAGAGAGAACAGTTGCTATGGGTGAATGAAGAAAAGAAATTGTCAGAAACAAAAACAAATGTCCGATATGCTTTCCAGAAAGCAAGTTCAGGAAGCGGGAAAATGGCATTGCTTCATACGTGTCCAACTGGAGCCAGGCTAAGGCAATGTGTGGTTCCACCCGTGACTTTCCCACCTCTAAAATGGGAAATTGTTATGATCCTTTTATACTGACAAGTTTGGAGGAGGATGTTCTGAGCAGAAATCTCACCTCCCTCTTAACATTCTCAGTATTGTGTGTAACTGGGGGGGGGGGGGAGTGAAACAGGTGCTTTGGTTTTACAAACTTGCATTTATTCTTCATTCTTGTCAGCAACTGAATTATTGCAGTGGGGAGGCTGGATACTGTTCACTGTATTGACCAGGTGATAATTGCATTGGGGGTGGGAAGAGAAATATATTGCAGTGAACTTTCTCCTCTTTTCTAGGCTCAATTTACAAAATCCTCAGATGCCCTGTCCCATTCAGGATAGCTCTCTGGCTCTAACTAGGCTCTAACTCAGGATGTGGTGCTTTCTGTTTTTTTCCAGAAAGAAGAGGGTAATTTGGCAAAAGCTGTAATAAGCTATTTTCTCCTTCTGGCTTTCACAACTTTTCCTTGTGGCACTCTCAACAGCCAGTGATGTGGGGTGTAAAATTTTCCAGTGCTTTATATTTTTGTGGAAAAAAATCCAGTTTCATAGCTTCGTTAGCAATAATGAATGACTTCCAATAGCAAGTATTAGGGAAGCTTGGCCATTTCAAAGTTTATATAGCTTGATATACTAAATACAGGTAAAATGAACGTGCTAAATTAGATCACTGTCAAGGATATCAGAAAATGTTGCAGTGCAAACTGAAAATATTCCAGTGCCAAGTGCCTCAGTTCAGACTTTTCTGGAAAATCCACATCACTGGCAACAGCCCACATGAAGAATTCAGCTACCTGCCTACAGCTCTGTAGCAACAGCAACACCTCCATACCTGCCTGAGTCTTAGAACATGCCCTACATTGTTTGTTTTATCCTTCTTTATAGCTGTTGAATTTACTTACTTTTTGTTTAATGGAAGCTCAGGGTTCAGGCCTCCTTCTGGAGGTGGTGGTGGGAGGGAATGAAAATGAACATGAACATGAACTAGAAGTTGTTCAAAGTTCTGCCCCAAAATGAACTTAATTCACCTTTAGATTACCCAGCAATTATGGAAACTACTTCCAGGCAGGGCTCTTTTTCTCACCGGAACTCAGTTCCAGCACCTCTCAGGAGGCATTCATAGTGAGCACCTCTTTTTCTAGAAAAATAGTACTGCTTTCAGGTATACTGCAGAGATATTGGAACTAGCTCATTGAACTTCATTGAACTGAACTAGTTCATTCCAAACCCTGCTTATCATTGCAGATGTATTGCCCCAACAAACTGGGCTTTGAACTGTGCTTCTTCAAGGCAAACAACACTGTTACAAGCAAAGTGTCACCTTTAAAAGCCTTCTTTTGTTTGAAAAGCTGCTTCAGGAAGGGACAGTTTAAGAGTTAGAAGCAAGGAGTAAAGTACTCCCTGCACCTATCTTAATGTTTCCAAAGAACAACAAAGCAGTTGCCTGAGTATCATTACTGATTAAGAGCTTCATTAACTACAAAACCCAACATGTGGTATCCCCTCCCAATCTTTCATAGGATTTTGTAGTCATTTTGTAGCTCTGCCCAAGTCAGTATTAGCACCCCAGAGTCTTTGGGCTATACAGTGGTACCTCGGGTTACAGACGCTTCAGGTTACAGACACTTAAGGTTACAGACTCCGCTAACCCAGAGATAGTACCTCGGGTTAAGAACTTTGCTTCAGGATGAGAACAAAAATCGCACGGCGGCGGCAGCGGGAGGCCGCATTAGATAAAGTGGTACCTCAGGTTAGAACAGTTTCAGGTTAAGAACGGACCTCCAGAACGAATTAAGTTCTTAACCCGAGGTACCACTGTATTAAGACAAGATGTTTGAGATCCATTATGAAATTTGGACAACAAAGCATTGTAGGGGGATGGGGGGGTGCAGATAACGACAACCCTTTCCTTGCATAGATTTCCCATTGTAAGTGCTCCCTAGCTGCCCCATAATAGGTGCTTGGGTGAAGGCATTTATGCCAGAAAACAGTGCAGTGGGGAAGGGTTCTACCTTCCCATCCTCACAGTACCAAGGTCTTGATTTATTCAGAGGGAGGAAGAGAGAGTTGTTGCTTTAAAAAAAAATGAAAAGGTTGGGAGAACCAATCATGGAACTCAGACATATCTAATTTGGCCCACTGCTGCAGAAATTGGGTGAGGCTTATATCATATAATGCACATCAGGAAGTCATCAATGGTGTAAGGCTGATGCAGAGTATGCATACTGTTTCCAGTGTGATTTTTGGCAGAAGCAGCAAGACCTAAGCATTTTTCTTTTAAAAAGAAAGAAAGAAGAAAAGAGTGTGTCTTTACAAGGGTAAAAAAGGAGATATGAAACAGGCCCAGAAAGGAATGCTGGCAGCACATCCCATACAGGATGAATGTAGGGAAAACCATCAAGTGGAACAACTTCTAGCCTAGACTTGGCATGGAAGTTGATGTCTTGTGCAGTGAATCTGAGAAGTAAAAGCTTTTTCAAAAATGTCATTAAAAATGAATGGTTAAAAGAATAGAAAATGTGACTTGGCAACAAAGAAAGCAGAACCTCCCCACACTTCCCAGAACATACATGCAGCCTGCATGGTGTAGTGTGATGTAATGGTTAGTGTCAGACTAGGACCTGGAAGACAATGGTTCAAATCCTCACTCAGCCAGGAAACTCATTGGATAACCTTGGATGAGTCTCGGCCTAATCTACTTCACAGGGTTGTTACAAGGATTACTGGCAAATGAAGCAAGAGAACCCTGTACACTGCCATAAGCTCCTTGGAGCAACAGCAGGATATAAATATACAACATAAATAAATTAATGTATTGTTTCTAAAATGCCATGAAATCAAAGAAGCTTTTAGTTGTGTTGCTACAGGGGGGGGGGAATCAACTTCATTTGGTGTTGCAATACAGTATATAGTTAAATAGTGCAGAAAGTAATAGTATGAATACATGTCAAACTTTGGTCAGCTGACAAAGATTCATTATGTGGCAGCATTCATCTTGTAGTTGCAGAGGCAAATCAATAAATGTTTCAAGAGGGATGGGTGGTGTGTGGTTTGTTTGTTTTTTTCCTAAGGGATCTGTCTTTAAACCACACCACCCATCATCTAGTAATACACACTGGGTAGAATTCAGTGTTATACTATTACAAACATTTCGCTGGACAAATGGAGCAATTCTGTCCCTCCCTTTCTGGATATTCTCCCAACACCAGCAGCCAATTTCAGGGTAGGGGGCGCAGGGAGGCAAGGGAAACTCCCATTGTGTAAGTGTTTGCATGGGGCTTCTGCTGATGGGGTTTGTTAAGTGAATCCCAATCATGAAGTTTTATCTAAAAGATACACAAGTGGAAGTTGCTTCTGCTCATTCCCCCCCCCCCACTGCAGTTCCCCATATTACACACTAGCTCTTTCCTGAGGGTCCTCTAACCTCAGGAGAAGTTTTTCAGGGCGCTGTAATGGGCCAGAAAATCCTGTTATACAAGCAGACTTATATCTGCCTAACTTTGGATACAGCTTATGAAATGATGTGTGTTGTAGTCCAGCAATATTTGAAGGACCATCCCTTGTTTTTGTATTATGTATAGATTCCACCCTGGAATCTATTGGATGAAGGGCAGTATACAAATAATTTAAACAAATAAATAAAATAAAAGGAGTGCTTGGTTCCATTTGACCAGGCTGACTGTCATCCACCTGCACCAATGCTGATTTACTAGCTCTGTGTTGCTGCTCTCCAGAGACAGTTTACCTCTTTGAAGAGGGAAACCATACTTGCAAATGATTCGAGAAAGGCTCCAGGCCCGTTTTCCCGCATTCCATTGCTGTGTTGAGAGTGCCACTGCTTTTGAAACCTAAATGGCATCACCCATTCACAAGTGGACAGTATCAGGCTTAGGGGAATCCAGAGATTGTAGAAGTACAAACAATTTCTATGACAAACTCTAAGGGGAACTTCAAAAACATCCCCCCAAAGGATTGAGCATGCTCAGTGGCTATGGAGTTTGGGGGATGAGGAGAGGAGGGAAATGGAGTGGATACAATTAAAGAACAGAGTCTTTTGCAAGAGAGTTTTTATAGCAATAAATAAAATCACTTGCTGGATCTAATATCACACAAAAAGTGACAGGTGCCTTTCCCCTTTCCACCATAAGTCCTGCCCCTTTCATTGGAAGTGCCACCTTTTGATATACATTTTATATTGTTTAATATAAATTTGATACAATATATTCAAAGAAGCGATTATAAAAGTTTGTTTTAGGGTCATGTGACCCGTGTACATGGCTGTCTCAGTGCCACAAATCTGACAGTGGGTTTTGAGTCCCCGTAACCTAAGGTCTAAACCACAGAGCCTAGGGTTTGCTGATCAGAAGGTCAGTCGTTTGAATCCCTGCAACGGGGTGAGCTCCCGTTGCTCGGTCCCAGCTCCTGCCAACCTAGCAGTTCGAAAGCACCTCAGAGTGCAAGTAGATAAATAGATACCGCTCCAGCGGGAAGGTAAACGACATTTCTGTGCGCTGCTCTGGTTCGCCAGAAGCGGCTTAGTCATGCTGGCCACATGACCCGGAAGCTGTCTGCGGACAAACGCCGGCTCCTCGGCCTATAGAGCAAGACGAGCGCCACAACCCCAGAGTCATCCACGACTGGACCTACCGGTCAGGGGTACCTTTACCTTTACTAAATGTTTGGGTTGCACCTCCCCCCCTGTAGATGTCATCACTTTAGCATCCAGCCTAGTGTTTGAAATTCTCCAGTGTGTGTATAGTCTCTTCAGGGTAGCCTGCCCTTTGCCCCAGCTACAGAACAGATGTAGATGACCCAACCATCCTTACCCCAAGGCTTTGTGAATGCCAATAGGAACAAGCCTTTCCATTGACCAGACCAATGAGCTTTTTGGAAGACAGGGACATGCTTCTGGGGTATGAGAGCTAGGAAAGGTATAAATTTGAAGGCTGTTTTTTCTTAATACATTTAATACACTTGTCTATTGATTTATAAAATCTCATTTCTTCTTGGGGCTAAGATGCAGAAAATGATTATTTGTTACAGAAGTTCCATGTCTTTCTGTGGAGATCCTGTAGACTAGGAAATCCATATATTTTTATTAAGGGGATTTAATGGAACCACTAGTATATATGCATTGCAGAAATACTCAGTTTTCATTAAATAATATGATGCACAAGTTAACTTCGTGCTATTTCTGAAAAGAAACTCTAGCCATAGGTAGTTCAGATTACTTGCTGTCTCTTTGGCTTTATATTTGACAACAATTATTTGCTGTGATCTTGCTGTGTTTGACAAACCCACCACCTGCTCCAGCTCCAAGAGAGGAGGAAGGGAATTCCTTCTAATTCCCAGTCTCTAAGCATAAGCCGCTCCACTGAGCATTTTGATGGACGCCCTTGGCTCACTTTTAATCTTCAAACCAGTATTGGCTTTTCTATGGCATGCCAGGTGAGATGCATGCAAAAGAGGAGATCTGAGAGTGGAACAAGAGTAGAAAGTGGGAAAGGTTAATGTAGCAGAAGGATGCAGGTTAATCAATATGCATAAAGACTCATACAAAAGAAAGCCCATGTTTGGGTCCACTTTATTCTCTAACTTCTCTGCATGAATTCTGAGGGTGGTGTAAATTGTTGAAATGTGAAAGTCCCTGGAGGTAAAAGTTCTTCATTGCATATTTATCAAAATGAACAATCACTGAGCAACAAGAGCTGTTATACACAAGTCAGAGTCATTCAATCATTTGCTAGCTACTGTGGAATTACTGAATTTCCAGTCAGCCCAACTGGCAAATGTTTTTGTCTCCACTGAAAATAAGCATTTGTAAGGGTAAGTGCGAGCCATCCCTACTGGCTTAGTCTGTTGGCTGACTTGGTAGGTGGTGGACCCTAAAGCGGCTCTGTGGTCTGAGCACCCACAGTCCTGGACTCATACCAAGGGGTTTGTGGTTAAAACCCTGGGTGCTTAGTGGGAATTCTAGAATGTGCCTTAGAACAGTTTGCTTCTTCCACAAACTCTAGTGGCGGACTATACAATATTTCCTGTGCCCTCCCTTCAGCTTACAGAGCAGATATTTTGTACATATGTTCTGCAAATGGATGATATTATCTCACCTCAGGTATGAAGTGCAATATCCACAAACCACATCAACAATCTTAGACCCCCTAACCACACTGTAAAACTTTTTAGAACAAAGAAAGCTTATATTCCAGAGGGCTTGATGATGAGAAACATTTTGATTTTGCTTGTTTTGTGCTCTAACCAGCTTTATGTATGTCAATTACTTTTCACATGCCCTGAAAGAAATGGATTTTCAAATAAAAACCTTCACAAAAAATATTGATCATTTTGACAAAAATATATATATGAAAAAATATATATATATTCAAAATATATATTCACAAAAAATATTGATCATTTTGACAAAAATATATATATGAAAAAATATATATATATTCTACAAAAAGGGTGTGTGTGTGTGTGTTGTTGTTGTTGTTGTTGTTCTAAAATAAAATTAGGTATTGCAACCCTGTTGCACTTCTCCCTTTCCTGCACACACTATTTTCCGAACAACAGCAGGATTTTAAAAATGGGTGGATTTTGAATTCCTTAGGGAGCACCTTCCAGTGATATAGGGTTGAAATGGGTTGGGTTTTCAAGCTTGGTCTAAAACCATGAGAACAAGAAGATTACTTTGCAGGGGATGGTGGAAGAATCACAATAATATGAAAAATGATGATAAGGTAGTAGCTTTCCAAACTGTGTGTCACGAAACATTAGTGCAGGGGTCAGCAAACTTTTTCAGCAGGGGGCTGGTCCACTGTCCCTCAGACATTGTGGGGGGTCGGACTATATTTTGAAAAAAAATATGAACAAATTCCTATGCCCCACAAATAACCCAGAGATGCATTTTAAATAAAAGCACACATTCTGCTCATGTAAAAACACCAGGCAGGCCCCACAAATAACCCAGAGATGCATTTTAAATAAAAGGACACAGTCTACTCATGTAAAAACACACTGATTCCCGGACCGTCCGCGGGCCGCATTTAGAAGGCGATTGGGCCGCATCCGGCCCCCGGGCCTTAGTTTGGGGACACCTGCATTAGTGTGTCAGCTGCAGTGTGTAGGTATGTCATGGGAATGCTCCCCATGCTCTTCCCAGGGCTGGAAGAGGGTTGGTTTATCCTCAGCTTGCTAGTAAAACTGAATTAGTGTGGTTTGAAATGATGCATTGTCTAAAAAGTGTGTCACCAAAATGGAAAGTTTGGAAAGCTATGTAGGGATTTTAAGGAGACTTTCTTACAAAAGAAACACTGTTGAGAATCAGTAAATACGAGTACTAGCTTAACTGCCTCTTCCTTTGCAAAGTTTTTAGTCTGCTTTACCACATGCAAACTTAGCTGCTACTCTTCCACTTATGTACATTTTTAAAGCATCTGTTTTAGACAAGAAACAAACTAGAAGTCATTTGTTGCTCAAAGAGATGAAATATCTCTGACCATTTCCCACTGGGTATCTGTGGAGACTTAATTCCTAAAATCCTATCTGCTTGCTAGTCTCTGGTGAGTTTGATGTGCTTTTCTGACTGCTCCCTTGAATTGTCAGTGCTGGCTTGTAGCTCCTTGCTTCTTCTGCAGTAGCTAAAGTCCCTGGGAAAGAGCTTATGGGCCTTGCCCAGTCCCTTTGCAAATCTGGTAGCCAGTCTTTCCACTGCTACCCTCTAGCGGCTGTCATGCCTTACTGCCATGACAGCAGCTCGGAGTGGGTGAGGCAAATAAGGCGAGGAGAGAGAAATCAATGCACAGAGAAAGCGAGACTGGGAAGAAGTGGAAGGGAGGAGTCGCCTCATCAGCCATTCTTGTCTTACAGGGTCCCAGCTGTCATTGGTAAAAGAGGAGGGAGGGAGAGGATTTACTATTGTGTGAAACAAGTGGGAGGGGGCAAGACGGAGAGGAAGACGAGGAAAGGAAGGAAGCACCATTTGTTTCACCTGAGCTTGAGCTTCTTTGCAAGCCGGTACTGCTCCTAGGTTGGAGGATAGGAGCTGGTTCTACCCCTGCCACAACAGCCGAACGTCATGTCTGGTTATCAGGGCAAGAAGAACATCCCCAGGATAACAGTGAGTGGCTTAACATACGTATCTTCTTTCGCTCTCCCCACCCTCCGCTCTTCATGTTTGCTGCATTTATGATTTTGTCTTCACATTTGTTTTGTATTAGTTTACTCATCCCCACCAGCTACTACCCATGTCAGTCTACTTTTGTAAGAAGCTGGTGCTGATTCAATTCATAGTTGCTAGGGATATTAAAAAGCCAGCCAGCTTGCAAAAATGAGGTGCATGCAGGGGCAGCCCTGATTAAGTAAATCTTGGGACTTTCATTAACTGTACAATTGACACGGTGGGGGGGGGGTCTTTATTGTCTTGTGCTGTTAAATTACTGTCTAGGAGGACTGTACTTGTGTGAAGCAGTGATATCAGACTGCAGTATCTTCAAGCCCCAAAATGTTGCTATCAAATCTGTCTTCTCCCCCCCCCCCCGACCTCCCCCTTCATGTCTGTTGTCCATGTCTGTGGGGCATGGTGAGGATTTAGTGACATTCTGTTTTCAACCCTGCATGTTGGGAGTAGATGTCCCTCCTTGTCCAGTTCAGGATTTTAAATGCTTTGGACAGACCCTTGTTTTTGTTTTTTGTTCTGTCACCACTCCTTTTTTTTTTTTTTAAGCAGGAACACTGGTATGCCTAAGTTGCCTGCTGCATAGTTTCGTTTGCTGCATATTTGGGTGCGTCATGTGCTTTGACTGGCTCAGGAAAAAGAGGAATTGATTCTTCTGTAAATGTGAAAGCTTTGTTTTACAAATGAATGTGAAATATAATTTTCTCTTCTTCTAAATAATGGTTTGCTTGTTAACATGAAATAAAAACTGTCTGTTGGAGAGCATGGGGGAAAATACTGTGAAAAATAGCAGCGTGTTTTGCATCTTTGCATCAGTGTGTGCCCTGCAGATGCATTTCCAGTGGCTTCATACTCCACCCTGATTTATTGTTGATGCAATGAAATGGCTTGCAGAGGGGGTACCCCCTTGGTCTTTAATAGGCCTGGGGTTTATTGTCGCTGGCTTCAGATGCAAGGAGTGCAGCTGTGCTTTGTCTCCAATGCATTTTAATGAAATCTTTTGTGGGATAGGGTATGCATGGGGGAACGGGTGGCTACTCCATCTTTGAGGCAAACAAAGGAAGCAGCAAAACCAAGCATGCACACACACCCACACACACACACACACACACACACACTCACAGGGTTGGAGGGGGGAGAAGCTTAGCAGATATTTTGTCTTCCACTGTACCTGTTTAGAGGGCAACTAAATTCACTAAAGGATTGCCTTTTCTGATGGGATTTTATTGAGTGCTTTCTTTTGTTTGCCCATTTAATGGATTAAAAGCATTTGAATCAAATTGATGCTTATGAATTCATTTTGTGATGTGTGGGGCATATTTTCCTACCTGTGACCTTAAATAAGGAATGAGTTTATGTTAACTACAGCTGCCAGTTTGTTTTTGTCACACCCACACCCACACCCACCCCACACCCACCGAAACAGCCGTTTTCTTGAACCTTCCTTGGAACAGATATTTTTATTTTAAAGTGAAAAACACTGAGAATTGCAGTCTAGACAGTTCGGACTAATTATATAAAAGAAGTAGGCATAGCCAACATCTTATTTTACACTCACATTGCTGGCACTACTGAATTATTTGCCTTTAATGGCAAAGTCATTTAATATTTAAGCCAATTTAACCTGCTTTCAGATAAAGCAGCTAGGTGTGTACATGCACAGTATAATACTGTACTATAAAGCAGCCATGTGAAGGTGGTGCATTTTCTTATCTCTTAGGTCTAGAAGGTGTGACCTACATTAGCTAGCTAAATCCCATGATATTGTTTTCTTTTGTGCTGCTGCACCTGACTGCAGCAGTTTTGCCTCTGACGCTCTGTGCAGTGGGGCCGCACCTATCTTGGTATTCAGCATATGCTTTCTTATGCTTTCTTTGAAATAGTGGAAAGTCCAGCTGCACTAGGGTCCAGCTGTTCACTATTGTGTGTTGTTTCGTAGTTCTTCTTTGGTTATTTTATGGCTGCAATTAGCTTAAAAAATTATATGACATTTAGTGCTATGGATCTAAAGTTAGGTTAAAAGTAGTGATAATTAATAAATATATTATTTGAGGGTGATATTATTCTTTTCATGGGTTTTTTAAAGCCTTCTCAGCCGCACTCTCTCAAATTAATGTCATTTTAAAAAGCAGTTCAAGATGGTGTAGCTGGAAAATAAATGGTAAAGTTAGGTATCCACCCTTAAAGATGCATACCTAACAGTCCTCTGATAGTGTTAATAATTGTCAATTCTATACCACATGGTGACCACATAGTACAGAACTATAAGATGTGTACTGTTGCGAGAATGTTCCTCATTCAGTATATGAGATGTTGGTCCCCTGAAGACATGACACATTGAAGAACTGCTTTCTTAGGAGTGCTGGGGGAACCCCACCCTCACTTTCTACAGGAAGGTGCATCCCTGCATTTGAAAGGGTGTGACCACCCAGGAACCAGAAGTAATTTCCAAGAGGGAAAGGGTATACTGGTATTCAAGATTTTATCTGCCCACAACATTGATTGCCACATGTGGCCAGTTCAGGCTGTGCACAGCCCATCGTTTTTTTCTCATTTGACAGGTTGACTAACAGGGGATTGCAGTGCTGTAGAAGAACATCTGAGATCAAGAAAATAAACTCTTGAGGTATAAGAGCACTGAATCCCTTTGTCATCATAGCTGGCAGTAAATCTCACTGCTAGTAATGAATATTGGAGTGAAAACAGTAGTATTCTTCCACAGGCAGTAATGTGTGCCTGGTTGTATGGGTGGGGCTCTGCCTAAACTCAGGCATAACAGTTTCTGCGTGATCCTTAGGGATAAGCCAAAATCTTGCAGAATAATAGTGTTGCTTGTTAGCTTGTACACAAACTAAGAAATCCACTACAACTTGTGCAGATATTCATCTTGCATGTTGTTGAAAAGCAGTTTGATGAAATGGGAATGGCAGGATGTCTGCCTTGTCTTTCATACTGGTGCTCATGAGCAGCAGCTGTATTGTGCATATGTGGCTATTTTCACTGTGTTCTCAGGGCGTTGCCATCTTGAATATGGCTATACATGTATAGTGAGATTACCTAGACACCTGAGTTAGGAAGATGGTGAGGTAGACTGAATAAAATAAGTTGTAGATAATATATTGGAGCTGGCCAATATTGCAAAAGCTCAGTGGGCTTAGGTTAGGAAGTAAAGATGTGAGACAGATAAGATACAGACTATAGTCACTATACAAATAGTATGTGTTTTGCTCAAAATAGACTCTTGGGGATCAAAATTAGAATTGATGCTATGTTTGTTTACTTTTTTAAGTCTTGCCAGATAAATTGACTATACTAAAGACAGTAGCTGAATCTTGGATTACATGCAAAGAGCATGCAAATTCCGATCTGGAATATTTCACTAGTTTGTTTTTAACTCATCAATATATTTAGTAGAAGGCTTTCATCTTCACTTTGCGAAGAAAAATGGAGTCCTGAAGGTAAAGTGACTTTCTCAACTACATCTGCATCAACTACATGCTTTTATTTTTAGACCAGTCTTTTTTCCACTGGGCATCTCCTAGCTCCACAGTATATTTCTGTTTATAAAAATATAGTTTATTGGGGAATATACCATATATACCCAATTGGCGAACCTGGTGGAAAGTTGTTCATGGAACTGAGGTTTCTAACAGTAACCACACCACCAGGATAATGCACACCTTGTACAGTATGTAGAACACTATTCACTTGCCCCTGCAATTCCCAGAGATTGTGATTTTTGGATTGTCTTGGTAAAAAAGAGGGGACATAACAGCACTCTTTTACAAGAGAGAGCTGCATTGTTGCCAGTGCATTACCTTTGTAATGTTTCTTTCAGTAACAGGAATGACATTTAAACTCTGCCCTTCTTCCAAACCATGTGCCTTGTAGACTGTAAATATGTAAAGTATTATCTTCCTGGCTGAAACTAACCTGTTCCTTTTCTAACCTGAGTCTCGAAACATGTACCCAGTTACTGTATTTCTGAACATCTTTTGGCCTGTGAAGTGTTGCAGAGCACCAGGAATTGCATGCAAGTGTTAAGCAAATTGGAAGAAAAGTAATGGCGAAGTGATGGTTTTCAAGGAAGTATACCTTTATTACAGACACCCAGAACAGTTTACATAGGACTCCTTGATTCAGTCATTTTAACAGGCCAAATCTGCTTAGTTGCAATAGTAGAATTCCATTGTCTGCTGTGAGACCATTCTCTATACTGTATAACCCTGCATTGTATAGTGAGTCTGTGTAAAATTGCATTTTCATACTCCTGCCAAGTCAGGAAGCAGCTCTAATATATTTATGTTTTATGCTAATTTAACATACTTCATTGGCCACATATCCAATACTTTGAAATATGAGTATATATATCTAAGAGTTGCGCCTATGCCTATAAAAGATCCAGGAAAACATCATGTGGGAGACAAGATGAACAAACTATGGAGCTGCTCCAGCAGTACTCTATGTGCATCTGCTGCCCAAAATTGTATAAGATGGGTTTTCCCTTTAGACCTCTGTATATGTATGAAAGAAGTAGAGTAGAAAGAATCTACTCCAGTCTTTCAAAAGTAAAATGAGGAAGGGACTTAAGATTTAGATGAATGTTATATTTTTTAACAGAAAAAACTGTTCTTATAACTTGGACTCCTGTTTGTTTTGTGTTTCCCTATTGTTTTTTTTTTTAACAAATGTCAAATATAATGTCCCAAAAATATGAGAATCAGGTAGGGAAGGCATGGTCTATCATTTTAAAGCAACCTGAAAGATGAAATAAATCGCAAGTATATGCAGTGCTATTTTTCTAGAAAAACAGGTGCCGGAACTCACCATGAACACCTTCCTCTTCCTCTTAGAATGGCAGTGGCACCCACCTGAGAGGTGTCAGAACCATAGCTGTCAACTTTTCCCTTTTTTTGCGGGAAACAGCAGGGAGGGTTGACAGCTATGTATATATGTATATGTATATAGCAGTGGGGAACAGCAGGGAGGGTTGACAGCTATGGTCAGAACTGAGTTCCGATGAGTTACCCCTGGAAAAAAGCCCCATGTTAAATATATCCACGCTTCTGCCACTACCACTACTGAACCCTAACACCAATGTTCAAAACTTTATCAGAGGATATGTTGCTTGGACCAAACAAACACGGTGAAATTGATTTCCTGAGGAGTACTGCCCATTGTGTTTTTAAAAGAAACCCATTGAATAGAAATATTTCGTGGCTTGTCTGTTAAAGTTCTGGGTTCTCTTGATGCTTTGGTTTCATTTCAAAGGCAAAGGGGTGTTGGGTTCAGGAGCTAATAAGGGCAGTAAGAGTAATACTCAATGGTTTGGCTTGGGGCCAAGACACTTGAAAATACAGAAGACACATGGTTTGCCATAGCATATATTTTCCCTCACAAGCTGGAAATACATAGGAATTGGAAACTTGATTTACAATTGGTCCTTTGTGATAGGGATTTAAAATCAGTGATTTATTTTAGATCAATCTGCCTTTCTACAGACCATTGTTTTTGGTAGGGAGCATGCTAGTAATTGCACATTTGTGCTGCCTACCAGGAACATTTGACTGGATTGATCAATACAGATTTTTAAAGTCACCAGGAAAAGGGCCAATTTTAAATCAGTGAGTTAAACCAAATTTCCACTTTTCTAATTCACTTATTAACATGCATCCCAACTGGTTGTCGTAGCAATTAAAACATCTTTATACAACCAGTGAATATAATCCAGAACCTCTGATCATGTAGACCACATTGCCTTTGTACAAAAGGACTTTATGCAGATTTGGAATAGTTTTTAAATTAGGAGTGCCTGGTGCTCTTGCATATGCAAGGACACTAAGCAGGATCACTTACATAAAGATTAAGTAGCCAGAAGTTTATTGTTGTTAGCTACATTTACATCTGTCGTCCCCTTCTCCAGAGAAGGGGACGACAGAGGATGAGATGGTTGGACAGTGTTCTCGAAGCTACTAACATGAGTTTAGCCAAACTGCGAGAGGCAGTGAAGGATAGGCGTGCCTGGCGTGCTCTGGTACATGGGGTCACGAAGAGTCGGACACGACTGAACGACTGAACAACAACAACATTTACATCCAACCTTTTCTACAAGAAGTGTAAGACAATATGCATAGCTCCCACCTTCCATTTTATACTCACAACATCCTACAAGGTAGAGTAGTGACTGGTCTAAAATCACTTCAAGGCCAAGTGAAGATTTGAACCCAGTTCTCCCCAGCCTCAATCCAACACTCTAAACACTATACCACACTGTCCATTTCAGTGGAAAAGGGAAATGCTCTTTGGTTGACAGCTAAATATTCATGGCTTCCTCAGTGATAACTAGAATATATATTACATGTGTCGTATCTGTAACATCTGATCTTGAAAGTTGTATATGTTTGCCTTTTGTTCCTATTTTTAATACAATATTCTTGCTACAGAGTCAATTGCTTTAAACATGTTTGAACTGAATTTAGATTTTGTTTTAAACATGTTATTTTCAGAGGATGTCAACCTAACTAATCTTTTGGAGAGAGAGAAAGTTGTTTCAGAGAAAAAAATGATTTTTACTGATCCATCCTGTGGTGCACAATCCCCTCCAGATTTTTATAGACACCAGCTATCAAGGGATCTGGCAGTGGTGCCAGAAATTTCAGTATCAGTCTTGTGACCATTTCACATATCTACAAACAGGGCTTCCATTACAAATCTATGCAGTTAGTCTACATAGAGAATGTTTGCTAGTGAATTACTACAAGGATAAATAGATTGTATTCATAGTAAGAGCATCAGTGCAGTTTGTCCCATTCATGGCAGTGATTTATGCTTGTGAAACATGAAGGGCTGAATTGTGCTACCATTTTACCTGTGTACATTCAATCTCAACTAAAAGAAACCTGTGCATTAGTATTCCATGTGCACCCTTCTTTTCTCATAAAGTCAGTGTTGTTTTGTGCAAGGATTTTTGGACGGCAGGAGGAAAATGGGAGTTCATGGTAGCTTGCATTTTTTTAAAAAATCAAGCCATCTGCCCTCCTGATCTTGCTTTTGCAGTCAGACAGTACTAATGTCTCTTCCTGTAGAAACTTGCAGAGGAGTAGCCAAATGAGTCTGTGTTCTTAAAATTCCATGGCAATGTATGCTGTGATAACTTTTTAGTCTTAAAGGTGGTAGATAACTCTTTACTGTTTATCCTTTTGGTAGAAAACATCTGGTGTATAGGGTAACATTTATGTGAGAATGAACAAGCAATAAAGTTTCCTGTAGCAACAGAGAGCCATCTTCATTTAACGGGATGCTCAAAGGAGGTAACAGAGAAGACCTGGGATCTGTGCCAGAATTTTCAAAAAAAAACCCAAGATGCACTTAGATTCTTGGTGCTTTTGTTGTGACTCCATGAATGTGATTTTCCTCATCTGTATCTTGCAGATAAAATTTCCCTCAAGCCAACAGTGGCTAATGATGCAGCCTGAAACAGGGTTGGCAGGAAGACGTGGCTGGGTGTGGGGAAGCAGAAATGAGCTTTGGCAGGATGAACAGTGTGTTTATTGTAATAGTCCGGGAGATCTTGGTAAGCATGCAAAAGCCCTTGAATTAGTCAGGCCCGTTTCCTGATAAGCGCTTCAGTTTCCTCTTTAGTTCGTCTTGCATACGAACGAATCCAGAATTTTCTGTGCCAGAATAGACATGATGTCATTGAATGTGCCATCCCCCCACCCTTTTCTGCCTACCAACTAATGGAGTTGGTGCTGGCCTTCCTCTTTCTTATTTTACTGCTACTATGGCTCAGCACAACTGATGATAAATGCAAAACTTTTAAATATCAATGAAACAACCACTAAGGCCATTACATTCCTGCATACTTTCATTACAGCAACAGTAGACCAAAATAAACTTCTAACTGTGCTGTGTGCCTCCTCCTTTATTCAGATGCATTATCATCAGTTACCGTACTTTTGCCCTTTAAGAATTCAGAAGGGGGGAAATGTACTTCAGTCAAAAGTTAAGTAACTTGCATTCAGCAGTGAGTTAGGACAAGGTGGCAATAAGGGAGGTGCATACAGACCTTTTGTTCCTCTTAAGGTTTTGTTGGGCTGCAAGCATGCAGACAGGGAGGGCTGTATTGAGCCTTGTCAGAATCATCCCTCTGTGAGTGCTGTCTGGTACAGGCAGATTGTTCACTTCTTATTTTCTCCACATCACATACCGGTAATTTTTTTCATTTGGAGACCACATTTTAGAGCACAGGTCTGAATCTAGAAGATAAAGATTTTTTAAAAAAAACATTAAAGATCTAGTACTGTACTGTATTAAAACAAACACAGATTGTGCTACAATGTCGAATGCACTTCTGTGTTTGTTGTTTCCAATAATTTGCACACACTTGATACATTCTGCTTATGAAATCCTGCCCTGACCTTCAACGCTTTCCCACCAACCCTTTAGTATAGGCAATGTTATTTTGCCATACCCCCTAATTATTCTGTTTGCTTCACAATTTTGGGAAACCTGGTGTCTAGAACTGAAATTGATCAGCCTAGGTGAGATTTTTGTCAAGAGCTTGCTTGTTATTTTGTGCTGAGGAAATCACCAGATATTCATTATATTTGTGTTATGTATACTATTAGAATGCAGAAATCTTAGGGTAATCTAAGAAACAAACTGAAATTGTATAGTTGTTTTTAACAGTGTATTTCATAATGTATTACAACATGTGAATAAAACTTGGGGTCCTTTTAAGGGAGACCATCCGGATGATACATATGTACCCCGTCTCTTTCAGATGTGTTGGGCATTTAAAAAAATGTTTGTAGGAGGTCTTCCAAGAAACTTTTCATTTGGGAGCAAAGCATAACAGTACACCATAAAATCAGTAAAAGCACAGGTTGTGTACGAGTGAGAAGGATGTTGTTTAAGAACAGAGAATTTTTGGTCTCATTGCACCTCAGGACTTACAAACTGGAGTTGTTGCTTATTTGGATTTTCACATGTCCAGTCTTTAAAAAGGAACGCCAACTTTATTATAGAAGTAGATGTCATGAAAAATGAAGAGGTGGAGGGAGGGTACTGTTGTTGACATCAATTCCCTTCTAATATCTACAAGCCTTGGGTTATTTGGAAGACAGGTGGTGCTGTGGTCTAAACCCCTGAGCGTCTTGGGCTTGCCGATCAGAGGTTTGGTGGTATAAATCCCTGCAACGGGGTGAGCTCCCATTGCTCTGTCCCAGCTTCTGCCAGCCTAACAGTTCAAAAGCACACCACTGCAAGTAGATAAATAGGTACTGTACTGCTGTGGCGGGAAGGTAAACAGCGTTTCCAAGCGCTCTGGCTTCTGTTCCGTTGCACCAGAAGCAGTTTAGGTATGCTGGCCACATTACCTGGAAAGCTGTCTGTGGACAAACACTGGCTCCCTTGGCCTGAAGCAAGATGAGCGCCGCACCCTGTAGTCACCTTTGACTGGACTTAACCGTCCAGGGTCATCTACGTATTTGGAAGACTAGCATTTCTTAACTAGCAATCTGTATTGTAATGTCTATTCACTTAACTGATATGCTTGGACTATACTCCGAATAACCATGGAACCCATAACAGTAGGGATTCAAGGTTGCAGAGAGTAAGAAACTAACCAAATGTTTATGTGTAGGTTATTGTAACAGCTATGAAAACAAAGCCTGCCCTTTTTGTGTGAATGGAAATAACTATTCCTGGTTCACGAGTTGTGTGTCAGCATGGCGCAGCAGCAGAAAGGACCACGGAGGAGCAAAGCATCTGCAAACTCCCTCTCTGGAAGCCCACTCATTTGTGCTAAGCTAAGTGTGATGTGTGGAAGAGGTGAATGCATTTCAGAAAAGGACTCTGTGTATCCAAGGGAGTATTTCTTGCATTATTTCACCCTGATTTTTATTACGATGTCTGCATGAGGTCTTGCTTTGGATCTCATTGTGAAATAAGATTGGTTTATGTATGGGGTAGATGGAACAGGGTTTCCCAAACTTCGGTTTCCAGCAGTTTTGGACTACAACACCCATCATTCTTAGCTAGCAGGACCAGTGGTCAGGGATGGTGGGAACTGTAGTATAAAAACAGCTGGAGACCCAATTTTGGGTTGTTGTTGTTGGAAACAATAGAGGAGTGCACCTTGGGGGGTGAAGTCAAACTGCTGTAAGGTTGCAGCACCTGCTTGGCTGTAGAGACTGATATGGGAGAGACATATTTTGTTGCAGCTCGGGTTTCTTTTTAAATAGTGTTTCCTACTTTTATTATTAAGTTGGTTTGACACTCTTATAAATTAAGATTTTTTTATTTTTTTGCATATATATTCAAACTTGTTTTTTCACAACTGGTGCTTTTATTTTGCCCTCTCCCCCCCCCCATTAGTGTTTACTTTTCTCTAGAGCCAGTGACCATCTCATTGGGTTGTTCATGAAGGGGAGGGTTTATTCACTTTGGGTTCCCTCCCCCTAAATATTCATTTCCACTGCTGCAAACCTTACAGTTCCCTCAAGCATGCTGATAGCCAGATAGCTAAGGCGGAAACAACCATTCAACTTTCTTGAAGCATTTTTAGAAGCTCATTTTTACAGTGAACTGACCTTTCTACAACATAAAAACATTGCCTTTCATCCAAAATGTCTTAAGGCTGCAGAGTGTGCACAGAGCTTCTCCCAAGGAGGGGCTGCCCCAATTACGGTGTTGGAATGTGTGCAGTGCATGCATCATGGCATGTAACTGAATCCTTGGCCTGTACAGAGCTGGATGGGCACATTAGTCTGGGGGTCGGGTTTATTTTATTGTCTCCTGTGACAAAAAGAGACAGAAAAGATAGTGAGAAGGAAGAAGAGTACTTGCCAAAGTAACAAAAATTGTGGTGTTTTTTTATTTTTTGTAAATCACCTTAGAATTTGAGACAAGGACATTTTAGTCAAAAAAGATTTTGAGTCAGGGGAATGTAGAAATCAAACATTGTCTGGGCTTCCAGTTGAATGCTGCTTTCAGGTTACCCATAGGCATTTTCTTGGCCATTGTGAGAACAGGATGCTGGGCTAGATGGACCATTGGCCTGATCCATGAGACAGTGATATGGTAACATCCAAAGGAATAACTTTCATAAATACATTAAATAAATAAAAAAACTGGTGCAGTGAAAGAGCATTTCCCCCCCCTGGCTGGTGTAAACAGTGGGGATGTGAAACTGCCTTACCGTATTTTCCGGTGTATAAGACGACTGGGCGTATAAGACGACCCCCAACTTTTCCAGTTAAAATATAGAGTTTGAGATATACTCGACTGCAGATTCTCCACCCAACATATAAAACGACCCCTGACTTGAGAAGATTAAAAAGTAGTTTTATATGCCAGAATATACAGTAGTTTAACCACCAGGGACCAGTTAACTCTTTCTGGAGTCCTTGGGAGTAATTGGTTCTGGCATGTACCAGCTTGCTGCTTGTGGCCCAATAATGTGGATTATGTTGGTTATTCTGTGATGAGCAACCTTTTCAGGCCTGGGACCCACCTTTATCCCATTTGGGTACCATCTCTAAATTTTTTAACTTAAATGGTGCTGCTATTTTGACTTGCCTTAGGTCTGGCTGTGACCCAGTAATAGCTCCCCACCCACCAGTTGAAAATTTATGGTTTATGGCAGGCATGGCCAAACTTGGCCCTCCAGATGTTTGGGGACTACAATTCCCATCATCCCGGGCCACTGGTCCTGTTAGCTAGGGATGATAGGAGTTGTAGTCCCAAAATATCTGGAGGGCCAAGTTTGGCCATGCCTAGTCTATGGGAAGTTGGTAAGTCTTTCCTTTGGTCCAAGTGTTGAACTAAATCTTTGATACCTTCCAATGCAGATTATTTTAATGTTGTGAGCCCCCCCCCCATGTAATGTTGATAGGGTGATGCTCAAAATTAGCTACTACACTGAATGCTGTTTAAAAAGAACTCTCAGTTCAGTAGTAACAATATCAATAGCATCCAGGTGAAACTGCCGCTTGTTCATGGACAGCGCTGGGATTGCATCAGCTAGCCAGCTCTAGGGAAATGGGCAGATAATTTGTAACTTATGCCAAGCAGAGATGGAATTGATTAAAGATTGGGCCTCCTTTAACTAAGCACAGTTCATTGGCTTTGTGTTACTCTTTCCATGGACATCCTGTGTTATAAAAAGGAGATGCAAACATATGCATAACATCTGTCAAACACAAATCTTTGCTTTCTCTTCACAGAGCGACCGTCTTCTCATTAAGGGCGGGAGGATAGTCAATGATGATCAGTCATTCTATGCTGACATTTACATGGAGGATGGTCTTATAAAGTAGGTATACAGTTCCCACAGCCCACTCTTTGTTTTCCTAGTGGTCAGAATATATCTATCTCTTGAAGAGAGGAACGGGATTCCAAAAATTGTTATGTGCAAGTTTATATTGTATGTATACCGTCTTGTTATTCATGTCAAATAGTCTATGATTAAGTCATTTACAGCACATGGCTTTCTATATCAGTGCATTTAAACTGTCATATTATTTGGAGACCCTTTGCTTAAGAGAAGAGAAGACAAATGTAATTTATGTTTGGTTTCTGGCTTGCCTACTGCATCATAAAAATGACTGTTACATTTATTGCAGTTAAAGATGGTAAAGATTTTCTTAAAAGAAGCTGTGTCTTTAAGATTCTGAGAGGTTTTAGGCAAAAGTTGTTATGGTTTCTGTTTTATCTGGCTTCTGGTTATGTTTATGAAGTCAAAGTAATGACTCCAGTGGTTAAAGGCTAAAATTGTTCTAGTGTGTAAATACATGCAATTAGGATTAAATCCCAGTGCAGTGAGGTTTGAGTTGTGGGATATTTTATAGCCAAAGATCTCAAATGTTCTTTGCCATTAAAGTATAAAAGCAAATATCCAGATTCTTCTGCAGGAAATATTTTTAAAAGCAGCAACAGGGGAATCAAATAATATTTAAGAGGAGGAAATTGTCCAAGTGCTCAAACCCTGAGGGAAAAGGGCAATTTATTAACTGCTGGTTTGTTGCCACAAAGACATTTGGAAAGAGTACCATCTGTAAAATATTTAAAACTCACAAATAATTTTTCAAATGTTGTGAGTTCATTGATACAGAGATGTGGGGTGTTTGTGTTTAAAGGTTTCTTTCTTTATACCCCAAAAATGTATCCTCAAAAGTTGTATACAGGCAACGACCATTTTATGCTTGTTCAGCATGTGTGTAACTGCACACACGTGCATCATTGCAACCTGGAAGTGGCTGGAAAAGGGGGATCGGAGATGTAACAGGGCTCTGCTGATTTGCACAGGTTAGGAACATAACCCCCGTGCAAAACGGCCATTGTCTGTTGTATCAAAAGCTGCCATATTTGATATGAATAACTATTTGGCGTAATCAACATTTGATGAATGCAACAGTTGGAATTGCTTCAGTTAAAACTGAACCAGTGTTCTTTGTGTACCCCCCCCCCTTTAAAAAAGACATTCTGCAATTTGGGCACTTTGGCTTAGAGAAGTGAGTATTAGTGGTATAAAACTTACTCGTATGTAAGCACACAGAGCATGGAATTGTGCACATATTCAGAAGGACTAATAGAAGACGTTTTGGAGCATATATTTATACTTGTATCCCACTTGTCTTTCCATCATGTATAACAGGATGCCCAAAGCAGCTTAAAATCAACATAATTTTCAAAAAAATATCAAAATTGAAAACAAAAAGCAAACAGCAGTAAAGAAGAAAGGAAATTTATAAAAAGCTTCAGCTCAAAATTCAGACAAATTATAAGCTTGAATAAACTAGTCTTTACCTGGCATCTAAATGCCACCAAAGAGGAATCAGCCAGGTTCCCTCAGGCAACGTCCTCCAGAGTCTTGGCACCACTAGAGGAGGCAATGTTAGAAAGGTAGCTCCAGGGGAGTGGTCGCACTGGGCATGGAACTTCTGGGGCGCAGGAGCAAGCTCCACCACTATTGCTCCAATGTAGAGTGGGAGAGGGGGTTGCTAGATTTTGGCATTGCACAGGGTGCCACGGAAATTTGAGACGCCAAGGTCCACTAGTGGTTAGAGGGGGTTTGGATGTGGTGGAGATATCTTTGCTGGTGAGGATGAGGCCCCCACTGTGCCTGCTGAAAGCACAGTGGAGTGCATTCAACTGCCTAAGGTGTTCCTACCAGCATTTACTGTTTTAAGACCCTGAAACAGAACACTATGTGCACAAGCTGGGATGGGGTTGGTGATGGATCTGCTGGATCCAAAGCGGGCCTGTTTCCTGGAGCTAGCAAAGCAAACAAAGTGGAAAATTACAGCCCTTCGGCTTCTACCCTGGCCAGCAGGGCTGTGGATGTGGCAGTGAATCCATTGGTTCACTACCGCCCCAGCTGCAACATGGATTGCTGTGTAAGTCCTTCAGGTCAGGGGAAGATGAGATTCAAGCAACATAGTATTTCTTGTACTGCTATAGCACAATGAACGTGCTGTTAAAAATTCTGCACAGAATGCACAAGGCTATGTCAGTGGATGTCCAAATACATAGCGAACTCATTGTCAACTCCCAGGGAAAGACTTTTTTGTTTTATAGAACTTTTTGATGGTGGTGGAATTATAAAACTCTGGCAAAACTTAAGGACAGTTCAGCAGCTGTGGCCATTATATTTGGGAGTTTTCATTTTTTGCAACAAGTAATCCTAACTTTTAGACCTTAAGGACTTGAGAATTGTTTTTGCATACGGAGACAGGGCTTTAAAAAAATAGATATATTAAAAGCTTTCTTTTTACCTCCTATTTATTTACAACAAAATACAAGTTTATTTATTTTTAACGTACAGACAAAATTCTCATGGAATTAATCGGTTGCAAATTGTACAATTGGTGCTTTAATTTTTGTGGTAGTAAATAGAGGTGGGAGCTTGATCTTTTTCAGTTATTTTTTATGTTTATTTCGGAGAAACCTGATCTCATTATACATATTAATGGTGTGAATGAAGAGTGGTTGCATCCAGTAACGCTGATGTTGCAGTAAGTTCAGGACTGACAAAAGGAAATGCTTCTTCACATATTTAACTTTTTGAATTCACTGCCATAACATTTGCTTGAATGCTTCTTGCTTACAGCCACTGCAGTGCTGTAAGCTTGGACGAGGGAAACTGAGGTTTAGATCCCTGCTCAGCTATGAATCTTAGTGGGTGAACCTGGGCACTTTTCATTCTGTTGGATGATTGTGGGCACCCTGAGCTCCTTGAAGATACAATATATAAATGTAACGAATTATCCTAATTCATGAAGGTTGGTCTGTGAACAGCTGTGAATAGCCACACTAGCTGCCCTAAATGACACAAAGTTTAGAGGCAGTATGCTTCTCAATTTTGAATCCAGGGGATAAGCAGGGGTTGGCCATCACAAAAAAGGAAATAAATCCCAACAATCTGAAGTCTTGATAAAAAGATCGGGTTCAAAAAATAGTTGCAAACTAATGTAAACACATACAGAGAGAGACACAGAGAGAAAAGGACAGGATTCACCTAACAAGCGGAACAGGGGCTTGGGGATGCTGGAGAGCCCTTACACCACCCAGGGACAGAGGAAGTGGAAGAGCGGGCGGAGATTAGCCACGAGGGGGAAGGGCTCAGAGATGTTGCAGAGCCCTTACACCGACCAGAGGCCCAGGAAGGGATCTCAGACTCGGGAAGGGAGGGGGCTTTCAAATCAGCACAGAATCGAAGGAAGCCACTCCCCGAATCTGACTAAACTTCAGATGCATAATCCTGAACTGTAGCTGTTTCTTGTACATATGTAATAAAGACTGTAAATATCAAGCTGTCTGTGCCAGAGTGTTAATGCGGAGGGCAGACACCACCGTTACAGTGTGATAGGTTATATATAGGGTACATGAAATTTCCTACATGAAAATGATGTAAATTGTCCAATTACAGCTTGCCTTTCCAACGTTTTGGTCCATATGTCTTACAATGACACCGTATACCAAAAATATCATTACTATTGAAATTCACACACAGTGAAAATCCAATCCCTAATGAAACACTAGTCTTTTGATTACCAGAAAATATTTCACGGCTTTGTATAAGTCAGGGGTCAGCAACCTTTTTCAGCCGTGGGCCAGTCCACTGTCCCTCAGACCATGTGGTGGGCTGGACTATATTTTTGGGGGAAATGAACAAATTCCTATGCCCCACAAATAACCCAGAGATGCATTTTAAATAAAAGGACACATTCTACTCATGTAAAAACACTCTGATTTCCGGACCGTCGGCGGGCCGGATTGAAAAGACGATTGGGCCACATCCGGCCCCCGGGCCTTGGTTGCCTACCCCTGGTATAATTCCAACAGGTGCCCGTATTGTTGGTGCCTGAAGCTCTGAAGCCTTGGGAGAAGTACATTCTTTTCTCAGCAGGGTGTTAATGGGTGAAAGGACAATGGGTGAAGCTTGGCTTGCAAACCTTGGGAATTGCTCCCCCCCCCCCCGTTTTTAAAACAGGAGGCTACTATACTTCATATCAAATGGAGAACATTTTGCTTAATGTAGCTAATCAAAATTAACTGTAAAAAGACAGACAAACCAGCAGTAACAGGCTTCTTTCTAGTTAGTAGGAGCAGAAATGCTGGATACTCACTCCTGCAGCCTATCTGGAAATCTGGGTCTCTGCCAAACAGCTGCACAAGTGGCAGGTGAAGGGCACAATTTGACATTTCAGGGGTACTGCTAAACTCATTCACTTGCTGCCCTTCCTTGTGGTATGACAAATGTAGGAAGGGCTGAGCATCCTCTTCTTGCCCACAAGTGCCGGTCACATAGTCTTCCTACCTCTTTGCAGCTGTTAGGTAGAGTCCTGGTTTCCATTTGGGGGTTTCCATCAATGTGTGGTTCTTCTGGCATTAGTATAATAATGTATTGAGTTCAGGTATTTGGCTTCTTAAATATGTACTCTTCTAATAGGCAGGTCAAATAAAGAAATGTTTGATGAAATTCACTCAAATCCTAACTCTTTTGCAAAAGGAGTATAAAGAACATATATTTGCTCCATTATTGTAATACTTTACTTTACAGCCTAAAGTAAATAAAATGTATAAGAGAAAGCTGTACTAAATATGCTAGTTTGCTGATCAGTTATGGTGGATGAAAGAACTGTCCTATTGTGGAATAAATTGCACTCGGCATTTTTCATTGTAAATGTGTTTATCAGACTGGTTTGTTATTATTTAATCAGGCAAATTGGAGACAACTTGATAGTCCCTGGCGGAGTGAAGACCATAGAAGCCAATGGAAGGATGGTTATCCCTGGAGGGATTGATGTCAACACTCATTTGCAGATGCCATACAAGGGGATGACAGCAGTGGATGACTTCTTCCAAGGGACAAAAGCAGCCTTGGCGGGTGGGACCACCATGATCAGTAAGTACAAGGGTGAAGGGGGCTCTCTTTGTGACTACCTTGACAGTTTGTGGTACTTCTAAACATTACCTTCATTATATATTATTATAAAACTTGTTTCTGGTGCATAATATGGTGCTAGGCATAGATATAATGTTGGTTATAGTTAAGATAGGGTGAACGTTTTACAGGTGGAAAGTACAGTTCATTGAGTGTCCTTCTAATGCTCCCATCAGCCCCAGCCAGCCAGAGTTGTGGTCCATTACCATCTACCACATCAGTCATCCTTGCTGTAGAACATATTGAGGGTTGCCTCAGTAGCTTAATAATTGCCATTATTGGTTCATAGTTGTTTATTTCTATAGTATTTAAAATGTTTAGAAATGTTTGAAAACTGCTCTACTCATTACAGCTCTGTTGGTCATCAGATGTAATGGGTGATGCATACCGTATTTCTCTCTCCATAAGACTCACTTTTTTCCTCCCAAAAAGTAAGGGGAAATGTCTGTGCGTCTTATGGAGCGAATGGTGGTCCATGGAGCTGAATTGCCCAGGGGCCAAAAGCAGATCCTGCTTTTTTAAAAAGAAAGAGAGAGAAGGGAGTGTTGAAAGGACCCTGCTCAGCAGCTGATCAGCAAGAGATTGGGAGAGAGATAAGACTCCTGGCTCCCTCTGGGCCCTGCGCCCTTGCCCAGGCCTCCATTGTTGAATGTGCCTGCAGAGGGAGGCTGTTTGTTTCCCCAGCCACATGTAACTGGCTGATTAGAATATCTTTCTGCAAACTGTAGAAAGGGCTCCTTAAGAATCTGCAGAAATGTGAGTTGAACCCCATAAAAATGGGGCTTTTCCTCTTGCTTTTCCCCCTTTGCAAAAGCTTTGCTTTTCCCCCTTTGCAAAAATCTGCACAAATCTGAGCTGATCCTCAAAAAAACCAGGGCTTTTCCCTTTGCAAAAAAAAAAAAAAGCTGCACGAATTTGAGCTGATCCTCAAAGAACCAGGGCTTTCCCCCTTTCCTCCTCTAAAAACTAGGTGCATCTTATGGGGCGAAAAATACGGTAATTATTTTTGTTTTTCTTCCATGGAAATAATTTGGAGCTCGAAAGTGTGTAGTTATGGCAAATGAACTTCAGTAGACTCCAAAGCGAGATGAAGTTTGTGTTACAGCTTCCATGGAAAAATCAGGTTTTCTGGAAAAACTTACTGAAGTGTAAGGATTTATGCAATAACCCGACTTAGCTTCATTATACTGTGAGATTTTTGTTGAAGGTCTTGTTTGCTCATATACCAAGATTTAATTTTTTATTCAATGGCATTTCAGCAGTTTAACAAAGAATAAATGTGCACAAAATTGTGATTTAAAAATAATAGTAGTAGAGCATACCTCAGAAGACAAACAAATCAATCTCCCAGCACGCCTAGGAAGTAAAATAAAATGGGAGATTAATTCTTGCTTCTTGTTTTCAGAATGTTCTGGTTCATATCTTGATGGTTCTGCAGGGATTTTGTGGGCTTATTGAGTCATAAGACAAGTTGCAAGTGTGACTGCAGTTGGTTGAAAATGTTTTACTTCCTGCTCCTTCGTTTTTGTATTGAAAGAACTGCAGCGTCTGCCGCAGTTTCTGTTGCATGTAAGAACTGCAGTAGAAATTGAGGATTACGTCAGGGGCAATAAAAAGGTACATTAAGCTGCATGTTAGGAAGAAACTTTCTTCTTTTTTTAATGAGTCGTAGTGAGGGAAAGAGATGAGGCAACCTGCTACTACTTCCCACTCACTTCTTAGCAAAAGCCTGCTAAAAGCACCTGGTATAATGCCAGGACCTATTAATCCAAAGCACAGTGCCCTATTTTTTCATTCTTCCTTCTGGTAAGTGCACTCTAGACATATCTGAAAAATTACAAGCAGTAAGATGAGACATGCTCTCTTTGTTCACTTGCTATACCCAAATTGTCAAATATGGTAGATGCTCCTGCGTTGAAAATGCCTGGACAATGACTGCTCTTTATACAGTAGTTCTAAATATTCCTATCTCTGATGTATCTTCTCTGTTTCTTCTTTACCCGGATTCCTTGCTATTAACTTTGTTGCCTAAGTAGTCCCCTATACCCATTTACAGTGTGCTCCATCACAAAAATAAATATTGAAATAATGCTGCATCTGTTCTTTTGGTGGTGAAAACATTGCCCCAAACAGCATAGTGACTGAGACTTTGAAAAACTGTTTAGCTGATTTCTGTGGTACATTGTGTCTTGTAGAATGCTGGGAAACAGCATATTTTTTTGAAGGATCCATGGAGTTGGCTATTAGGAGTTCAGGAGTCTTTGGGCTACAGAAGACATACTGTATTTTCTCGAGTCTAATGCACCATCAAATCTAATGTGCACCTCAATTTTCGGAACCTTGAAAAAAAAAAGGATTTGCTGGCGAATGTAAATGTGCTGTCGAATCTAATGCACACCTTAATTTTCGCAATGTAATTTGGCCAAAAAAAGAGGAACATTAGAGTTGAGTAAATACGGTAATTGTTTAGAGGGAAATCTCCAGACAAAAGGGAAGGGCATAAGCCCTTCATTCTTTACTACAGCTTGCTGCCTTTGTTCACAGTTGATCATGTTGTTCCTGAGCCCGAGTCCAGCCTCATAGAAGCATATGAGAAGTGGCGAGAGTGGGGTGATGGGAAGGCTTGCTGTGACTACTCCCTGAATGTGGACATCACCCACTGGAATGACAGTGTCAAACAAGAAGTGCAAACACTCATCAAAGAAAAAGGTTTGTCAATGCCAGAGGCCAATCCCTTGTCTTCCCACTTTCTAATTGTATGCTAGAATATATAGTGCATGATTCTGTCTTAACAGACATGTGTGCTGAGATTTGTTGGGTCCAACTACAGTTTTCTTACTATCTCCTTTGGGTGATATTAATTGTTCCTCATTTGTATGATAAGTAATTCTTGATTCTACGTAATAATTATCTTAGTGTAGAAAATGGCTTACAAATCGTAGTGCTGATGTTATTTGGTATTGCAATACCAATACATCAACTGGCTCAGTCTCTTTTCGTATGCTTTCTTCCAGGCTACTAAATCAGTGTGATCCTGAAAGTGTCCTCTCATGTTTGTTAGATTTCTATAAGCAGCACTTCAAAAGGTGGCCACATGCCCAATAAATATTTTCCCTTTTCTTAAGCTTTTGACTACATCTAAGATTCAACAGAGCTTTGGCTAGATAACTTCAGTGTTTCAGAGAATCTATTAACAGGACAATAAACAGAAAATTTCCCTTTGCTGCTGGCTCTTGTCAAAGATTCCCATTCCATTATGTGTGAGTAATTCCTCACATGACTAGTGGAGTACCGATTTAGAATGACGTAAAGTAGAGAATAAAATCTTATTGACTAACTTTTCTTCTTATATAATCTTTTGCTTTAGGTGTTAACTCTTTCATGGTTTACATGGCCTATAAGGATTTGTACCAGATGTCAAATACAGAGGTAAGAACTAAGCTGTTCAACTGTGCTGTATGCATTGCTTATCAACCTTTTAAAAGGGTTAATACTGTGTTTTAATTTGTGATTTTGAGCCTTCTTGGTGGCCTCATGTAGGACTAAATGCCAGGACAGAAATTACCTTACCAGTAAAAATGTCCATCATTGATTTGTGACAACTACAATCTAATCACAAATACCGCTCCTCCCTATTTTTTATGAGGGCTACACAGTGTCTCACAAGACATCTGATTAAGAGGCACAACACATGTAAGTGTAGCTAGGAATCATAGGCTTCAGCCAGTAGTCCTTTAGTGTGGACATCTAGTTCTTTCCCCTGAGCTCTCACTATTTTTCTTCCTTTATTCTCAAGTGGTAGTTGACTTTGAATTGGTAACCCTTTCAAAGTCCAGAGCTAATAACAATAAATAAAGAAATAAAATCTCTGCTAATCAGAAACATGCAAATGTTGAAACACGTGTTTTCTAATGTTGGCTTTCTTGTTAATTTCTCTTTTTCAGTTGTATGAGATATTTAGCTTTTTGGGAGATCTTGGCGCAATAGCTCAAGTTCATGCTGAAAATGGAGATATCGTTGCACAGGTGATGTTGTTCTATCTTCTCTTTGACCAAAGCACATATTGTAAGCAGAAATAATGTATGTATACTAGTGTAAGAGTGTAACATGACACTTTGTACAAATGTATTCTGAGAGAGCCAGGTGGGTCCTTAGATCCCAGCCAGGTAGAGATTGTAAATGCCTGAATTAAATTTCTGTCCTTCAACTGGAAACTCTAAACAGTTAAGTAGGATTATGTTGTCTGAATACTGTATAGTTTTTGTCTTATGTCTTCTGATTAATCAGCAGAGCTGGTAATGTACCTAAATTCTGGGACTTAGTTGTGGGCAAGCATATCCAGATGTACCTGGGTTTTGCAGATATTTATCAGTGGCTTTAAATCTTTATTTCAGCACTATAGTTCTACTATAGTGTTTTGTTCCAAAAATTGTTTTGTAAAGGCTAGCTTATGTAAAAGCTTAATAAGTTTTTTAAAAACTATAATAAACTGACAGCCAAGGCTGTATATAACATTTAACTACAGTCATTTCTGTATTAAGATATGTTAACCACAGTAATCCAAGCTCTGGTAACCACACATTTAGACTTTGCTCTATGCAACATATTCAGATGACTGTAATGTACTCAGATTTACTCCTTGATAACAATTCTTAAATCTGTTTCTTAACTTCATTCTGTTTATATTCTTTAGGAGCAAGCTAGGATGCTGGAGATGGGAATAACTGGCCCAGAGGGCCATGTACTTAGTAGGCCAGAAGAGGTAAGATGTCACTGATGAATCAACAAACACTATTCGGACAGTTTGTTGCTGCTGCACACTCAATTTTGCAGTAGATGGTTTAAGTTCCCAGTGCTAACATGAACCAGTGCAGTTCCAAAAGCAACCCACAAATCCTGCCTGGGCGAACTGGGCATTCCATAGCACATCCCTGCAGCTTTGCTTTTTATAGTCTTTGAGAAACAAGACAGTAAAAATTAGGTTAGGGTAATTAAAAGCAATCTAGCAGTGCATCTGCATTGTAAAATAATTGTCTAGAAATTTGCCAGTATCTCATTTCTGCTTAAGGTCTATGACTTGTTAAAGTCAGGACACATTCAGTTACAGGTAGGTAGCTGTGTTGGTCTGCCATAGTCAAAACAAAACAAAACAAAAAAATCCTTCCAGTAGCACCTTAGGACACAGTCAGCAGTTACAAGTTGGAGTAGAGGGTTTCCTAATTAAGAATAACTTTCAAGATGCTAATTGGATTGCAGCTAATATTAGCATCCAGTTTCTTTATTATTTGGCCTATTAATCCACATTTTAGTTTAAGGCTGAATTTTATACTATCACTTGTGGTTGTTTTTTGACAGAGTAAACACCCTTCATACATTGCTACCGCTATAGTCAGGGCTGGCCATGGTAGTTCTGCAGCACTAAGAGCAAAGGAAATTGCTGTGTTTAAATAGGTATAACTTTATACCCATAGGGAGCAGGAATGGTAGGAGTATTACATTTGCACATAATACTTTCATTACTATAATTGTCCTAAAATAGGAAGGTCAGTGTATGTTAAATGCTAACATGCTTCTACAGCTGGCTTTGGCATAAGGTATCTTCCATTCATCTTGGTAGGGTGTAACACATTTTCTCTTCTTACTATATTTTTGTGGTTGGTTTTGAAGATTTTCGAGAAAAGGACAGGAATTCTGAAACTTATGTAAGTTGTTTGCCCAGGCAGCTGTCCCGAGTCTCTATAGTACTGCTGCTGTTCTAAGGTTGCTGGACTTCATGGACAGTCTCTTTACTCCTGACTCAGAACTGTCTGTGGGGAGGATGATGTGTTAACCACACATATGGTTTCCTTAGCACACATCCTGATGGCACATGTGGTATGGTTTTTGGACCGCAGGCCTCAGATATTACCGAATAGTTGCAGCCATGTGGAAAACACACCACTTTGGTTATCTGGAATGTTGCACAAAACAGCCATTCAAGAATATATTATTTGGGATGCCTTTAAATTTCTAGGATAAAGCTACTCCATAATTCAGGGAAATCTGAACATGTCTGGGGTATAATTGAGATTCCGTGTGTTGTAGATCGGAGGGGAGGAAGTTGGCTGTCCTGGGACTGCAATTCCCCATCACCCTGATGTAGATCTTAATTGCATATTTCCTCTAGACTTAAAGCTGAGAAGATACATATCTAAAGCATGCTTCCATTAAGCATACAAGACTGCACCATACTACTGTGCAAAGTTTCACATTGTTTTCGTATTTGGATGTTAATTTGTTTTTCAAATTTGTAAGCAAATACCTTGTAGAGCACAACACCAGTCTTCTTCCTTGGTGTTGTGCTCTCTCTCCAGGAAAGCAACAGTGCACGTACAAAGCAGCTGCAGCACCCCTCCGTCTTCCTCCAGCTGGCTGGTCAAGTGTGTAATAAAAGGCATGTCTTGAATCACTTGCTATGAAGTTTTTTTCATTTTCAGCAGAATTAGTTCATAAAATATCACCTGCTGTATGACAAAATGCTTCAATATTCTCAGGCTGGCTCATAACAGTGAAATAATACATTCAGAATATATATTGCAACAATATTTTGCAAATAGTTCAGTGTTTATCCCTATGGGCAGCAAGTGATTTCTGAAGGTTGCTTATAACTGCCTTCACCTGTGGAACAGGGAATCGTGGTTTGGAAATATTTCAATCTTATCTTTGCTTGGAGGTTATTTATGTTTTGCGTTTTCTGGTGCTTCTGATAAACACCCTTGTGCTGAATTTCCAGCATCCCAGCCGTATGGCAGTTAGGTCTCAAATAACATTAGATATTCAGGTTCTAAGGGAGTAGGGTGGGTGGATGTACGTAAGTATGTTACTCTTGGCAAGTCCCTTTATAATGCTGACAGATGGAATTTAAGTCATTTCCTCGGCAAATTGGCATTAAGTAAGACAGCCCTAAGAATTGTATTCACATATTCTTGACACTTCGTTAGAGAAGAAATTGTTTCAGCATAGGCAGATAGTTGAGTAAACAACTTTTCAAACTTTGATTCCTTGGGCCCTTTACAAGCTTGCCTATATGGTTTGTTTCAGGACACTCTTTTATTTTTTCCTTTCCTTTTTAAAACATCAGTATTTAAGTTGTTGGCAGTCAGAAGGTATTTTAGATTATGTCAGGCTGAACAGTGGATGATGTAATGCTCCAAAGATATCTCACTTGCTGAAGTGTTGAAAGTTATAACAGCAAGCAAGATATGAAAATTACAGGCTTCTGATGTCATGGGAGGCAGCAGGGGCCAATAGGAAGGAAAAACAGTAATCATAATTGGGTTGGAACTGCATCCTAAACAAAGAGAAAACCACCCTCTTTTCCAGTACAGCCATTGTTAAGTTACAAAATAGACTCAGGCTGCACGCCTTATTCAGTAAATAAGCTAAAGCTTTAGTTCAAAATCAGTTTTAATCAGTGAGGGTTAAATTTGAGGACTGAGAGATAGGGAGATGAGGAGAAGAGAGAAATTGTAATTGTGGGTTGTACATATAATAATAAAATTGCAAATTTTGGGTTTGTAGCTCACAGTTATATGGCTCAGGTGGTTTGATTGGCTCTGCAAGAGATGCATGCTGTTGCTTTTAGAACAGCTGCTAATATATTCTCAATGTTAACTGTTAATAAAAATTATATACAATTTATCACCACTAACAAATTAGTGAACTCCATTTTTTCCTTTCTGCTGTTGCTTTGGGACCATTCGTAGCCTAAACAGTCTCTCTGTGAATTATTATATTCATTTCTATCCTGCCTTTCCTCCAGACTGGTACCCAGGGTGGCTTCTGGATAAAAATATAAAAACATAAGATAAATTATTCCTCCTCCTTTTCCCTGTTAAATAGCTGACTGCTGTATGGAGCATATCTCTCTATCTATCTAGCAAACACATGTTTCATTTACTAAATGGGTTCAATAGCGAATACAGCTGAACTTAGACATAATAGTCTCACATAGCAGGTTGTGTTAACTTTCATCTTTCAAGGCCCAAAACTGCTATTGCGCATGATTTGCAATGTTTTCTATTGCAAAATGCATGAACTACTGTGAACGAAGAAGTCTTTGGAGAGAGAGGACAGTTGTGCAAGAAACACCCATCACACATAAAATAGAAAGTTGATACTGTGTTGGGTAGAATTTGAAAAGGTTCGTGAGGGAAGCATTTTAGAATTTAATGCTTCTGCTTTGTTCAGGATTTGAGGATCATTCTTTTCTTGCTGTTCCAAACTTTCTTAAGGGAATGGAAAGGTCATGCTTTGAAGTGGAATATATTGTGTCATGCAAAGTTACTGAACTCCTTTGCTGTTTTCTGAGCTCACAGACCCCTCTCTGTTTCAGCTGGAAGCTGAAGCTGTCTTCCGTGCTATCACCATTGCCAGCCAAACCAACTGCCCCTTATATGTGACCAAAGTGATGAGCAAGAGTGCTGCTGACCTGATTTCACAGGCCAGGAAAAAAGGTGAGCAGCTGCATCTTTGTTACCTATCCATGTCACCTTCCTTACAAGGTTTGCTAGAATGGCTGTAGCCTCAGAATGACTTAAAAAAAGGAAACCAATATAAAAACAACTAGAATAAGGGTGCCCATCTTTTGTGGACTACAACTCCCAGCAGCCCCAGCCAAAACGGGAGGGCCACATATTAAGCACTCTTGAACCAGAAGAACAAAAACCAATAGCACAGAAGCAGCCAATTAAAACATAACTGAAATAGACGAAGGGCCACAAAGCTTCCCCTAAAGAAGGTTTTCATGATCCTCCTGAAAAGGAGTAAGCATGGTGGGAAGTGAATTCACTTGGAAGAGGATCCTGCCATCAAGGAGGCCTGCTTATTTTAGCCTGCTTACATCAGAATATGAGGCTTATAACAGCTATACCTTTAACACTGTCATTCAAAGGGGTCAGTGCTTTGTTCCGTTCTTCAGATAATTCCTTTTTAAATTTATCCAAGATTCCCTTTACCAGCTCAATGTCTTCCTTACATAGTCTGTGTTTTTTGGCACCATCGTGCTATCAGATGTCATCTTCCGTGTCATCAGAACCCATCTATTGAGTCAGTTTATGAATGTTAAAATGAATCTTCAGAGTCCGTTCTTTCACTTCTTGTGATATATCCTTCTCAGGGTCAATGTTAAATCTAAATAGTTTTAGGATTTGGGGTACATTTAATCTGTTATTTCATCTGGCTGAGGAGGAGAGAGCTGCTCAGCCTGCCATCTTTATCAGTGATGTCACTGCTCCCCTTGGACTAGTTGACAGGATATTTGAACCTTGATTTCCCAAGTCCTAGTCTGACACTCCTTTAAGGAACCCTGGGTTTAGAGCTTTAAAGGCAGTCTGATTTGTCCTTGTAAAACCGGAAATCGATGTAGTTCTTTAAGCATAGGTGATATATGTGGTCTGCAGCAGGCTCTAGTTATGGCTGCCATATTCTAGAGCTAGACTAACTGAGGATGGCACTAACTTTTATAAATGTGTAACTGCTGCCAACAGAAGCAGCTGCAGGCCTAGCTCCCCCTCTCCCCTTCTGTAAAATGTATTGTCCTTGCCGTAAATCTTTGTTGTTATTTTCACCATCAGGTAATGTAGTGTTTGGCGAGCCAATTGCTGCTAGTCTTGGAACAGATGGAACACACTATTGGAGCAAAAACTGGGCAAAAGCTGCTGCATTTGTGACCTCCCCTCCTCTGAGTCCAGATCCAACAACCCCTGATTACATCAACTCCTTACTGGCCAGGTTGGTAATAGCGAGAAAAGGAAACACTCTCTCTTGCAACCAGTCCTATGGAAACTGAATAATAAGGTGATGCTTGGAGCTAA
This sequence comes from Lacerta agilis, assembly GCF_009819535.1. Lineage (NCBI taxonomy): Eukaryota > Metazoa > Chordata > Lepidosauria > Squamata > Lacertidae > Lacerta > Lacerta agilis. Next base: position 50,040,586 of record NC_046313.1, read on the forward strand.
CATAAACAGGAAAGTAGTGAACTGCACCCATTCAACTGGGGACTTTCCAGATTCTGTTTATATTGCCTTGTTCATTTGGAGGATTCTGAGGTGTTGCCATTGCAAGTGCACATTTGCATCTGGAATATCTCATAAGACAGCTTCAAATGAGGACAGCGGTGATGCTGAAAAACAAGGGATCTTTACTCAAAAATTAGATGTATGGGGGGGGGGAGTCGGTCATTTAGCACTGGGGGGTAGTTAGCTGAACTGCATGTTGGCACAGACCTGGATTAATGAGCATCCAAAAACTAGAAATAAGGTTTTATGTTTGGAAATAGTGAGGTGTACATCTCAGATTTCAAATTGTATGTGTTGACTGGCAACTTGAAAAGAAGACTGAATAAACTAGGTGTGAGTTGTATTAAAACTGACCAACTTGGAAAAAATATTTTATAACACATATGAAGTGGCCAAGTCCTGGAAAAAAGGAACCATGCCTGCTTTAAACTCTCTGCTCAATATTCTTTTGGATATAGTCTTTAGGAGGTTTGCATGCCTGTTAGTTAGCTAGTTTTTAGCAGAACAAATCTGACTGACACAAATCTCTCTGTGTAGTAAAGCAGACATATGGCACCAAATTATTAAGAAGAGATGCGTGAGATTATCATTGGATTAGGACTTGTGTTCTGAAGCCCAGACTGAGGCCATGAGGCTCAGAGACTCTTTGAATCAGAAAATCAGACACAGGGTCCATCTGGAAGGAAAACAATCTCTATAGTTTCCTTGTTTGGTGTGTAGACAAGGCTTTAAGCCCCCCCCCCCCTTTTTCTTAATTACCGTGCATCCTTTCAGCTAAGTCCCCGGCAGCTAGCAGACGCCAGGAAGCAGGAAGTTTCCATGGAACTCTTTGCATAGTCTTTGGTATGATTGTTAGGCCATGACCATTGTTTGTTGCTGCCCTCTAGAGCCACAAGCAGATAAATATAATGAACCAAAGCAAATGACTTAGTTTCTTTAGGCACTACATGAACTTTGAAACAAATTTAAGTTAATAGGTTATGCGAAAAGCTTGTTACATTCAGTGGTTGAAATACTTTGGATTATGTGGGTCAAGGTTCTGTTACATTGCAGGAAAGGGTAGAACAGAAGCAATGTAGCAATTCTTTCTTAGACGAAATCTGGATGCCTTTCCAATAAAAGATTCTAGGTGTGGCTAAAGCAATAAAGTCTTTACCTTTACCAAGAAGCAGACAAACCAAGAAGCAGATGCTTTAGGCAGCCAACCAATTTTATTTCTCTCTCTTTATTTTGACAAAGTATGTCGTTGAAGATTTCACTGCTAGTGGGCAATCTCTTGTGACTCCAGTATTTGATTTTCACACTGAGAGCTGGTTCTAACCATATGCTGAAAAAGGTTCTTGAATAGGTTTACAATGATCAATAAACAGGACTGTCTCTGTCCTAGTCTTACAATCTAAAAGGCATGACACAAAAGGAAAACAGATTTGGGAGGAGGAGGAAAAAAGCAATATTGGACATTACTACTTAGTCACAAGGTTCTTTTATACATTACTTTTCTAGTTCACGTTTATGCTAAGTACAGTTCTGTGCCTTCATTTTTGTTGCCGCTGTTGTTACAGAGAGTGGAAACTTTCAGTAAACTACTTGGAGATAAAAGCATTCTTGCATGACTGGACTAAGGGCATAACTAACCAATAATTTTTGTTGCTTGTCTCTGAGCTAGTGGTGACCTCCAAGTCTCGGGAAGTGCACACTGTACATTCAGTACAGCGCAGAAAGCAATTGGAAAAGACAACTTTACAGCAATCCCAGAGGGCACCAATGGTATTGAGGAACGGATGTCTGTTATCTGGGACAAAGCAGTGGTAAGAGAAGAGGATGGGGAGTGAAGATTGAAATTACTTGTATTATTTATTCAATGTATTAGTTGCTTGCCTCACAGAAGTCTTGAAATTTAGGAGCATAAAGCATAACGTAAAATCATAATAAAGAATAATACATTACCATCAGAGCCGTACAGTAACTTATAAAACAGACCCAATAAAACAACAGCAGAAAAATACCATAGACAGCAATGTCATCATCCATCAAATATATTGGCACCATGTGGACCTTAGTGTGAAAGCATTCCAAAGCAGGTAGCCACAAATGAAAAGGCCCTGTCCCTCATCACTACCCTTCAACTCTTCCGGGGGGGGGGCGGCTCAGATGACAGATCAAAGGGTCTTGTAGGATCTTATTGGGAGAAACACTCCAAATATATTAGTTGTGCATTTAAGGTGAATCTGCTTAATGACCTGCTCTTTTAATAATACTAGTTTTATCAGAATAAAGGAAACTGAATTATTCAGCTATTGGGAATGAAAACTCCCCTTTGTAACTCGTATAGCATGGTTGGCAGCTTGTTTCTGAGCCCAATTCAGGGTGCTCACATTAATGTTTAAAGCCTTATATGATGTATGCCCCAATTATCTGAGATTTCCTCCTTCCTTACAGACCCTCTGGGTATTAAGATTGGCAGAGAGGACCCTCTTGGTAGTTGCACTACCTAGTGGTGCCCCAGGAGAGGGCATTCTCTGTGGCAGCTCCTAGGTTGTGGAATTCCTTCCCCACAAAGGTGCATCTGACACCTTCATTATATGGTTTCCAATGTACTCTGAAGATGCACCTCTTTATCCTGGCGTTTGATATCTGAGATTTGTATTTTTGGGATCTGCTTTATTCCTGTGACTGTAACTTGTTTTATTTGCCTTATCTTCCTTTTATGATTCCTACCTAACAGGCTACAGGGAAAATGGATGAGAACCAGTTTGTGGCTGTGACAAGCACCAATGCTGCCAAGATCTTCAACATTTACCCAAGAAAGGGCAGAATTGCTGTTGGATCAGACAGTGACCTTGTCATATGGGATCCCGATGCAGTGAAAATTGTATCTGCTAAAAGCCACCAGTCAGTAAGTCTTTTGCTGGTCAGTAAGTCTTTTAACTTCACAAACTGACCATGTCAGTTTGTGAAGTTAAGCACAGGAATACAGAAACCTGAGCCCTGGACAGCTTTGTCTTCTCTTCATTCTGGGTTGCTCTTTTCTGCTTCAGTCTGCCCTAGCCCGCCCACATACTCACAGAAACAAAGTAGCAAACAAAAATGAAATGTATTTCCTTATTTTTAAAAAAGATGTTTAGGCTATACGGCATAGCTATCAACTTTCCCTTTTTTGCAGGAAATTCCCTTATTCCAGCGCCGTTTCCCATTGCAAAAAAAGGGAAAGTTGACAGCTATGGCCATTTCCCAATGCAAAAAAAAAAGGCAGGTTGGCAGCTCTGATAAAGGGTCAAAGCGTTCATCTCTTGGTGGCAAAAAGTGTTGGTCCTGAATATTTGTGTGTTTTCATACCTTAGGAGGAATTCAATGTAGTGGTAAGATCATTTAGTTAGCACAAGCATTTTAGCTTGCCAGACAGAATGATCCGCCACCTGCTGTTATTGGGTTTCATAGAGTGTATCTTTCTTTCTTTCTTTTTAAAAAATTATATACTGCCCTAACCCATAGGTCTCAGGGTGGTTCACAGGATAAAATCAGAATACAAAACCACAAAATACATAATCACAACAAGAACTCAATAACACCCCCACACATTTTAAAAGGGCATAGGGTGTCAGTCAACCCAGTTAAGAACAGTTAAAACAATTTTTAAAGATATTTTTTAAAAAAACACAATTTAAAAGCAATTTAAAATAAGAAGCAATACTCTCTGCTGGGCAGCAGCCAGGTGGCTAGAGGCAGGAGTAGGCCCTCATGCTCTCAGCAGGGTAGAGGGTACCTGTAGACTGGGCACTGGTTTAGGTGGGCTGGTGGCTTGATGCATAATGAGTCTGACTCCAATGTGTTGTAGGCAGCGGAATACAACATCTTTGAAGGAATGGAGCTACGTGGAGCACCCTTGGTTGTCATATGCCAGGGGAAGATAATGATGGAAGATGGCAACCTTCATGTGACACAGGGGACAGGACGCTTCATTCCTGGCACCCCTTTCTCAGACTATGTCTATAAGCGCATCAAAGCAAGGAGGAAGGTAAGATAGAGAAGCCCAGTATGTAGGGTTTTAATGATGGTGTCTCTTTCTTCATACTGCTTTATGGCAAGGGAACTGTGCACCAGAGCTCTTTGCCATGTTGTGAAGATACCACCAGAAGCCCCGAGTCACATGGGAGTAGCCAGCATTGTCCCAGTTTCTGGGAGGTATCATGCTTATGTTGGGTACAGCTGTCATGCAGTCTCCTCTCATACAGCCATGAACTTCAGATATTATCTTTGTCATAGAAGCAGCCATAGAGTAGTAGCTTCTACAGTTGAGAAGGGACCCTTTCTGTATATCACTAATGATAAATGTATGGTTACAGTTCCTTCCTCAGAGAGCTTTTCCTTATTCCCTTATTCAGGTTGCCTTGCTTGGTAGCATGTTTTCACTGTGTTTACGAGACCAAAATCTGTAGTAAACCATCGTATCTCTCCCACCCTTCTGCTCACTGTGGATGGGTGAGATGATGATGGAGAAGTCTGTGAAGGCCTCTGCACTGACAGTTGAGCAGACAGTTGAGGGAAGCCAGGGCTAATACAGAGGTTTTCAACCTTTTTCAGTCCACGGCTCCCTGGACCAAATACATTCTTTATGCAGCACCCCTGTGGGGCTCAGAAGCCCAGTTATGTCACCCCTTGTCTGCAGAGCTGACAGTCTCTCACCCTTTTTTGAACACCCTCCCTTGTGGAATGTTCCCCCAGCCTCCTCTGCTCTCCCCTCTCCTTGGGAGTCCTGTGGATAGCCGCTGCTGCCGCCCCTGGTTTCTGAGCTGCACCCCCTGCCCCAAAGAGAGATGTCTCCTTACATTGCCCCACAGGGACCTGGGAAGCACCCCGTGGCCAGCCCAAGAGGCACTATTCGCCTGGGGAGCTTGTAGTCAGAGCTGCTGCAACAAACAGCTATGCAAGCCTTTGGGAGGCAGAGACAAGAGGGCATCAGAGGAGGGAGGGAAGGAAGGAAAGAGGGACAGAGGCCAGTGTTGCACCCCTGACCATCATTCAAGGCATCCCAGGGTGCCACGGCAAACTGGTTGAAAACCACTGGCCTAATAAATTGCTTGTTTCTCTTACCTGTGACAGATGGCTGAGATGCATGCTGTGCCAAGAGGCATGTATGATGGGCCTGTGTTTGACTTGACCACTACACCTAAAGGGGGCACTCCTGCAGGCTCTACTCGGGGATCGCCTACCAGGCAGGCCCCCCCAGTAAGGAATCTCCACCAGTCTGGATTTAGCTTATCGGGTAAGCTATCGGGTAAGCTATCTGTTAAGCTGATTGGGTGAGAAGATGGTACATTGATTGCAACACCTCTAGGCAGAAGGCAAGGGAAAAGGTGCCACTGGTATTTAGTACAGCTTCTCTAGCTGCATTAAAACCAAATTCACCCAGCTGGCAGGTTTGAGATTTGTTTCATTCTATAGGCAGGGAAGGGAAGGGGACATCTTTTCATTCCATGTGCTTATTGTAACCTTTGTCATCATTTATGCATTAAGACCACTAGTGGATTTCACACTCTAGTTTTGTAGCCACCTATTCAGATTATCAGGGATCCCAAATAGTAGGAAAGTTAAGCCACACCAGGTGCCACTCTTTGCTGTGGAATGGTTGACTGTCACCTACTTTCTATATGATTTACTGCTGCTTCTCCCTTCATGGTGAGCATAGATATTTCCAGAATTAGCTAGCTAGCAGTACCTGTGCCAAAACAATTTGTTCTAAGATTTTATGGTTGACAAAAAAATGGCCTTCATAGCAGATCTTTCACTGTATTACTTTTTCTTAGTCCTGTGAAGAAAAGCACCTAACTTCCTTTTCCTGCTTTTTGTCCTCCTCCATCTTGTGTATGCCCTGCAGGTACCCAAATTGATGAAGGTGTTCGCGCAGCAAGCAAGCGCATTGTAGCACCACCAGGAGGCCGCTCCAATATAACATCTCTGAGTTAAGCACCCAGTACTCAGGGAGGGGAGAAGGGGGGGAAGGGAAGGGGGAAACTGTTATTTGAGAAAACTAAGCAATGGTACCTTGATATTTAAGAAGGAAAGAGCAACCTGAAGAAGCGTTCAGATTTTGAAGAATCAATAAGCCTCAAGCCTTATGTTTCATAAATGCTACTCGCTACCTAGCTTTAAAAAATATTGCGGGTTTTCTTTTCTGTTTATTCATAGCCTTAATATCCCCCCCTTTTTTTACATGCATGCAAATCTGACAGGTGACTAAGTTAAGAGTATGTAATTGTACATGGTGAGTACTTGTGTGATAACACATTGTAAGAAGGGGATTGGATTAAAGATGGGAAACTAATGACATGAGCTGTTTATTTAGCCAGTTTACTTGGGCAGAATCAACCAAGGAGTCATAGTGTTGGGGAAGGGTGGGGGCAGAAGGTGGTGGGGCAGGGTAGTGGGAGGTGGACGGGGGGGCAGACCAAGTAGATCTGTGTATTGTGTCCATGTTCTTCTGTTTCCACTAAATTCAGACAAGACATAGTTGCCTCAGAGCACTACATAAGGCCATTGGAAAATCCAGCCATCTTTGTAATGGCTCTGTTGTATCACCTTCCTGTTAGAGATTTTATTACTTTGTACATTTTATTGAATAAAAAATGGAAAGGCATGGTTTTCCCCCCCTCCTTGGCTTGTCGAGGCAAAGTAACAGTTTCTTCTTCACTTACAATTAATTTCAAGTTCTTGGGGTGGGGGTAGGGGAAAGGATATCACCCCCTATGCTTAGTTTGTACAAGACTGAACTTCTTGCTAAATCCTCTTTCTTTCACATCACACAAACTGGTTAGTGAACTGGAAGTTGTAGCATCTCTCATGAGGGCTGTGACTGATTTCCATTCTGCTCTGTAATCGTTAAGGGCTTTTTGAATCTCTGTGGCTCTGTTGATTGATTGGATTTATATACTGCCCTTTGTCTGTAGATTCAGAGTGGTTCACAGCATAAAAATACAATATAAAAACACAAAATACATAATAAAAACAAAAGCAAAACAAACCAATAACCCCCAACCCCCCTCCCACAAACACATTTAAAAGGATTTAGGATGTTAGTCAGCCAAAGGCCTGGTTGGAGTGGAATGTTTTCACCTGGCACCTAAAGGTATATAATGAAGGCGCCAGTCAAACCTCCCCGGAGAAAGCCACCACAGAAGAGGCCCGTTGCCACCCTCCAGGTTGGTGTTAGTGGCATGCCTGCATGACCACTTTGAAGATAGGTGAAGCTCTTCTCAGTGTTCCTCACATTCTACATGTCCCACTCTTCAGTGCCACGTTCAGTACCATGGGTTGGCAACAGGGATCTGCATGGGCTCTCCATTCTACACACTGGTAGTTGCCCATGAAAAAGTGTATTTATAAAGCATCTACTTAATTTGCTTTCAGTTCAGTACACAAGCACAAAACAGACCATAAAATACTGCTGATTTTATCCATATTTTCACCAAAATACTTTTTGACAATATCGCTTTCTCTATTAAAAAGTGCCTTGCCAAACATTAATGTGTGTCTGGTAGATTTCAGTCAGGTAAAAACAAACACAACATCTATGTCAGAGAATTGGCCTCAAGCTTCCTTCAATTTCAGCTGTAATAATCATGAACATTAAGTTATGTCGGATCAAACCAGCTGAGACCGTCTTTCTACAACAGTTGATAATATAGCCTGCGCAAGAAACAAGAAATGTGCTTGTAAATTAAAGGAGGCCCAACACAATAGGTTTACCTGTCAGCTTTTGGACTGCCCTTACCTGGCACAGTAGAAAACAACAAGGAGCAGTTTTGTGATTTAAACAGATAAACTTCACACAAAGTTAGCTGGTAGACTTAAAATGTGGAAGCTACTGGGTGAAATTTACCTTGCCCTATTAACATTTAGTCCGTCATCACAAGCATCTCAGCTTGCCAGATAGAATAATCTCCCCTATCCTCCCTCCACATGCAGTTCCACAAATGAACTATGATGATAAAAACCTCCTCTGCAAAAAGCAAGACAATAATGTGGGTTTTGAGTCTCTTAGTCATGGCCTTCCACATGATTTAAATGGATAATTTTGTCGCCTGACATTGAGCATGGTGAAGATGGACCATAAGAGTGTTTTTAAGGTAAAGCACTGTAGCTATAACAACATTGGAAGAGGTCATCTGTCATCTATGTGCCCAGCATAGCTGTCAACTTTTCTCTTTTCTTGAGAGGAATCCTATTTGGAATAAGGGAATTTCCCTTTTAAAAAGGGGAAAGTTGACAGCTATGTGCCCAGTCTGCTTGGTTTACTTATCTGATTCCTGGAGAAAACCCATGAGCATTACTCCGTCTTAACTCCAGTCTTTGCCAGGCTCATGCTGAAGAATATTCTTCGCAGCAGGCTGCATGTTCAAATAACATCCTACTTAATAGTTGTTAAATTAATAGAAGATAGAAATAACTTTCCTAACCAAAGGTGTAATCTGGGCCCTTTGTAAATATGCAAAATGACTTTAAGGTAAATTTGACTTCTCACGTTGCCTAAGGTGCACAAGTATGTATATGTTGTCAGTCACATTCCTATTTTGCCATCTCTTTGGTATGCTGGAGTAACTTTTCCTTCTGTACCTCTAAATATAATAAAGAATCTCAGTCACTTTCCATTTTTTCTTGGTTGGCAAGCTGACTTCAGTGACATCTGTGGTCTGCTGGCACACATTCTATCCCTGGTATCTCCAGGTAGGACTAGAAAAGATCTATCTAGAACTGGAGCGCTACTGTCTGTCAATGTGGAGACAATATTGAGCAAGATGGACCAATAGTCTCAATAAAATACAGCTTACAGTGTTCCTACAATAGTTGCATTATTCCCATGTTGCCACAAGATGGGGCCAAACTACAAATAAGGGAACACATACTGTTGAGCTGTGGTCAAAACAAAGTAAGATAAAAAAATTCCTTCCAGTAGCACCTTAGAGACCAACTAAGTTTGCTGTGGTTTGTGTAAGAGAGTATGGAAGACAAAACTGCACATTTGCTTGTTCTCAGAAATCAGATTGTGTCTTTTAAGAGGAAGAAATGTGATGAGAGATGGGAGTCAGTTGTTTCTGCAACATGGACAAGAGCATACTCCTTTCTGTGTCCACAATGGACTTATTTGATATTTTCTAGAATTGAACTTGAATATATCCAAGCACCTGTCTTGCAATTGGCAATTCTTACTAGCTTTAATGGAAAAGGGATAAATATATGCATTCACAGATTGGCATTAATATGCTTTAGAAGTGCTTCTAAATGTGATTCATGGAAGACTTGTGAAATGACTGCTGTACATCTTCATTTGTGACATCCCCCTAACATCAAACCATCAGCATCACAGAGCATACCTTACTTACTGCAATACGTTACCTGTTCAAATGAGAATAATGCCACTTCTGGCCACATTCTACTGTGCTCCATGGATGACAGCACAGACCTAATACACATCAGATGTGAATTGAACCTTCTGTAATTCACAGGAATAGATTCAGCTGATGAAATTTCAGAAAATCAACGAGCTAGTCAAGGATGGCCATTCTTGCACTCTGTGACAAGTCAGCCTGAGAGCAGCTGATCTATATGCAGGTGTGGATCAGTCCAGAAACACAAACAGCCTCAAATTCTTGTTAACAAAAATTTTAACACGGCATGGATATCTTAATTGCTGTTAGCAATTGTCAGTTAAGAAACTTGATGACTTTTTAACATAACAGATTGGTTGAGACTTTTTCCTGCCTTCACGATTTGGGGTAAGTTTTTTCAATCTGGGATAAAAAAGGATGTCATCAAGCTTTGAAAAATACACAAAACTGTTATTAACTGAAGCTCACTGGAGCTCTGGCCAGCAGTGAAAATCAATCAGAAATGTGATCTCCCCAACACATCAATTTCACCTTAAGTACTTGGAATTGGAAGGTTAGGAACATTCTATTCCTTTCTGAGAGTTGTTTTACCACTGTGTAAAAGAATAGAAAAAAGCTGAAAGATTGTATATGTGAGAATTTTATCTAAGCTTCAAATAAAATGAAAAGTGGCCAGAAGTGGGGGGGGGGGGAGAGAGAGAGAGAGAGAGAGAGAGAGAGAGAGATCACATTCCTACAGAAGCTCCCCTACAGAGTCTCGGTACTGCAATGATACTTGAGCTTTCCCATACAACCAGACACCTGTTGGGCACAGTCTAGCAGGATGTTCTTTGCAAACTGCAGTGAAAAGATTAGGGGCTGTCCAAGAGCATAGATTGTATATATAGTTAGTTTAGAAAGGTGCCAGGCAAACAATATAGGGCCTTTTAGCCAGGGTTATTTTTTTCATTTGTTACTATGTTCTGTATTTTTATATGGTAAACTGCCCTGTGATTGTCACATGAAGGGTGGTATACAGATTTTATAAATAAAAATAAGTAAACTATAATGTGGCAATTACAATGTAAATTAACTTCATTTTAAAAATGAAGTTCTATTGCCAAAAGTTCCAACTCACAGTTTATTGAGCAACATTTAATTCCACCACTGTGTAGAACATAGGGCAGGGACCCTGCTGTCTGATCAAAACCCTGATTAAATTAAGAAGATAGCAAGCAGGAGTTGGCCATGGAAGGGAATGCAGGAGAGGAGAATGACTAGTGCTAAGCTGGTTTGGCAAAGAGTTGGGTCTCAACTTTATAATACAACTAAGCAGGTTTGCTGCTATTCACATTCTGGCTTGCCTTACAGGAAGATCCACTGCTATATGACATACCCTCTTGGTCACCCCTTAGCTACCTCATCAAAACAGACACAGCAAACCTACAAATTTATTGAATGGGGCAAGTCTCTCTTGTCTATCCAACAGACTTTTTAAACATGAACATTTAACAAATTAACACAAGTATTTTTTTAAAAAAAATGCAAGGGTAAAAAAGAGTCAATACAGTGTTAAGAGTCTTATAGAAAGTTTAATAGACCATGTTTATAAAATGGAAGAGAAGAAAAGAGCCAGAAATCCCACTTGTGTATTTTCATTAAACCTGACATAATTACTAACCTGTTAACATTGACAATGAGCAAGCTGTCTTCGCAGCCCATTTCTATGCAAGACAAAAGGATGAACCCTAAAACCCAATTGCTTACAATTGTTAGATATGTGACTATAACCAGATTTAATGCATCCTATTTATCGCTGTGCAGAAAGCTATCCAGGGCAGACAGTGCATAGGCTGCTATTTTACTGTGACATGTTGAACAACTGTTTACCAGTTAAACTTTTCACAGGAAGGTTATTGCTTGAAAGTGACAAGAGATCAAAACTGCACTGAGCAAGGGTAGCCTACACAGTGCTCTTCAGATGTTGCTAGACGCAAACTCCCATAAACTGACCATTGGTCATGCTGGCTGGGGCTGGTTAAACAACATCTGAAGGGCACCATGTTGGCTACCTCTGGAATGCAAAAAATTAATTATTGCTGCTGCTTCTTGGCCCTAAAGTGGTAGTTCTGGAATAACCAGAAGCTTATGTCCTCTTCAATCCAAAGTGTTGTCTTTTAGCGTATTAAAATAGTGCAATACCTCACAAGTTGCGGGATACTCTGGGATTCAAATTAGACATAAGGCACTCCTGCCCACAAAAGTTTTATTGTACCATAAACACAGTTGTCAGCTACTGATTCTGTTGCTGCAAAACACATTTACCAACAGAGCATCAAATAGGATAGCACGTTTAATGCATTGTTGCATCTCACTATCTTTAATTCAAAAAACAACAACCCTGGGGGGAGTTTTAACCCTCTCGCCTAGCGCAGTTTTTCTGAATGAGAGACTATAGCATAAATAGCAACTTCAGGGGAACATTTTTGGAGGAAATAGGCCAGGGTTGACTTCCACAGGTCCAATCAAGATGTGTGTGGGTGTTGATGGGGAAGTATACATATAGAAATATGCTAATGCATTTACTATATCCTGTTTGACCCTAAGCCCACAGTTTGATATTCCCAAAAAATAAAAATTTAAAAAATGCTGTCTTGCCCCATAAGTCAAACTTGTTTTAAAAGTGGGTGTCTCACAGCTTATCATTGTGTTTTTTGGGCACCGATTGGGTAGTGCCAATGACATCACGAGTAATATCAGTCTTTTGAGGCTGACTGTTTTGTACAAATCACAAAGCAACACATCTCGACAAGGCTATTCCCTGGTGTTGCAACAATCCCAATTTACTTCTAGACTTTACATGCAGCTGAGATATCAAGCCAATGGGACTGGCGTACAGATTGTGCTAGCATAGCAGTAAGACTTAAATTCAATATAGTGTGAATAGTGGAAAGTTGGACCAAAGCTGTGTTAAAGGGCTTTGTGGATTTTCCTTGAGACTGTACAATGGCATGGGCTCCTCCCAGTTGAGAAACAATGCCGACCATTCAGCCTGGTGCAGCAGGCCAGGCGGAATGATGGCAGGGAGAGCTGGAGCCTGAGAGCCCCCAGTTAGCCATCTCAGCTGTACAGCCCAGGCAGAGCACAGTAAGGCTATAGTCCAGTCTTAGAGCTTATTCAGAATGTTGGCATCTATTATGCTTAATGCACCATGGCCAAAGGAAAGGTAGTTTGTGATCACCTTTTGCGTTGGGTAATGACAACCTTGGCTATCTAATGATTAACATTATACAATTGCATTCATGCCTGGTCTACAGTAGAGAACTTGATAAAAGCCAAGGAGAGACCAGTGTACCGTCTCCAACGCAGGATGAGTGTCACTACAAAGACTCTGCTTATTGAATGCAATGATCCCAACTGACAATGCTCTGATGCCAACTACTTTGGAACCTGCTTCAACTCTGGTTCTGGGAGAATTCCATGCCACATATATTTCATTTTGGAAATATTTGGTCTCAAGGCAGCTACTGGCCTTTCATCTTTAAAGGAGCGGAGAGCTGGGTCACAGCCAGCTGTTACCTGGGGCGGTTTTCTTTGGCAGAAAGAAGCCAAAGTGTTTTGTTGAAAAATAAATTGCGGGTTGTTATTATTATTCTTTTTGCACGAAGTACACATAAAAAGGATGTAGCTAGAGGGCCTTAGAGAACATTTTATCGATTTCAACATCCAAGGCAGCAATTTTAGCTTAAGCTGCCTGAAGAAATAGATGGGCTTAAGCAGCCCGTCTTTCTTTGTGCATGCAGATAAACTACTTATTCCAGATGATTGGTCCTCTCCCCACAAGGCAGTGGCTTTCCTTGAGTGCAAGAGAAACCAGATATTAATAGAAAGCAGCTTTTCATATGTGAAAGCAACCCAGTGAACCTATAAAGCGAAGTTAGCCAAATGTATGAAGTGTCTGTCTGCCTTGCTTCAATACGGGGATTAAAACCCAAGATGCTGGGCACAGTCTAGCCGATGTTTAACTCTAATTTTGAAATAAATGGCATTGAAAAGTACTGAACTTACAGCCGGATTGTGTCTGTTCCTTGCAGTTTCTTTTTCTTTGCTGCTTTTCTTTTAAAAACATTTTTGTACACGAGTGTGCACAAAAATGAAAGGCCACCAGGGGGCAGTTGGCCGCAAGAGCTGTGGAATAATCACTCGGCTCATTTTGACTCCCGGTTGCAAACAGCCACGGAAAGGACTCCAGAGCGGAGACTATGGGCTTGACTTTCACATCGGTGATATCATTTGGCCAGCTGCGTTCCAGCGGGAACACGGAGAGAAGGGAACATGGCGAGAAGATGGCTAGGGTCCAAAAACAGGACAGAGCAAAAATCTAGTGAATTTTTGATACATACAATATTGGTTTTCCTTAAAGAACTATTCTTAATATTGCCAAAATGGAGGCTTATGTAATTGTTATGCTTCGTACGCTCGCTCCACCTCACTTGCCCATTCCCCTTTGGCAGCTCCTAGCAAATCTGAGTGCATACAGTGTCAAATAGCAACCTAAGGCTACAAAGGTAATGGGCTTCATACAGTTAAGTGTGATGTGCTGTCATATTGATCTTAGGGGGCATCAACCTTTGCTGAATGACTATTCCTGATTATGCAGCCTTTATTTCATTTAAAAAAACCAAAAACAACGTTTTAAGTTCAGCCCCATCCCCCACGGTTAGAGTTGTCATTTGTACTTGCTGGTGAGTTCTATCTAGCCACATCCCCTTAGAAGGTTTTAGTGACTTATATCTTTGTTTGTACCTACTTGCCAACAATTGAATTTCTGATTCACATAGCAACTCTAAGATCACACACTCACCACATCCATTTACCCTTGAAACGCTACATATATAGTGCCAATAGTGGGGGGGGGGGAACCCATGGCAAATAACAATTCTTTGAATATTTTGAGCTGGTGTACTAAATATAAGCTTTAGATCAGAGTAGTTGCTGGTGCAGAAAAAGCTGGTGTTGACATTGGACTCTCTTGTCCATTTGCACAATTTTAGTTTCGGACCATCTCTTTGAAACATTTATTAAAATATGCATCCACCCACCTAACAAACACTTAATAAAAACGTTGCCTACCGGCAGTTGGCTGAGCCCAATAATCAGCAACCCCTACATCCTGCCACAGAAAAGCTACATAAAGAAAATATGACCTTAGCCTTTCTCCATTCTTGCTCCCTTTGAGGGTAAAACGCCACCTTCTTTCCTGCTTTTTTAAAACATCAGAAAAGGCATAAAATGAGAATTTGCGCCTTATGCACTGCTGCAAGAGACTAGGCCCTAACTCCTTATGGTGGAAGGAGACACTCAGCTTCTGGTTTGGAGAGCCCATAGCAAGGGAAGCTGCCTGCCTTGTCTTGATAGCAGTGTGCAGTTTGATTTGTTGAGCTCCATGAAGTAGGTAAAGTAGACGTCTGGCCCTTGGACAGCAAGACCTTAGCAGAAGCTAAACTGACTTCAAAGATTATTATTCTGGTCGTCTTCCTCCTGATTGTCTTTGGTTTGTGTCAGTGTCAAGTTCTCTTGCATTTCATTATGCTGTTTCCTCATCCTACAAAACCGAAACAAAACACATAAGAGAAATCAAAGTCCACAACAGAGGTGCAGCAACCAGGGCCAATAGCCTTCTGCAACCAGGATGACCAGACTGGAAAGTGGGAAGCTGATGCCTATCACTTCACAACTGCTGAGACACATATGGAGCACTCT
This sequence comes from Lacerta agilis, assembly GCF_009819535.1. Taxonomy (NCBI): domain Eukaryota; kingdom Metazoa; phylum Chordata; class Lepidosauria; order Squamata; family Lacertidae; genus Lacerta; species Lacerta agilis. Next base: position 50,055,771 of record NC_046313.1, read on the forward strand.
GCTATTTACATACTAATAGACTTAGTTGTGGACAGAAATGGTAGGGATGACGCACAAAACAATATAACCTGATATTAGTCATGTCGTCCAATGATGGGGATCCAAGAAGATCCGCTGGGTCTAAAGACCAAGTTGTTTCTGCTAATATAAATTTACCCTGTTGCTCAAGCCAAGGAACTGTGTGTGGAGGTAAGATGTGGACCTCTTTAAATGCTCAAAGAGCAAACCCAAGTGAAGCCTAATGGTTAAGTTAGTCCCGCCCCTCAGTGAGTGCATCAGGGGAAGTGGCGGCCAGCTTGCAATCCTGTGGCACCTTTAATAGATAAAATCTGCTGAGTTCACTTCTGCTAAACTACCTAAAAATCTGATTATTTCTGCTAATATAACATTTACCCAGTTACCACTCAAGCCAAGAGCTTGTTCTTTGTCATTTATTTTAATTATTAGTTTATTTGAAATATGTATCCCTTGCCTTTCCTTTTTAAATGTCAAGGCAGCAAGCAACAAAATCAACACATAATTTAACTATTTAAGATGTCAGTCACAAATTCCTTTCTCAAAACTACGCATTGTTCCCTAAAGAGGTGCAGACTAGAACAGAAGAGAGCTATAAAACCACCACAGTCATCATATACTTAATCACATGAATTCAGTAGGACTGCCTACTTCAGGGAAATGGGCTGGCGTTGGCTTTTAAAATAATTTGTTCTAGTGGCAGCCCAACGAAAGAGCCTGTGAACATTACCTAACCTCCCAAAGCCTTTCAATAGATTTCATGCCAAACTCACTGCTTAATTATTGGAGGAATACTGATCAGACTTCCTTATATCTAAATAGTCTTAGTGACATGCAGTAGCACACTTGCCAAGATAAAGTCTACTTTTCAGCTCAATACTTACTTCTCTCTGTTGAAAATGATGAAGTCCCTTTGGATTGACTCCAGGTGTTTCTGAAGCTGGCAGGTCTTCCATTGTGAAACAAACAGAAAAGTTTATGTGATGAGATGACATTAAGGCTATAGACAGTTCACTGGGATACAGGGAAGTGATAGCAGCAACAATAATAATAAGCAATGGGTTGAATCCAGACAACTTAAGCCTCGGACAAGTTAATCATGATTTAGTGAGATTAACTAAGTTCATCTAACTTTGATCCAAAGCTTTGTTTTTCACATGTTTCCAATGCTTTATACACCAAAGATTCTAAAATTCATGTGATCTCTTTACATTCTAGCACAAAGGAACATTAAAGTCATCTGAAATCTAGGGATACTGGTAATGGTGGGCCAAAGATATCATACCCCTCTGTCACTCCTGTATCAAGATTCTGCTGCTTTATGATGCTACAGAAAAATGAAGGGTTGCAGAATAAAGTTGTACAAGACTAACCCAATATATTCTGGAGGTGGGTCACATACAGAGTTAAAAGAGTGGACAATTTCAGGAAAACAAAGAAAGATGTGCGGGAAGCAAAAAGCTTAGGAAGATCCTTTTATTCTCCCCCATTTGTTCTCTTAACAGAACGCAAGGGTGCCTACTACTGACAATTCACCAAAGTGTAAATTTAATCTGAGAAGGGAGATTAGTCCATTTTCTCTCAGACACATTCATAGACAGACAGATAATAGGTTTCAACTACACCAAGTGATTGGGGGGGGGGTTATGGTCTAAATTATTTGCCTTTGTACTATGTATTTATATTATATTTTGGAACACCTCATGAGTTCAACTCCATATAGCTGGAAGAGGGTAGAAGGATGAACCTAGAGAAAAGCATTAAGGTGGTTGCCAAGAAAACAAGAACATGCTCTCCTATCACAATCAGTAAATAGTACAGAGACAGTTTACTTTCCCCAATTTCTTCCCTGTCTGAACATGAAGGGCTAAGAAAACAGAAAGAATTCTACACCTGTCTGTTGTAGAAGGGCGGGTTCAGTAAGGGCCCTTCATGCAGGTCATTGCTAACAAAAACCTGACACCAAAGTCAGAAAGCATTATTTGCTATTAGCAATTATTCCATATTCCAGCAGTTTTAAAAGGGGACATATAGAAAATATAGTATCAGTGACACATAGTAAAAAAGCAAATAATTTAGAAACTGAAGGAACTACTACTTCCATTATTATCCAAATGTGCAGAGACAAGCAGCCAAGTAAGCTGATGGCTTCCCTGTTTTGGCTGCAATCTTCTCTTCAAGCCACTCATTTGGAGCACTGCCATCAACGTCAATGCGATTAGACCTGAGTAAGCAATTTGAGCATCACTGTCTCTTGTCTTTTGAGACCAATATGTCAGGAAGACATCTAACAAAGCTGGAATGCATTAAAATGCTGGCATCTTTACATCGGCAACAAGTTCACTAGTCTGTGCAAATATGAATTTCCTTGACTGAAACCAGGAGCCCAGCTGCCTGCAACTCTCACCTCCATGGAATCATTTTTGCCGCTTTCCTTCTCCTTCTTAGCCAGGCGCTTTTTCTTCTTATGAAGTGGCTTGGACTCCAGGATCATTTCTTCAAGTTCAAAGGTTGGGTCACAGTTCAATTTCCCTTTCTGGGGTGAGAGAATGTTCCAAAGAGAATGAGACTTGCATGGGAAGCTGGCTCTATATCTATATTTTGGTTCTATACTTGGAAAAGAAACCATACCGAGAGCTCCCCCATAAGACAAAAGCTAGGTACTAGAGATGGTTTTCATTACCCCATCATCCTATTCATCATCATCTAACTGGCAGGCGAGACCTGTTTCACGATTTGTTGCCAACCTTTAATAAAAAGCAATTTTTTTAAAAAAGCCACCATATTTTTGGTACGTAGTTACAACAAAGGCTACTCCCCCATCATTCCCCCTCATCCCCCAAAAGAGAAGTTTGGTCAACACTGCATCCAATGAACTGGTTTGTTTTTAAATTGTTCGCTGTAAACTGTCTTTTGTGGACTTCAATCTGAAAAGCGGGCTAAAAATATTCTAAAATAAAACCCCTATCATTTGAGACTTTATATAATTAATAATATAATCCTTACGGTAGGAAGGAATCCAGGCTCTACCGTCTTTTGAAGTACAGCATCCCAGTTGATATCAGACAAATAAGCAAAGTCTTGGATATCGGTCAGTTGAGAAAACCGTTCCTCTGTATTTATTTCCATTAACTAGAAATGGAAATTAAACCAGCTTGTAAACATGATAAGGATCAGAACAGAGAGAAAACAACAAGACTTTTGCTGTAAATTAGATACAGGAAATGACGGTGGTTTGAATCTCTGTGCATTTCAGTCAGCCATGAATCCCTGTTAAAAGCATATGACTTAATTTAATCCTGACTAATTTGCTGCATTGGTTTCAAATGCAATGGATCTTAGTCACAACTTTCACTAGATCAGGACCAGTGTGCCGTAAGCATAAAAGAAAAAAGGGCAGGTTACCAGTTTTACTCCTGATAACTCAATAGAGAACCCTCTTATACCACTATATTGTGTAGCACAGCACAGAAGCAAGTCTAATCTATTGTTCTAATTTGAAAATATAATTAGGTTTTCCAGGAAGGAGAAAAGCCACAATCTAGTCTATTTATCTTTACAGTAAAACATCTGATTGGGTTTTACGTAAGAAATCAATAAAATTTTGAGACAAAAATAAGGAAGCAGTCTAGGGCAGAAGACCAATTGGAAATTCATACACTCCATTTTTTCTTAAGTTAGCATTTACTTTTGCAGGCAACAACTGGTAGATCTCAAGCTCAGTTGGGTTGTCTGAAGAGTTGCAACAAATGAAGGGCAGTACAACTGTCACTTGCCATACAAACTTCAAAAATCTAACTTGTTGAACTGAGGGCAACAATATAGGTGTCTTTTCTGACATTACTTGGGCAGCTTGGGAAGAAGCAGTGGCTCCTGTACTACCTCACAAAGAAAGTGTCAGAAGCCCTGGGTTTCATGAGAGAGGTCCATGCTGCAGCTCCTTCGCAATGCAATAATACTCTAGCTTTCATGAAGGATGGCAGTGGCATAGGAAGGAGAAGTATCACGGACTTTAGAAGCCAAGGAGGAGCTGCACTGTAGCAATTTCAACAGGAAAGTAACATCAAAAAGGTAACCACAGTTTTGCCTAATAAATGTAGGCTTTTGACAGTTTTTATCCATACAAAAGAAACATGTTCAATTTAGTGACAAGTTATCAGTAGAGTTCAATGACTACAGTCCCTACATTTCCTAGATATTTGCTCCATGATGGACTGGTGACTATTCTGGCAGTTTCTTCAAGCTGCCTTGTTCGTATTTCAAAACTTACCACTATTCATTCCACATAGCCCTGAAGGTTTAGTCTTCTGCTAACGCTATGAGAAGAAGTTGTATGGGAGGCAATTATAGCTGTGCAATAAGCAGTTTAGCTATCAAAAGGCATCTACAAAAGCCAACATGCTCAGTGGAACACATGTTGGTCTTGAACTTGTGAATTCAAATTCTTTTTTTTTTTTAAACAGAATTTATTAGCATTTTCGTAATATAACACAAACCCAACCCCACACCTGCAAATACAAAAACAAATACAAATACACATAATGTCAGGATTCTTCTTCTTATTTGTATATCTTACCAAAAAAAAAAAAATTCTACTTCTGAATCTTGACGTTTGACTTCCCCCGCCTTTTCACCTTCGGTTTTAAATCAATATACTATTTCCTTAACAACTTTTCTCTGTAAAAAAAATTTAACTTTACTTAAAAATAACACAATTATCTTGATCTTTTTATTATAACCTAAATCTTAACCATATATTCTTATAGCTAAACTTATTTCTTCTATCCTTTATCATGCTGCTTTTGACTTAAGATTCAATATCTCCTTACTTATTTAAAATAAACTTATAATTAACAGACTTCACACTCCGAATTCGGATACCATGACAGACCATTTGGATTATACATTTAATACTTCAACCCACTCCCCCTCTGTCCATTGTCTTTTTCTGTCTTTCACCAGAACCGATCTCCAATTATCTTCTTCTGAGTGTCCACAGATCCAGGCATTCACAACAAACCTAGCATCAAGCTTCAGGGTGTTCATCACTTCCTTTCTGGGCTCCTCTGTACCTTTGTACCATACTTCTTCTTCTTGTAGAAATCTTAATTCCATGTCCCTTGCCCCCGAGCTGCCACCTCGGAGTCTGGATATTATAAATTTTCCCGTTCCAGGGCTGCCACCCCCAGAAATCGGTTCCTTTTCCCAGAGTTGCCCAGCCATTTCGAACCATCCTTCAAGCACCCCTCCCAGCTCTTTGCCAAGGTTTGATTCCATTGTATAAAACTTTTGAAAAGCCTCCTCTGTGGGAAGTGAGTCCTTTTTATTTATAATTCCACTCAAAACTTGCAGTTTCCGATTAAGCAGTTCCAGCTTCAAGACAGTGAGCATTTCCTCATCCTTTAAACCAGAGTTCAATACCAGTGCACACACAAAGTCCAGCATTTTAGAAGGGAGGGTGAGTGTCAGATTTCAATTCCTGTCTCTTCCTTCCTTTGTTTCAATTTTTTCCCATGACAGTCCAAGTCGTCGCCATTTCTCCGAAGCCGGAGTATAAAGACCAAAACTTCAAATGGAGATATTTTTCCCCCAGTTAACCCCCGAAGGGAAATCTCAGCAGTCTCAGTTTTCAAATTCCAGATACTTTCTATCGATTGTTGTAGCAGCAGTCACTTAAACGGTTAATTTCTTTCACCTCCCGAAGGGAGAGAGGCGGGCTGCCTTTCTTCTTTCCCCCAGATCGTTCCAAGAATACAAAGAGTCAATCAAATACTCACAGCCACTGGGTTCTTATCAGCTCGTTAAAGACAGGTAGAACTTAGACGCTCATCACAGGCTTTGTCGCCGCATTTACATCCCGGTTGGGGCATGTCCCCTATAGCCCGGCTCCGTCGTCCCTTCACCCCCACTCCCCCTTTACAGGGGGAGCGGGGGAAGGGTTCGGAGCCACAACGGGCACAGCCGGGGAGCCCAGGGTGCGGGACGCTCTTCCCGCACCCCAACCGGAGCCCCGCTTTGCGGTAGCAGGGCTCCTAACCCCCGGGATGGACTGGGTGCTTCGCAGCCGAAGCAGCCCACGACCACCCGCAATGGCGTCGCCGCCGGAAGTCTTGTGAATTCAAATTCATGACCCATGGATTCATTGAGTAGCCTTGGGCGAAGTTGTAATCTCTTTACTCCCTTTCTGTGAAATGGGAATAAGTGTGGCTGTTCTTTTGGGGTTCTTGTGAGGACAACTGAAGATAAATGGAGAACTTTCCAAGAGAAAACCAACATTCAAAGTAGCACAGCCTCAACAAACTTAAGGAGCTGGCTTTGGACAATGAAAAATCCTTCTACCTTCCGTTCTCCTGTAAGACTTGGCATTACAACCAAATGCAGGTAGAGCTAAAAAAAAACCCCACAAGTTTGGTTCCAAAGGTTAAACAATTTAATTTACATTGACCAGAAATCAGCACCACCATAGAAGGCCTCTCAATCTTTTCTCTCATTTCCATACATCAGACTATCCATGATTGAGTACAGAATCTAGTTCTTTTCCTTGCTGGATGCTTGGCTGGCTCAAAATGAGAAAGTGTTCTACTTCAGCAGTAATTTACTGAACTCTTTCTTCTAAGTAAGTTAAGCCAAACACTCTACAAGTATCTACTGCATTTGAACAAATTATTCAAAAAGTCCTGTTCTGACAGATTTATCTCAGAAAGATTCATTTTTATGACTAGATAACTACCCACATAGTTCAAACCAACTCCTGTTGAAATCAGATTCCCCTGTGGTTTATACAAATGCCGCCAGTGTACACTGCCCATATAGTGTTGAATATTTGTCTTCAAACATTGCCTAAGAATCAGCAAAACATTTCAAAATGATTCATGTAGAACATGAATGCAAACAGACTGTTTTTGTGGGAGCTGCAAATCATTCAGCGAAAACAAAGCCAACCAGTTACTTCATCAGCCTGCTTCCATTCACATGCCAGACTGACTGGAATGGGATACTCCTGCTGAACTGCAAACATACATTTATGCAAGTTCCTAAAATGCTCCTCGAACATCTGCAAGCCCATACAAGCATTTTTCACATGAGAGGTTTACTTGGTTTCCCTTTGAGTCTGCCTGTAACGCAAACATAAAACCTACACAGGTTGCAGCACATATTTACTGGTAATTTCTATTTTCTTCCTTTTTCCATCCTGCATTACCAACCTGGCATAACTGGCAGTAGAGGGGCTGGAAGGTGTTTAGTTTGTATGTGGAAATGCTCCATGCCTTGATTTAATGCACTGAAACCTTTCTTATGAAATTTACTCGAGACAAGAGAGAGCCAGGACCAAACTTGACATCCCAGTTGGTCTCATCTATAATACATAATGGCTGCTAAAACAGAGACAAAGGGGGGCACAGTGGAAATTTAAATAGCAGTGACATTGCATCATTAATTCAAGAAGGAACAAAAGGGCCTGTGGGGGTTCCAGAATGTCATGGCACAGGATAAAAAGCAAAGTAAAATGACATAAATAAATATAAAGGAAATCTACAGAAATGTGGAGTTATTACTCTGTGTTGGCTAGTTTCAAATGCAGGTATTTTTAAAGCAGTTTTTATGTGTATTTAGGTTCAGAGTCCCCCCCCCACACACACAGTTCTTCCAATCATACAGCTATCATACTTGCAGGTTTTCTCAATTGCCGTTGGGCAAGTTTCCATCTCTTACAGTGCCACTGTTAGGTCTCACATAAAGGCAGTGGGGATGAAGAGTCAATATGTCGCCAATGCATGCATGTATATGGGACTCTGAATGTATGGAGGCTTTTCACCTTGTGCAGAACTATGTGAAGCACATATATTTGATACTAAATTTTGAAAAACATGCAGGATTGGGCTGTGGATTTGGAGTTTTAGCCCAGCATAACCTGCTATGCATGGGGGGGGGGGGGGTTTAGTGGTAACTAATTCACTGTCTACAGTTTAGGGTCCCCAGCCAACATCATGTCTCCCAGATCTATTAATCCTGCCTAAAAATATTAAAATATTGTGGGTTTTGTCTTTACTAAAATGTAAAATGACTAAAAACATTTCTAGCATGCTTGGTTAATGTGTGTGGATCTGAAGTTCACCGTTACACTATATTTCCACCTTGGTCTGGGGTCATGTGGCAAGGCGAACATCACCTCCTTCTGAAATCAAACTTCTCCTTGATACATGGAACTGTGCAGCTGAGTGACTCTGCCCAAAGACAGACAAGAGATCTTCTCAGTTCTGCAGAGGTTTTTTTAGATAGAGATTCTGAACACCAAAAGTGGAGATTCATGAATTAAAAAAAAACCTCAGAGTGCATCACTAAATGATAGCCCAATTTCAAGGTCATTTTGTTAAACTGCCTAATATATCATCTCCACACCACTTGCTGTTACAAATATTGCTGCCACTGGGGGCTGTGTAATTGCCACTTCTACTCTAGTACCACCCGTGCCCCCTTCTGTTTTCTTTTCCCCCAGGGTAATAATGAAATATAATAGACCTTGGCCTGAACTTTTCTCAGCCTCAGCAGCAATAGCAGCAGCAGTCTTCTCAACTGAACGGCCTGCCAATCCTTCAGATTCTCGAGGCAGTTCCGTACAACATTGATTTAAAAATCACAGGTAAGAGACAGAAACACAAATACCAGAACCTGCACGCAGCACACATATTAAACTATTTTCTTTTCCATAGTCTCTTTTGAGGGGTTATAGGAGGATACTGAGGCTATATATACTTAAACCTGTGCAATGGGACTCCCTCTCCTCTCCCCATATGGAACCACAACACCTCTACTCTCAAATCTGGGTTTGGGGTAAAGCCCAAAACAGATTTTGGAAGGTGCATGAGTAGAGGAGAGTCCTTGAGCTATTGTGAAGACTTTGCTGGATATAAACCCATTCTTTTAACAGTGCAAACCTATCTGTTTTCTCAGATGAAGGCTCCAATGACTTAATGGAAATTACTCTCAACTTAGTATGCATAGGATAGTAGTCTGTCTCTTCTTCTCCAAGTTACCTATATCAATGAACCCAATTATCTTATTTTACTTTTTTTAAAAAGCTTATTTGGGAGAGAGAAATGTAACCATCTTTCATAACTGGAAGTCACTAAAGGGTTCTATTTATGCCATTAATCCTGGATGTGAGACCAAATTAATTTGCACCACTGTATCTGGTATAAAAGGAATTAAGTGAATCTCCTTGTGCCATTTATTCCATACTATAAAATATTTTGTTATGTAAAAATGGTTCACTACATTTTCCATTTCATTTTCATACCAGTCAGAATGAATTCATTTGGAATGATCTTGAACAGTGATGGGGAATTTGTAGACCTCTAGATATTGTTGGACTACGGCTCCTATCATCCCTGGCCACTGATCACAGTGGCTGACACTGATGGAAGTTGAAGTCCAACAACATCCGGAGTGTTAAAGGTTTCTCACACCAGGGTTTTAAGGCTTTGAAATATTTTTTTATGACAGGAATTGTTACTATGGGGAGAAGGATGTCCCACTGCAAGCACCATACTGAGCATGAATCAATTAGTTGCAATCAAGTATTAACTGAAATCTATAGGACTTTTAAATTAGTCATGAGGTCCTGTTAAGTCATGTTCATTTATTTCAGTGGGTCAATTGAAACTTAGCTGAATACCACCTAAGTTTCTGTTGAATTGTGCTCACTGAATGTTTGAACAGAGATTCACATTTTTGTGGACTGAACCCATTATTTTTTGCTGCATTTTTTCCATTAACTTCACCTTTAATCAAATCATGTTTTCAGGCATTACCAAAACATTCCCTTTACAGAAAGAAAGAGGCTGAAAGATATAGTTGTACTGAGACTTTCCCAACAGCAACCCTTCCAAAAAGGCATCCCATTCCAATTTCCTCTGTCTGATAAAGAATGCCTGTCAGCCATATTTTCTGATAATTCTTATGCTGACAAACTGTTACCATGTGGAAATATGTGAATAGAAGTTATGAATAAATGATGGCAAGTGAACATCTCTACAGAAGCTCGACTGTCACTTTGCCACAGGGAAAATGTGATGTCTGGAAACCTTCTCAAGTGAAAGCATGCTGAACTAGCAGGTAATTCATGCTCTCTCCCTCTGGTAATTTTATTGAAAACCATTATGAGGTGGGTTTTTTTATTTACAGCAGTATTTAAATACCCATAAAATCTAATAATACAAAGATGTAACATAAGTCCACTGCAAATTTTTCTCCATGCCTCTACAAGTGGGAGCCAACAAAGTGCAGCAAGTGGCTTTTGTGTGGTAACCTGAAGTCATGTAAAATTATGTCACATGTTTTGTGTTAGTAGAAATTACTGTGAGGGGTGGGGATGGAGAGGTGAGACATTTGCTTCTTGCTTTTTGCAGCAGTCACACCTCTCCTATAAGTCTTGTTGTACTGAGCTTCCACTTAGAAAGTGTGGGAAACTTTTGGTCTTCTAGATATGTCTGTGTCCAGTTATGGGCACCACAGTTTAAGAAGAATATTGACAAGATGGAACGTGTGCAGTGGAGGACGGACAGGATTATAAAGGGCCTGGAAACCAAGCTTGAGGGAGTTGGATATGTTGAGCCTGGAGAAGATCAGAGTAAGGTGATATGTTCACCACCTTCAAATATCGGAAGATGAAGCAAGCTTTTTTCTGGATTCAAATAAGAAGGAAGGAGATTCTAAGAAAACTTTAGGGGAAATGTTCTGGTGGCAATAGTTGCTTGACAGTGGAGCAGAATTTCTTGGAAGGTGGTGGATTCTCATTTATTGGAAGTTTTTAAATAGAAGTTGGGTGGTCATCTGTCAGGGATTTTTTTTACCAGTCATTGAAGCGAATTGGACTGTGGTCAATGGCCAGGAATGATGGTAGTAATAGTTCAGCAACATTGTGGGCAGCTGGGGTTCCCCATACCTGTTCTAAAGCAAGTACCCTTCTCTTTATTGAAGTCAGCCTGCCTCCAAAAACATGTCCCACTTACCTTTTGGATTAAGGACACCATATCCTTTGACCAGGCAGCAGGATACATAACTGTGGCTGTCTTGAAGATGTGGGCAATTTCGTTTGCAGCAGTACTAGAGCGAATGTGATATGGCCTCTGTGAAGAAGAAAATGGGGTGGGGAAGCAAATAAATTTTGAAACAAATCCCTCATCCAGCAGCTGCAAAAACTACATTATTTCTTTCAGATCTTTTCTAAGTAGATGACCTCTGCTCAGGTGGTCATTGTGCTGATTTTTCCAAAGCCCACATTCTTCCTGTTCCCACCCGCATCTCTCCTCCATCTCGCCCTGCTGTTGTTCTCAATTGAACCATTGAACTACAGTCACTGGGGAGCCTAATTCAATTGAAGTAAATAGATCAGTGCAGGAGAGGGCAGCAGCAGCAGCAACAAAGCTACATTTGAAAAGCAAAATGTAAGGGAAGGGATCAAGGCTTTGCACTGTCATCCAACCAGCGTTTCACTAGGACAGCCTAAGTGCAGAGGAAATCAATTTACTGCTGTTTTTAAAAAACAGAAAACAAAATTCTTTCAATATTCCCTGAAACATTTAAAGATTGCATTGTCCTGTTTATGTCTGGAGTCAGAGCTTAACTGCCATTGAGGTAAACGCTCATTTTTATCTCCTTTGAGGCAACAGAACCAGCAGAATAAGAAATAGACATTGACCATGTTTGCATTATCATGCTAAGCCCTAAAAGGATGATTTGGTAAGTCACATTTGCATGAAGTGCTGGCTGACAGAGACGTCCAGGTGACTCCCACTTTGCTCCTCCCATGATGCACTAAGCCAACGACAAGCCATGATTTGCCAAACATCTCATGAAAACAAAAGTAGAGGGTCTTTGCTGTATAAAGAACCACCCATTCAAACTAAGTGCCGTATTAGTTCAGCATTGCTTGCTATATCGTGGCTGACCTTATAGCCTCTGGAAAGAGTGAGTTAAACTACGGGGCGCAGTTTCAAATAGTCCATAGAGATCATGGGCAGCTAACTTACAGCACAGCCACCATAAGTAGCACAGGCAGTGGGGATATATGTGACTCCTGGACAGATGGGACATAAGTAACAATCCAGAGGACGAGAGGGTTGTTCCCTACAGTCCTTATGTATCTCCCCATGCCAGGAGTCTTAACTGAACTGCACAGGAGAGGCAGGCAGGGATGCAGGTTGTACTGCAGCCTGTACCCAGAAATGTGCTAGTTTTGCTACCTGCTTTTGCACTTGGATGATTTTTGTCTTCTGATATCATTTTTAAACTGCTATAGCTAAGAGATTTAGATGTGTCTTAGGTAATTTTATTATTTGTGATATTGTTATAGGTTCTTTTTAACATTTTGGTAGTCTCCTTGAGAAGGGCACCCCTCTTTCTGTACAGAAAATACAAACCATAATTGCCAGACCATTCAGCCATTACTAGTATAGATCTTCAAAGGTGATACATGATAGACAAGCAATCTGCCAGGGTTCCAGGAAAGATTTAGATACAAGAACATTTCTGAATTATTATAAGCAACTTCTATTCATAAGATTTAACTCTACAGTATTTTATTTTATTTACCGGGAAGATGGAGGAATACTTCACCATGCCTGTAGTGTATGGTAACATTTTAATTTCCTGCTATGTCAAAGGACTCCTTTGGGCAGAGTAGAAATCCAATAAAGCAAGCTTTAGAACACATTCCTGTTTTTCAGGTCACCAATACCTGAATGTTACTGCAACGTTGGATTCAGGGCTTTTCACTCTTGCTGACAACCTTAGCAAGTGGTTATTGAATAATGCCCATGTATAACAGGAGAGTGAGAAGCAAATATCTAACCCTAAAAAAAAGTAGACTGCTTTAGGGAACATTGACTTTGGGAGACACACAGCCCCCAGCCATGTGGAAGAACACATGCAACTGAAAAGGCAAAGTACATGTGAAGTAAAGCGCTGGAGTGTAAGGAACTAATTTTGCAACCCCCATTTAGATTTTTATTAGCAGCAACCCTATGCATATCTTACATATTTAACTACATCTAATTGGATGGTGGAAAAGACTAAATACAAATACACAATTCTGTCCAGCCAGCAGCACATTCACAAATAAAATATATCTATCTTCAGCTGCATGTATGCATAATATTTTAACATGAGACTGCATTGCTCGTTTTCCCCGGAAACAAAGTGGGGACTGAAATGATATCTAAACTTGGCCACTTCACTCCCCCACCAACATGCAGTCTGTAGTTGTGACTTAAATGAAGTCACATTTTGGATGCTTCAGAACAGCTGTTTTGGATGAAAACGCTAAGGTACCCTTAATTAAGACTAATTAAATTAAAAATAATTAAAATTTAAAACTATGAGACTTTTTAAAGAAGCAATTTTAAGCAGAGGTTTAAATTATTTCTGCCCTGCTTACTTTACCAAAAGATCTGACTGGTATAAATACAATTACTGTATTTAACAAGAGCAAAACAAAACAGAAGCCTTATCCTGCTTTTTTTTAAGGTTGAAATGAAACAGGATGCTGCAATCTTGGGTAGTCACAGATGAAGCTCATGTGCAGCAAAATGCTTTTTTTAAAATTTTACTGCAGCTATCACTCTGCTGAGCAGCTTGTAGGTTGTGCAAGGTGATGGGCTGCAGCAAAAATATTCTTAACGTCTCCAGTTAAGCATGTGCTCCTCCCACACCTTCACTTGCCTTTGTATCTCCAGGGCTGCAATCAGTGGGACTGTTCACGCATAGTTTATCGCAAAATTGATGCTAATATTCTATATGTTAGCAATGAGACATATTGCTCATAAAGTTTTTTTAAAGCTTTTAGGTGTATCCATTGCAATAAAGTTCCCATTTTGCCTACTGGTTTGACCTAACTTCTAAAGACTCCCAGAAAACATTTCGGAAATATGTTGTCATCCTGTCCAGCAGCAAGACATGCTGGAACATGAAATGTGTTGGATTACTAATTCACACACAGTGGTCCATTTCTTCTTCAAACTGCAGGATCATTCTGCAATTGTAAAATATCTTTCTACATTTTGTTCCTGCTGATCTCCTGGTATATTTTCTAGCAACTGCTTTATCAGAAATTCATATTTATCAGTAAGATAATTCCTTTTTTAAAACCGAAGTGATTCTCTCTGGAATTTTAATGAGTTGATCTTAAAAATGGACAAAGAGCTTGAGAGCTGGACAACCTGAAAACGATGGATTAATGGATGTATAGAGCAATAAAGTATATAAATGAACAGTACAGTACCCGGCCTCTAAGAAGTTCATAGGCTGTAATGCCTAATGACCACCAGTCAACAGCATAGGAATAGCCAATGGGTTTTATAGAACTGAACATCTCAGGTGCTGGGGAAAAAGAGAAAGTTGTTATTTGCTTTCGTTGGGAATCTTACAGCAAGATTATTGCCTTTGCTTCCATTGGTGTGAGAATATATTCCAAATGGAGACAGACCCTTTGGGGGCCATGGCTGGCTGGCTTCTGGGCCCACCTAGTCAAGAAGGGCTTCCTGATTTGCCTGGGCAACAGTGAGCTATGGGAAATGAACTAAAAGAAATGGGAGCTGGGAGAAAGGCTGCTATCTAATGTGTATACCTAAGCCTTGTGGAATGCCTTGTGAAAATGGGGCATCAACAACTATTTTTATTTCTGTATTAGGATTTAGTCTGCCTCCTCTTTAGTTTTAAGCTGTTAAATAAGGCTAGTTTATTTGTATTATTTTATACACCACTGTATGGGCTATTTTTAAATGAGGCTTTACTTATACTGACAGTATGATTAGCTGCAATTGTTCTTATTTATTTTAAAAAAATGTTACCGCTGTTCATTTGATCTTTTTTAAACCGCTTTAGGGATAATCTCATGGAAATGTAGCCTACCAATAAACATGATGATGACAATAATCATCTCCCTGGCTCTGGTGTGTTTTGGGGTGACATTTAGCTCTGATTCCTATCCTGGTTCCTTGAGTCAGTTTCTCTGACTCAATCATTAGCTCCCCGGTCCCGGTCCCCTCTTACAGCTGCTTATGGCTCAGCCCTAACACTTTATCAGAAGGAGTAAATATTGCGCCTTTTGGAGAGATACAGTTTTAAACATCTGTCAACAAACATGTACACCAGAGTTCTTTAGGTTTTGCTTTCTAGAGAAGTTACATCTCAGAGCAAGGAACAAATGCATCTCAAGTCTGGTGCACATGCATCTAAAAAGTTACGTCCATAGACTGCCAATGTACTTCTTCCCTTCCATACCTCCATAATAATCTATTAATCAAAGAGCCATTTTTTTCTGAACGCTTTTTGAATTTTGACCATATTTATAACAATTGCAACCAAGTTCACTGCAAGATTAATAATTCTATTCAACCATCATAATTTACTTTTCATCCATTGTTATGATCAGTTTACTAACTACTTTAGAAGATAGAGAATGCTTTCCCTTTGCAAATGTGCAGGATATTCATTCCTGTGCCAAGTAAAGGCTTACCTGTTTGCCTAAGCATTTTTAGTGTACTTAATGAGTTAATTGACTTAGGGTGAATAGCCCACTCTGAAATTTCTTCCACCTGCTTCTGCTGTTTAAACTGGCTTTATGGTCTATGATTTTTTTTTTTTATGATTTACTGTCATTTGTATTTGGATCACAACTCACTGTGATAAATGGCAGAATACAAATACCCCCAGCAAATATATAAACAAATCTAGAAGGCAAAAAAGTATTTTCAAGCAATTTTTGGGAGTGGGGAGATGCTTAAGCAATGATATTTGGAATGAGAATGGGGGTGGGGTGGGGTGGTATAAGCACAAAAGCCTGCCCCTTCCTCTGTGAATGTTCTCATTCCCCTCTAACTAAAAGAGAATATGAAGGAGGCATGGCATCCTTCTACTTTTGTCACCTAACCAAAACTACCATCAAGAAAATGAGCTGGGAGACTTCTGCCATGTTCTTGAGGTTCAGAAGGTCACTGCACAAATGCATGGAGCACTGGGGAACTGACTCATCATGCTTACGTTCTCTGGTTCTGTACAAGTTTTTACACTTATGAATCACAATTTCCAAGTCACACTTTGGCTGACTGACGCAGTTGGGTTGCAAATGCACAAATATCTATCTATCTATCTATCTATCTATCTATCTATCTATCTATCTATCTATCATCTATCTATAGATATATATATGCATGAAAGTACATCTCCTTTCCCCCCCTTGATCACAAATAAAATGCTTGTAGCTGCTGAGCAGATGCATGCATTATAGTAATCAAAACATTATTTAATATTGTTAAATGGAAGTGGCCTAACTTTTGCTGAAGTGCTGGGAGGTGGAGATGCTAACTCCGGTGTCTGACCCATAGAAATGGTGCCCTCCTGAAGTGGAAGACCGTGGCTCCTTAAGCTTGGACCAGGGAGACCAGGATTCAAATCTCCACTCAGCTGTAAAGTTCTTTGGGCCACTCACAGTCTCTTAGCCTAACCTACCCCACAAGGTCGTTGTGAGGGGGGAAAGGCAAGAGGGGAAACCATGTGCACCACCTTGAGCTCTTTGCGGGAAAAGTGGTATATAAGTGTAATAATAAACAAACAAGCATTCAAAATTAAAACAAACATGGAAAAAATACAACCATATGAAATAAGTGATCAAAGGGAGGGTACCAACACACAAATCCCACTACCTCAGGTAGCCAAGTTAAACAGACAATTCCTGGAAGTGAGCACTTGTTAAATTCTCAAAGAGTATATAATAAGTTCATTATATTTCTTGGTAACCCAAAAACAGGGAAGGGGTGTTGCCAGTCATTTGAGGATGATGCATCAATATTCTGTATATCCATTTATACTTTGGGGGCTAGTTCAGATGGTATTTCAAAGGCTTCTCCCAGTCTCATGTGTCAAGTCAATGGGCTGGGCCACCTTTCATCATCTCTATCCACCCAACTGCAGCATACATCTCACACACAAAACCCAAGAACCAATCATGCAATTTTGCCCTAGACTCTTAAGATTTTAGGCACATAGGCAGCAATGAGATGGGCCATTCTGCTGGGGCTGGAAGAGGTGGGACCAGTATGCTGGTTCCATGTGTCAGGCTGGATGGAGTCTCCTCTAAACTGGCCCTTTGCTTCTTAAAAAGAAGAAGAAGAAGCAAAACTGTTTTAATATCTGGACAGAATTAGAATTAAAATGCTCAGAGCACAACCCTAGAACAAAGGTATTACCAACAGAAGTAAACTGTGCCTTAATTTTTAGCTACTCACCCATATATGGTTTAGTGCCAGCAATAGTGGTGACTTGAGTGTCTTTTGTTATCACAGTGGCAATATTGAAGTCTGTGACATGCACATGTCCTAAGAGAGAGGTAAAGAAACCATTTTTTACATGAGCATCTCAAATCTACATAACATTCCATTCTGGCATGGCTATTCATTTTGCTATATATAATTATGAGGAAACAGGGAGCAAAGAGTATCAATCATTTGCACTATGTCCTTTGAATTTGCTCTCTTCTCTGCAACTTCTCCTATTAAACACCGAGGCCCCAATGCAGGAAAGTGCAATGTGGTTGCACAAGCCAACACCTATCAACTCCCTTACTGAACAGCCCGGGAGGAAATATAAAAAGTACCCTGGCTGTTGAGCTGGCAAGGTGCTATAATAAAAGTAACACAGTAAATCCCTAGGCTCAGAGGTCCACGTCGTCCGGGGCACTGCTGATCAGAAATCAAAGCCAAAATCTCACCCCAGCTAAAGCAAATGAGCACTCTATTTGCTCAACGGAAGAGTGAAAATGGGATTTATAAATAAATTGTGGCAGTAGAAGAAGTGATTCCTACAGGGGAGTGTTTCCCATGATCACCTCAAGCATACTTCAGTACCTCTAGTGGGTATACTGCAAGCTGCTCAAAGATGGTCGGACAGCACACTCTGCTATGGTCCTCTACCAGCCATGGTGCTGCAATGAAGTTTTTTGGGTGAGCAAATGCACCCACTTGGTACTGCTGATGCCTTTTTTGCATTAGAACAGTCTTTATCAGCCTTGGGTCCTCAGATGTTATTGGACTACAACTCCCATCACCCCCAGCTGGCAGGAACCAGTGGTCAGGGATGATGGGAGTTGTAGTCCAACAACATCTGGGGACCCAATGTTGAGAAAGGCTGCATTAGAAGCATAATCTCAGCAGGCAGGGAGAATGCTTTAAGGCAGGGGTACCCAAACTAAGGCCCGGGAGCCGGATGCGGCCCAATTGCCTCTAAATGCGGCCCGTAGACCATCTGGGAATAAGCATGTTTTTACATGAGTAGAATGTGTGCTTTTATTTAAAATGCATCTCTGGGTTATTTGTGGGGCATAGGAATTCGTTCATTTTTTTTTTCAAAATATAGCCCGGCCCACCACGTGGTCTGAGGGACAGTGAACCGGCCCCCTGCTGAAAAAGTTTGCTGACCCCTGCTTTAAGCGCTATTGTCCCTCAGAGTCTATCACCTGCAGTATGAGAAAACCATGAATTACATCTGACATGCACCCCCCTCCCCAGCAACTGATTTGGCAAGCAGCACATGCATAGCCTGAACTATCTTAGAGAATCAGACACCATGGTGCCCCCTTCCTTGTGTCTGTAGAGTGAAAAAGAGAAAAGAAAAGGCAAGCCTAAAATGACTCCTCAGAGAACTCTTAACAGAGGAAGCAGTGAAAGGCCAAGGCAATATTCCATCCTTGCATCACTTTTCATTTCCTCTCTATTGCTCTCCTTTCCCTGCGGGAAATTGTATTAATAAAATAATGAATTATAGATGCCATTATTTTTATTCAACCTTTGATATTCTTTGAGAAAGAAGCAGGGAGATGGCATTTTGGCTGTCTTGTTTGTCAGAAGTTAATTCTTGAAATACAACCCATAGTTTCTTAAAAAGCAGAAGTAATTGGAATAGTAAACTGTAAAACTGAACTATTAAAAAAGCATGTTATGAGGAACACCTCACACAGAAATATCTTAACTTTTAGTATTTTGAGAAGAAGCTTGGTGTAGTTACTACCACACATAAGATGTGAATATAATTTTCTGAGCAGCACCATAAATAATTGTGGATCCAATTTGGTTTTAGACTCTAGAGTTGAACTTTTTAAAAACCTAAATAAAAAATGTAGTTAACATTAAACTACCAAAACAGAATGAAAAAACGCAAGGTGTTGTGCATGTTAAAGAAATGTTTGAAAACATGATATTCATTTGTGAATGCTGACAGCCCCTGACTAATTTTTTTTATGGTGAAAAACTTAAGAAATATTTCATCACTGAAGCAGTTAACACCTGGACTAAAATGTATGTATAAATGTATATTTAGATAGTAATGAAATTTATCTGAGATTACCAACATGCAGATGTAAATGTCAACAATCATTAAATTGTGGACATTCAGTATAATGGTATGAGACTTTAAAAAATGTTTACCAAGCAAAAGTAAGATTCCCCCCCCCCACCAAGTGAAAGGAAAAGCTATGAATTCCCCCCACCCAGTCCTTTTTTCTGGGGGTACTCAAGGATATGCAGTGCCAGAACCTCCCCCCCCCCCAATGTTAAAAGTGTGGCACTTACTGTAACAACTTCATGGTGAGTACCAACACCTTTTTTTCTACCCCGCCCAAAAAACCTGCCTCCACCCAGCTGATCCTGCCCATTGAAGTTAGCCCTAACACAACCTCTTTCTTACACAGGGTGCTTTCACGCAACCTGCTTAATGAACATTCAGCCTGATTTGCTTGCAGGGACATATGATGATGATGATGATGATGATGATGATGATGATGATGATGATTTTTTAAAGAGAGCAACCATTCCTATTTATTTGTGGGGAGTTTAGACAATGCTGCATCAAAGGAAGTGTCATTCCACACTTTCCAGAGTGTTTGCCCATCACCTTCCTTACTGCAAAAAATCCAGTATTTTGGAGAAGTGGGCTTGTTTCACAAGAGCTCCAAATCAGCCTTAATTATGCAACCTGAATTTGCCAGGGGGTGGCTGAATCCCACCCCAAAATAGAGACAGTCTGGAAGCACCCACAGTTTGGCATAAATGTAGCAAAGGTGCAACAGACTGAGCTTGAGTTTGAATGACCATTCCCTAGGAGAGAGCAAGTCACTGGAAAACAAGCACAATCTTAGCAGTCTAAATATAGATAGAGATGCTGCAAAAACAATGGCTGAGGGGAAAACCAAGAACAAAATTGAACTATAGGTAAGAGGCTCTTTGCACGCATGAGTGGAACCACACAACTCTCCTGCCATGGTTGGAGAAACACACAGAGAAATTGCATAGAGGAAATAGTCAGAAGGGCATGGATTTCAAGGGCACGTAGAGAAAAGACAATTCCAAATAGAATTCTGATGCTGTCCCAAATGCATCAAAAATTGAAAAGCCTCTGAAGCAGTTCTTTTCAACTGTCTTCCTTGAGCCCAAGCCTATGACTGTAATATCTGTCCATGCTCCAAAAATTATAGCATTTAGACACATATTAACATCAATGGAAGTGCGAGTTCCTCCTCTTGAATTGTTTCTTAATGTAAAGTTATCAGAACATTGCCCATTCCTCACCTTCTCAGAGTGCCTCAGTCTACCACAGAGTGGACTATTCTGGGAAACAGCAGAGAATAGCTCACACCTTGTGGAGGCAAAGCAAGGAATTTACTCTGCATTTAAATGGTGTGAGAGCAGCATGACAAGGAAGGTGCTCTTGAGGAACCTCTTCAGAAGCACCTAAACCATGGATGCTGCTGGTGGATACGAGTTTGAATTCATAAACCTTTGAAGGACTCCAGGTTCCCCCACCCCTGGCATAAATGGTTTTCACGTGAAAAAATGCATCTATGACCCAGTGATCTCATGCATACTGGAACGAAACCGCATTGAGCCTGCATAGGTTGGGCATGTTTAAAAAGGAAACTTGCCTTCAAACAGGCTGCATAAAACTTTTGCACATTCCTGTGGGGGGGAAGAGCAAGCAAGGAGGAAATGCTCTGCAGCTCAGCATCCCAAATGCACCTATAGTACTCTCCAAACACATTTTCTGTTATCTCTGATTGCACAGCTATGTTGCACTGCGGTGCATCTGAAACACTGAGCCACAGCAGGTTCTCCTTCAAAAGCATCCAAAATTAAAACCTTATTCTATGGAGGAAAACATTGTTGTTGTTCATGATAAATTTATCAGCCTGGTTCAGACATAGTGCTAAGCCAGAGAAACTTGGTTACGTATGGGGCAGCATTATCAATGCTGTCAATAAATAAATAAAGGTATGACTCTACGCCACAGTGAGCTTCATGTTCACTGAGTCCCCCTTCCCCTTCCCTAGAAAGACAGGGAGGTGACACAATGGGTCAGATTATTTGTCCATCTAGTTAGTATTGCCTACTCTGACTGGCTGTAGCTCTCTAAAACCTCAAACACAGGCCTTTCCCATCACCTGCTACATGATCCATTTAGTTGGGGATATGAGGAATTGAATCCCTTTAGAATGCAAAGCATATATTCAACCACTGAGCTTTGGCCCCTGCTTGAATCCATCACGCACATGGGAAAAACTGAAATAAAAAGGTAACACTTTTGCTTTTGAATAAATCAAAGTTTCTCACTCAGAGAAACTGTGATTGGTTCCTACTATGAATAACAAACCAGATCCTGAAACCACCAATTGATCCTGGCAAGTTTGAACTAACCTTTGTGAGATAAGTTTCCCCATGTTCAGACATAATGGTAAACAGTGGTTCATTCAAAACTAAAAATGGATGATTTCCAACTCCTCTCCTGGCACATGAAAGAAGAATGGTATAGCATGCAAGAGTAACCTCTGAACGAGGCCATCATTCTAGTTAAAAGTTGGGTCACAAGGTGCAGATGAAGAAAACCTATAGTTAACCTGGCCTGCTGTAGAGTTATCTGTCATTCATGCCTTGATTCAACAGAAGTACAGAGCTAAGGCCTCAGCCTGTTTTCCATCTCACAGTGACATGGTGGCTTCCTAAAGCCTGCACTGCTCACCTAAGACAGTATTTTGCTACAGGTTTGCATGTGTGAGGATACTATTATAGTAAGAAACAATTGGCTCTTACCCTGTTCATCCAGCAAGATGTTATCAGGCTTTATGTCCCTAAAATAAAAGATGGAGAGAGAGAGAAAGAGAGAGAGAAGGTTCCAGCAGTAGTTAGTATTACATCTGGGGGGAGGGGGGAGACTTACTGCAGCATCACGTTCCTCATAAAAACTGAAGGACACCCAAATCACTCTTGGCAATCTATAGAATGATACTCAAGTCCTTCTGTTATGTGCCACCCACTGATTGTAATCATACCTGCAGTTAAAACTCTGTAAAACGAACAAAAAACTGTCTGGAGCCCATATGTTCCATTTAGCAATACAGGGACAACTTCTGATCTTTCACTCTGGGCACAATCAACTTAATTTGTCTACAAATAACTTTTTTAATTGTCCACCAACTTCCTCAACAGCTGTAATGGATTACAGAAAGTGCTACTGGCCATGCCCTCTACCGAGCAACATTATTTCCCCCTTCGCGTTCCTTTCCCCTTATTTCTTTGTGTGAAGCCTGATGAAGAGTTCTGTGACACTTGAAAGTGATTGCACTACTTTTTTAAAAATAGTCCTTATAAAGATATTATACTACTGATCATGTTTGGATTCCCCCCCACCCCACCACCACCAACAGAACTGCTTGCAGTTGTCTCCCCCGCTTTGTGGTTGAAATGCCAAAGAGCCCAGTAAACACATGAGGCCATTGATTTATTAGTCCTGTTAGCAAAAGCATGCACAAGGATTTCTGCTAGCGCAACATGGCTTCTCCCATGTCTCTCAAATATAGCACTGGGGGAGTTGGAAGAACCCATAGAACAGTGTGCAGGGGGAGGAAAGAGGAGAATGTGCTGTTGAAGTGAAATGCTTGCGCTGAAAGAACATTTACCTTATCACAACAATGAATTCCTCTCATGGCTAATAAGATTTGGAAAGTATTAAAATAGAATATATTGGTGTAACTTTATTAAACATTATTGGTTGAATCCAATGTGCCCATGCAGTTCCCCTAATCATGGAACAGGATTTCTTCTTCCTCTCCTTACACGCCCTCAAAATCTGCTCTACAGAGTCTTCCAATCTGAAGACTATCCAAAAAAATGGCAACAGAAACTGGTATTACCATCCCAAATGAAATTCATGCATAATAATCACAACACACTCCTTCTCCCCCAGTGTTACAATCCAAACTAAGGTTTGCCATTTCCCTTGAAACATCCTGATTGTCTTCTGGGACAACTAATGTAATCCCAAGTATAAACTCCAAGACACTCTATATATTATAGATTACTGCAAACACTGGAGCACCTTTTTGTTTTTCAATTTTGCATTTTTTAAATATCATTTTCCTTTCAGTGTTTTAGAAGTATGACCAAGATAGGCAGACAGAGAGCTCCATCTGGATATGGAACCCAATTTAACTGATTTTTCGCTTGGAACAAACACAGCGGGAAACACAACTTCTATTGGCTTTGACTTTTCAGCTGCTTTCCTTAATGCATCAGGCTCTTTTCCCCAAAAGCAAAATACCCTTGGCAAGACATTTAGGACATGCTTAGTCTATTGAAAGTACTTTTACAACAATGGACAAAAAGCTTCTATCGTGTAAGGTGCAACTGCAGGAAGACTGTAATGGCAAAAAAGTGTTCTTTTTGAACTTATTGATTGACATACTTCTGTCTAGGCCACCTCCATGGCAACATAATCTACGTTCTGAATGTGACTTCTACATCTTCTTTTAAATGCGAACATTGGTACTCACCGTGATAAGTTACTTATCTGTAAGGAGAAATATGATCCTGTGTGGGTTGCCACTGCCTATCTCACTGCTGGCAAGAAGTAGCTTTTTTAAAAAAAAGAGTATGTATAGCTTGTAATACTCATGAAAGTGGAAGGCGAAGGTCAAATGGCCACCTTGTATATGCCACCCAGAGGAGCTCAGGTCCCAAGTGCTGCCAAGGCAACGGTGCTGCTAATGAGATGGATTGCGATTCCCAATGACGCCCCCCATAGGACCCCTCACATACCACCTGGCGAAGCAGACCCTGATCCCATCTGCTAATGACACTGGGGACATAGGCATACAGACATCATTTTATTTGTATGCAACCTTTCCACAGTTCAAACCACGCTCAAGGTTGCTTACAACATGAAAAAAACCCCACATAACTACAACAAAAGTAGTCATAAATAGTAAGCAAAACATTAAATATATATAACCACACTGAACAATTTCCACATAAATCATAACAGGATCTAAAACAGAGATACAAAAAAATAACAGCAGCTCCCCAGCCCAAGAGTCTGTTCAGCAACCTCTGCTTTGCAGCTGGAGTCAGTCCAGGCTCTGCCTTCCCAGGCCAGATGGGAAAGGCCTTCCAGGACTCCCAGTCTGGGTAAAGGTCTTCCAGACTCCCTTACTGCCAGTCAGCCTTGTGATTTAATAGCTTTGGGGTTCTTTTTAAATTTTTAAAAAATTATTTCTGTTGGCTTCCCTGCCAGTGTACCAATAGATTCCCGGTACACCTGGTGTCTTGTGGGAAGCTTGTGAAATTCTGCAGAAAAGCCTTGAGTTTACGGCTGAAATGGTTGTAACTCCTGGGGAGTTGCCTGATCTTTCCATTTCCAAGAGCAGCACTTATGCATCTGGCGTTGGCTCTTGGGGAAGGTGGAGCTGATCCTGGAGCATGAACCCTCCTCTAAGGGTGGGTAGCTCTGCTACATCAGGAGTGACTGAATGCTGCTCCTCCCATGGCCAGAACAGAGCTACACAAGGAGAGGCCTTGTGCCCCTTGGCTCTGGATGGGAGGGAACACATCCTGGCCTCTGATCGGCTCAGTGCCTCTGTGCACGTGCGGGAGATCCTGATGGCCCTGCACACATCCAGTGTACCATTCCTTCCCCCTGTCTGACTTGGACTTTGGGTAGGGGGAAAGGAGGACCTCTCTTGAGCCCTGCGAAAGATGGAATTACCCTTTGGGATGAAGTTGGGGTCTAATCACAGTGTGACAGGAGCCTTCTGAATGATACATGACTCCTCGCAGATGAAAAGAGTTGATGAAAGAAGCATTTGACCAAGGAGCGAGAACCCCAGGGGTTCTGGCCCTGGCCCAGGCTGCCACCCGTCTGTGGGTGCATTCAAGATTACATTGCTGCCAACCCCACTGCACCCCAAATCAGTGTATTTTAAGAGCAGTTGTCATAGCTATTTTCTATTGAAGGAAAAATCGCCCAAATTCCAAAAGTTATCCTAATTAACTCCGTTGCATAAGCTGCTATGTTTGTAAGTTCATGTGAACAAGCCCATGAGGTTAATTCTCCACCGTTTTGTTGCAGCTGTTGCATTAGCAACATCATCCAGGCCACATAAAAAGTATTTGTCAGTCTTGCCATGAGCTACTGATAAAAACAGTGACAGCCACTCACGCAGCATCTACGTACGAAGAACAGCTGGCTGCCTCTGTCCTACTTACAGGCAGTTCCTTGCAGTAACAAGCAACAACCAGTTTGTCACTCTGGTCCACAGCAAGTACGACAAGTCTGCACCAGCTGAAAGAAATATGATGCAAGTCTCCAATACCGCTTTCTAATATCACTTAATTTTGAAAAGGCTGTTGTTCCCACAGAAGAAACCTAACAGCAATTTAAAAGCAAAGAAAAGATGTGAAAAAGCTATAAGAAAACAACAACCCGACTTCCTGGAGGGTGCGCTAGAGTGCGAGTCAAGAATCGGTGCTCCTCAGCAGTGGAGCAGACCGTGAACTGGTGGTAGAAGTTTGGGGGGGAATTGGCGTCAACCCCCCCCCAAAAAACAGCGAGAGTACGGGTCTTTCGCTAGGAAGAGAAAGAGCAGCGTCAGAAGGCAGAATTCCTCACTGGTAGCCCATTTCTGGGACGGAGGTGAAGGAGAGGAGCCGACGCAAAACATAACAAGTTTCCCACCGGCAGACGCCTGAGAACTCGTCCGGCAAGCACCCGAATGCTTCGACAGCAGAAGAAACAAACAAATAAAAACCTTCCGTGAGCACCAAAAGTGAGTAAGAACTGAGCAGAAATTAAAACTGGCCACGGGAGGTGAGAAAAGTCGAAGGATTGCTTTGTACAATGGGAAAGAAAGTTGCTAAGCAGGAACCCCGTGTGGTCCCTTTATTTTAAAGGGGTTTTTTTTCCTTAAGAAAGAGACGTGAATCATTAATAAAGCGCTGAGACAGTGTATTAGAGAAGATAACGCTAGAAAATGGACTTTAACCCCCGAGCTTTCTAAGATAGAACGGCGACAAGAGGAGAGAAAGAAGGGGCGCTTAAATTAATAAGACTGTAAGACTATAAGATTTACATTCTGTGTTGCAGAAGAGAAGAAATTAAGACTGATTGAAATAAAGAAAGTAAGATGGAGACTTACTAGTAGCTGAATCATCCATTGGCAAGCACTTCCTCCTTCTTCAAGGAAGTAGAAGCTGAAGTGCAAGAGGCAAGGAAAGGGATAACAAAACGAAAGCAGAGAGACAGGCTGACTAAGAGAAATATTATAAAGGACACAGTGACACCTAGTGGGCTGTAAGAAAATTGCACCCCAAATATAGAAAGTAGACTGATGTGTGTTTAAAAATAAAAAAGGGGACTCCCTCTAGAGGAATAACAGGGCCTTGTTGATTAATAAATAAATAAATCAGTAAATAAGAACGATTTGCTGGAAAAAGATAAAGACTATAAGATGGCAACTAAAAAGACAGCAACCACTTCAAGTACAACAACTAATGATACAAGAAGGAAATCAATCCTAGTGGAAAATGAAGCATTGAATGATCTTAAAGAATTAATAATAGAAATGAACAAGACTTTAAATGAAAAGCTGGATTCAGTGGAATCCAAAATAGAACAAAATTCCAAAATGATTCAGGAAATGACGGGACAGATAAAAGACCTGTATGGCAAAAATAAAGGCCTAGAAAAAGCAATTAAAGAAGTGAATGTCAAGGTTGATAAACACGAAGATTCAATTAAGAAAATAAGTTTGGAACAGAAAGAAATGAAACGAATGCAAGGAAAGGAAGAAGAGGAAAGACAAAATATTATAAGACAACAAGAAGAGTTGGCAGATCAACTTGCCATGATCGAAATGAAGCAGAAAATCTTGACCTTGCGCTTGAAAGGCGTCCCAGAATTGGAGAATGAACAGATAGAGGAAAAAATAATCAAAGAATTGGCAAGTTGGCTATCGGTCAAAGAAGATGATCTCTTGTTGGACATAGATAAGATCTACAGAATGAAAACGTCGAGAGCAAGAAATGTTAGGAAACCAGGAGATTGTATGATCTTTCTGAACTCAATGCTACTTAGAGATAAGATTTTACAGAGGAGAAAACAGGCAGATTTGATAATTGAAGGAAGGACAATTGCCATCTTTAAAATAATCCCAAAAAGACTGATACTAAAGAGACAGAACTATAAGACCTTAACTGAGGCCCTGAAGAAGAGAGGAATATGGTTTACATGGGAGTTCCCAGAGGGACTTTCATTTATATTCAAAGAAAAGAAGAAAACAATAAGAACGGCGGAAGAAGCAGAGAAATTCAGCAAGAGATTCAAGAAAGAACTAGGTATAGGAGAGGAAGATCAAAAAGAAGTTGAGAATTAAAACGCCGAATAAAATTACCGAAAATAAGACTATTTTTATTGTAAGATATTGTTTAATCCTGAAAATAAGATCATTTTTCACCTTTTGCAAGAAGTTTCATGTAAATTGTACTGCATAGGTAATAGACCACAGATATCAAGACGTATCTTAATTGAAAGATTTTAAATTCAGTTTATAAAGTGATGAATCTTAATATTGTTTCATGGAATGTGAATGGGCTAAATGACAAAATTAAAAGAAATAAGATTGCACATATATTAAAAAAAGACGCATGGGACATTATATGCCTCCAGGAAACCCATGTTTCGCAGAAACACAATAGAATATTATGTAATAAAAAATTAGGAAATGAGTTTTTTTCAGCAGATAAGAAGAAAAAAAGAGGGGTGGTGATATATGTTAAGCATAATATTAAAGCGGAAAAGATATTCCAAGATAAGGAAGGCAGAGTAATAGGTGTCCGAGTGAATCAGTAAAAGGCAATGTGATTGTGATAAATATTTACGCACCAAACGGTTGTAAAAAAGATTCTTTAAAAAACTAGAGAAACAAATGGAGAATTTGTGAAGGAAGAGGAAATTATCTTAGTAGGAGATTTTAATGGAGTTGCTTTACCAGAATTAGATAGATCAAACAAAAATAAGGGGAAAAAAGGAAGATTGCCAGAATCTTTCTTTAATTTAGTGGAAAATTATGATTTAAAAGATAGCTGGAGGATAAGGAATCCCAAGAAAGAAAATACACACACTATTCAGAGGTTTGGAATTCGGCGTCAAGAATTGATAGTATGTGGATATCATCTAATTTACTCCCAAAAATAATAAAATGTGAGATATTGGAAAAATCATTAACAGATCATAATCCCATTATGGTAAGAATAAAAGAGAAGTACAGGAAATTTAATTTCAATAGATGGCGACTAGATGAGAGTATTCTAAATGATGAAACCTTTATAATAAAACTGAAGGAATTGTTGAAAGAGTTCTTTGAAAGGAATACATCAGAGGAAATAGAGTTGACAACAACGTGGGATGCAAGTAAAGCATTTATCCGAGGTTTGTATATTCAGCAAAAAAGTCTGGTTAAAAAAGAAAGGGAAAAAAATATGGAAAGAATTAAGAAAGAAATAGAAGAGAAAGAAAAGGAATGGAGGGAAAATCCGGAAAATAAAAACCTGGCAACACAGATAAAAATTTTACAAAAGGAACTATCCATACTGGTGGGATTAGAAATAGAGAAAAAAATCAAATGGACAAAACAAAAATATTTTGAATCTGGGGAAAAAATTGGGAAATTATTGGCATGGCAATTAAGAAAAAAACAAAACCAAAAAATAATTTCAAGTATTAAAGAAGGAGATAAAAATTGGACCAGCCCAGAGGATATTCAAAAATGCTTAGTTAATTATTATAAGAAATTGTATAAAGGAGAAGAGATAAGTGATAAGAAATTAGAAAAGTATTTCACAAATCGGAAACCTTTACAAATTAGCGAAGAAGAAAAAGATTTCTTAAGCAGTGTAATATCAAAAAAAGAGATTTATTTGGCTATAGCAAAGCTAAAACCAGGGAAATCACCAGGTATGGATGGTCTCTCAAATCGACACTATAAAGTATTTAAAGAAGAATTGGTAGAGATATATCACAAGTTAGTGAATAAAATTTTAGAAGAAGGAGCTTTCCCAAAATCCTGGCAAGATGCATTTATCACATTAATTCCAAAAGGAGAAGGAGAGAACATACAAGTGGGAAATTTTAGACCAATTTCCCTCCTAAATGTAGATTATAAGATCTTTGCTGAAATATTAGCCAATAGATTAAAAAGAGTATTAAACAGAATAATTGGACAAGATCAACAAGGATTTCTCCCAAAGAGGAAAATGTCTAATAATATGAGAACATTTTTAAATCTGGTTGAATACTTAGATTGGTTTCCAAGCAAAAAAGTGGCATTTATATTCCTCGATGCCGAGAAGGCATTTGATAATTTGACATGGAAGTTCATGAAAAAAACATTAGAAAAAAGTGGTATAGAGGGAAAATTTTTAAATGGAGTAAATGCTATATACAACAAACACACAGCGAACTTAATTAAAAATGGGGAAGTAACAGAAAAATTTGAAATAACAAAAGGCACTCGTCAGGGATGTCCATTGTCACCCCTATTATTCTTGCTATCCATAGAATGTCTACTTAAAGATGTTAAAGAAGATGAAAATATAAAAGGAATAAAAATAGGAAGAAACAATTATAAAATTAAGGCCTTCGCTGATGATATTATAATTATGTTAGAAGACCCAATAGATTCAATAAATTACTTGAAACATAGATTACAGATTTACGGGGAAATAGCGGGATTTAAAATTAATGTGAAAAAAAACCAAAATAATTACAAAAAATATAAGGAAAAAAGAAGTAGAAGAATTACAAGCATTGGCGAATTGGGAGATAGTAAATAAAGTGAAATATCTAGGTATAGAAGTAACGGCTAATAATATAAATTTATTTGAAAATAACTATTCAAAGACTTGGAAGGAAATTAAAAAAGAGCTGGAGAGATGGGAAAATCTAAATTTATCCTTTTCAGGCAAAATAGCAGCAATTAAGATGTCAATATTACCGAAGTTTTTGTTCTTGTTCCAAATGTTGCCAATCGTGGGGAAAAAAGAAGTATTTGCTTTATGGAGAAAAAGTTTAAGTAAATTTATTTGGGGAGGGAAAAAAGAAAGAATCTTATATAAATTTTAACAGATACGAAGAAAGGGGGGGATGGGGAGTCCCGGACCTCAGATTGTACTATGCAGCAGCATGTCTGTGCTGGATAAAGGACTGGTGTTTATTGGAAAACAAAGAACTGTTGGAACTAGAAGGATTCAGGAATATTACAGGGTGGCATTCATATTTGTTACAGGAAAAAAGGGAAGTAATAAAGAATTTACTGATCACATAATTAAAAAATCCCTATACAAAATTTGGATAGAATTTAAAGATTTGATTGAACCAAAAATACCATGGTGGGCATCGCCGTTAGAGATGACAGCGATGAATAATAAAATTAAGGAAGAAAAATGGTTGACCTATCAAGACTTGTTAGTGAAAGAAAATGACCAATGGGTTTTGAAACCGTATCAACAAATTAAACATCAATGTGCAAGTTGGTTACATTACTATCAGATACAGAATATATTTAAAAAACACAAGGAAATAGGATTTGTAGAAAAAAAATCAAAATTACAAGAATTTCTATTAGAAAATTCGAATAAACCACTATCAAAAATATATAAATTTTTACTTGAATGGGAATTAAAGGATGAAGAAGTAAAATGTGTAATGACGAAATGGGCACAAGATCTAGGGAGACCCATATATAGGGATCAATGGGATAAATTATGGAAAAATAATATGAAATTTACAGCATGTTCTGGAATTAAAGAGAACATGATGAAACTGGTATATAGATGGCACTTTACCCCAGAGAAGTTGGCAAAAATATATGGATCAAATTCGGGTAAGTGCTGGAAATGTCAAAATGAAATAGGTACGTATTTCCACTGTTGGTGGAAATGTCCAAAGATTTATGAATTTTGGAATAATATATATGAAAATTTGAAAAAAATGTTGAAAATTACATTTGGGAAAAAACCTGAAATATTTCTATTAAGTATGACCCCCGAGAATATTCCTGAAGACAGAAAAAACATCCTTCTGTACGCATGTGCCGCAGCTAGGATACTTATAGCTAAAACCTGGAAAGGAGAAAAAATACCAACAGTCCAAGAATGGCAAATTAAGCTAATAGAATATATGAATTTAGCACGGATGACAGCGGCAATAAGAGATATACAAAAACAGAAACAAAAGCAGAATGGAATATGTGGAAGAATATTTAAAAAAAGAAGGTTTGAAAACGGAACTAATGATTTGCTTAGATTAAGTTACGCACATGGGAGATTTAAATTATATATATATATGTATATTGTTGCTGTTTTTGTTCATTTGTAAGAATGAGAGTAACTAAATTATCAGTTAGAGTAATGAAATGAGTATTATATTAAGAAAACCATTGTAGAAACAATATGAAGTCATATTTTAAAGTTGATGTATAATTTGAAAGAGATTATTGTAAATTTATGTTTATTATTTGTGTGATGAAAGATTTAATGTTTTGTTTTGTTCTTTTTTTAAAGAAACACAAATTTAATAAAGACTTATTTTAATTTAAAAAAAGAAAAAGAAAACAACAACCCAACAACAACAAACCTGCACGTTCACTGCTATTAGGGATGGGCAAATCTTGTCAATTTTAGTTTCACATTTTACCAGTCTTTGACTCAGTTCTCCACATCAGTTTACAGAAAACTGTTAAGTATGAAAATTCATCAGTATTTTAGTGCAAACTTTTTCAAATATTATTCTTGTGTGTGCAATTCTGCCTTATGCACACATTTTTGTAAAGCACATTTCCCCTAATACTTATGTTTCCCCCGATACAACATGTTTTTATATATAGTTAGTCTCACATAAATAAGCACTTCTCTGACTGCAAGCGTTTCCAAAACTGAGCGCTGGGGGAGGGGGGGGGATTCCAGAGCCTGACATCTCTGATGCATTTGTGATTTCTTTCTTTTTTTCTGAAGAATAGCCCAGGAACTTTTCTTGAATGTTTAATTGGGAGAAACAGCTGGGGGCAAAACAATTTCCCAGATGCAAGAAAGTATTGCTTGGCCACTTTGTGATGTGCTCGGATTTTAAATCTAAGCAAAGCTCTGCTGCATAGCTGAGATTGTCCCTAACCTCAAGGGTTTGGTGGTGCCGCACGAGGTCACAGACATGATTCCAGAAGAACAGGGTACTGTTCACCACAATCTTTGAGATTATTATATTTCGGCTTACACCATGTCTCAGCATAATTTCACCAACGGAACATTTCCTGTTCCCTGCCTCACAGCACAGACTGCTGGCATAGGTGGGGATAATGAGGCCAAGACATGAGATAAATCTAACTACAGCGGTACCTTGGTTTGCAACCATTTTGGATTACAACCATTTTGGATTACAACCACATCAAACCCGGAAGTGCATGTCCCTTTTTTTGGATTACAACCCATTTGGGGGGGGGGGATTACAACCCATATATTTTTTTGGGAGGCTCCATTGGCGAAAGCACGCCTTGGGTTACAACCTGTTTTGGTTTACAACTGGACCTCCGGAACAGATTATGGTTGTAAACCAAGGTATCACTGCACAGTGGAACTTTGGGTTGCGTACTGTCCTCCTTACGACCACTTCAGGTTACGAGCTCCGCTAACCCAGAAGTAGGTGTTCTGGGTACCGAACTTTGCCCCGGGATGTGAGCGGAAGTCGTGCGCCAGTGGTGCAGTGGGAGGCCCCATTAGTGAAAGCCCGCCTCAGGTTAAGAACGGATTCGGGTTAAGAACAGACCTCTGGAACAAATTAAGTTCGTAAATGGAGGTACCACTGTAGTTGTTACAGAGGAAACAATTTAACACGAAGCTGCTGCCATTTGCAACCGTCCTCTGCCTTTTGTGCAGAACAAGGAGTTAGAATCATATAATTATAGAGTTGGAAGGGACGCTGGGGGTCATCTAGTCCAACCCCCTGCAATGCAAGAATCTCCACTAGATCATACATAACAGATGGCCATCCAACCTCCAATGAAAGAGAGCCCACAACCTCCCAAGGGAGTCTGTTCCACTGTCAAACAGCTCTTACCATCAGAAATATATTCCTGATGTTTAGTCAGAATCTCCTTTATTGTAACTTGAATCCATTGGTTTGGATTCTACCCTCTGGAGCAGGAGAAAACAACCTGGCTCCATCTTCCCTGTGACAGCCCTTTAGATATTTGAGGATGGCTATCATATCTCCTCTCAGTCTCTTCTTTTCCAGGCTAAACATACCCATCTTCCTCCACCATTCCTCATAAGGCTTGGTTTCCACACCCTTGATCATCTTGGTTCTAGCCTTAGTAAAACTGTTGTGGGCACCTATTTGTCAGGGCACATAGTGTATAGCACCTCATTTTCTAAAAAGGATGGACCTGAAAGGATGGGTGCTTATTCACAGCTGCAATCCCTGTGCTAACTGCTCCACTGAGCAATGTGCTATCTGTTGTAAAACATTTCACTGCTTGTAAACTCCATTCCCATATGGACAGTACCTGCTCCGGCAACACAGTGAAACATGCTTATTCCTGTTCATTAGAAAGGAGTGAGCAGAGATTTTATCCCTTGCAGCAATATTTCCCCTCACATCAGTCCAATGAAGGAGACAGAGATAGTGACCAGCCTAGACGGCTTTCAAATAGGATTACAGAAATTCAAGGAGGAGAGGGCTATCAAGCCACAATTGCTATGCTCTGCCGCCACAGCTGCAGGCAACAATGCTTCTGAATATCAGTTGCTGGAAACCCACAGAAGGGGAGAGTAGTCCTGTACTTGAATCCTGCTTGTGGGTTTCCTACAGGCATCTGGTTGATCATTGTGAAATCAGGTTGCTGGACTAGACAGGTTATTGGCCTGATCCAGCAGGCTCTTCTTATGATCTTATGTTCCACAGAAATAATCAATCATACAGTCTGAGTGGGAGTTTTGTTTCTAATTGAAAAGTTAAATGTTAATAAAATTTAGCACAATCGTAATTGCTATCATAGGAGTATGAAGCCTTTACGTACAAACAAATTTCCCCAGAAATCAATTTAGGCTTGAAACAGAGCCATCATCTCCTCAGTGGTACGCAGCAAAAAGAAATGTTTTAAGAAAAACAAAATAAACAGTGCTGAGTTCCCAAAAGGTAAAAATCAAAGCACAGTTAAGAGAATTACATGTGTAACCTTGGGGAGACTTTCAAAAATTTCCCAGCAGAGTTAAGTGCAATTTTTAATGTGTTAACAGTAAAATAACAACCCAGCACATACAGTCTAAATTCTTTTCTATTTCAGAATGCATAGATAAACTAAGAAATTTAATCTATTCATTTCAGTTTATTATCTTTTACCCCATATCTACAGCTTATGTAAAAATGTTAAATCTTTCATTCTAATTTATTATTATTTTATTAAATTTTTCAGTTATACATTTTATACAATATCCACCAATAAAATAGTACATTCTTTACTTCCCTTCTCCTTCTTTCATGGTTCTTTTAATTTTCCCATTATTACTGTGTACTCTGTTCCAACCATCCAATTCTTAACAATGTTTAAAGGATGGGCTTCCCCAATGGATTGTTTAGCAACCTCTTTTCTAGCAACAGCTAGTAATAGCATGATTTTAAAAATATATAATATATTTCAGTTGTTATAACATACGCTTTTCATTTATCTAGGTTGTTTTTTTTTAAGGGAAAGAAATGCACTTCAAACCAAAATATCATAACCAAGGAAACGGGATTTCTGACGAATTTCAGTATCTATTCAATGAAATGTAGCTTCTCTATGATGGGGGGGGGGGAGAGACTAATATTCCAAAACTAGGGAGGGGGAAACTGGAGGCAAGTTGGCAACTGATACGCCTGCTCTATGCACTTGATTGACTTTACAAGAAATTACCTGATCTTAATGGGCTAATTACATTGCTTCCCAAGCACCTGCCATGGGAATTAGTCAAGCGCCTTGTAATTCAATACCCAGTACAGAGAGCACGGAAAACACCCTGCAAACATCTTCACTGAGAAAAGGGGAGGTTTGGTGCTTTCTGCACCCATGTGATGGCAAGTGTTGTGGCCATGCAAGTCAGACTCTATTAGGCAGGTCTAGGTTGTTTAGCGATCTTCTCGCCACTTCACCTGATGGCTGATAAAATAAAAACTCGGGTCTGACTCACTGCTGCTGTCTCCACAGAGCTTTTTTCCTACAAAGTAAACAGTTGTCTGCACATCTCTTGGGGGTTCTAAGTACAGATGTTGCATTCTACAGGTAAGGTGCTGCTTTATCAATTTAATGTCACCCCATATGGGAATAGCGTTAATTATAAGACTAGCAAAACCTTCCAGGTGGCCAAAACTGTTTCATCATGTTACATTTATCTCATGTATATAACCTGTTTTCCACACTGTCTCAAGGTTTCGGGAAGGCTTGTAGTCTCCCACGTCCTGTTAACTCTTGCATTTCAGCATTTAAGCCAGACATCTAAAGGCTACAATCTCCACTCCAAAAAGACAGCTGATTGAAACAAATGGGATTACACTGTGCACTAGAATTCGTGTTTCTGGCCAAAGTAACTGCTTCAGTCACTAAATGTTCCCAACACGTTGAAACACTGTTTACAGAATTGTTTGGGAGTGGGGGAGAAGAGTTTATATATCTTAATAGCTACTTCCTGAGGAGTAATAGAAACAAGTTCCTATTATTATTATTTTATCATAAACCAGGATTCAACATGAACAAATAAATTATTACCCAACCCATTCATCATCAGCAACCGTCTCAAATGAAATAAATTACTTTCGGGGGAAAGAATCTGGGAAAATTAACACCACTCTTCTCTTAATAAATTTAAGACTATTGATAAACAGCAACTTAAAAATAAAGGAAAAAATAAGAATGTTCAATATAATCACCCAGGGGTCACACAATATACTGTAGGATACAGCACTGTGGAATTAATACAGGAAACTTTTAACTTACACCCAAATTGCATCTTGGGAATAAGGCCTATTGGGAGAAGCGCTGGCGATTGTACAAAGCATTTCAGCTGTTAATATGAAAATGGAGAACATCCATGGGAGGCCGGCTTTCTACCTCTTTGAAATTATACCCTGCTGTTCACTTTTCCAAGCTATGCAGGGGAGACGATTCTATCTGTCTTTACAGATTCAAACAGCCATCATCCAGAGGCAGAGAAAACTGCCTTAAGATATCACGCAATAGGATGCAAGTTATAATGGAGCAGGTGTCTTTTGAATAAACATATGTACTGAGCACAAATGCTAATAGTGCAAGTGCATGTCAAAAAGGCCTGAAGTATTGGGGGGGGGAGTAGCCTCACAGACCACAGGGGAACAAGTCCACTGGTGCCACAGAGCAGGAGAGCGGGGCACACCCTTAAAAGAAAGTCAACACAATTTGACCTATGCTCTTTGGGGGTATTCTGTGCACATGGATATCTACTATTTTTAACTGAAGATTTCTATCCCAGTTTGCATCTGTATTTGGACCATTTTTAACCGTTTTCAGCTGTAGAAGTGTTTTTGATTGTTTGTAATTGGTATTATATGTGGAATTGTTTTTTTAAATGAAACTATTTTTCATTGTTCTTACAATCATTTTGTGGTTGTAACTGATCTAGCCTAATAATGTCTCCATAGCACTTAATAAACACTTTATTTT
This sequence comes from Lacerta agilis, assembly GCF_009819535.1. Lineage (NCBI taxonomy): Eukaryota > Metazoa > Chordata > Lepidosauria > Squamata > Lacertidae > Lacerta > Lacerta agilis. The sequence continues at coordinate 50,092,882 of NC_046313.1, forward strand.
ACAAAGTATAGACCTGGGCTATAGTATCAGGTCTGCACAAAAGAGGTCTGCTGGATCAGACCAAAGGTCTATATAGTCCAGCACTGTGTATCCTGCACTGGCCAGTCAGATGTCTCTTGTGTGAAGTCCACAAGCAGGGGCAATATCCCTCTACTGCTATTGTTTCCCAGTGAAAGGCATTCAGAGGCATGCTGTCTCTGATCCTGTAGATAGAATGTAGCCTTCATGACTAATACAGTTTATCCATGACCTTTTCAAAATTTGTCAAAATTATTCTCTTTTTTAATTATTAAAAGGTACTTAGGCATCATGACTAGTAGCCATTGATAGCATTGTTTTCCAGCTTCCCCACCCCCTTTTTATCTTGATCCAGGCTGAAGTTCTTGAGAACCTGAAAGCTTACTTGCTTGCTATTTTGTGATACTGTACTTGATTGGTTATATTTAAAACAAAAACAAAAAACCATTATCCTGTTCTTATTTTATGAAAAGTAAAAGCTCAAAGTGTTGCTGAAAGCAGCACACCTGTGTGTCTATAGTATGGAGCATAAATAATAAATAACAAGGGCAGAGATCAACCTTATCTAATATAGGATGAATAGGACTCTATCGCTGCAATTTATGACAAAAAGTTCTTACAAAGAAATCCCACATACATTTGTTGTAATTTAATTCGATGAGCATGCAGCTGTATTTTAGTTCATGAGTTATTTCCTTCCAACCTATACTTTAGTTGTTAAACTGATCTGTTCCTAACTAGCATTTACAGAAATAGGAAAAATGACATACTCCACTGTGCAGCATATTTGCAAATAATCTCCGAGTCTGGGAAAAACATAGGGCTTTGCTCATTGTTAACTTTAAAGTGTTTCTGTATAGAGGTGTCAGGTTATGATTACCATCGATTTGAAGAAATCTAAATTCTGGATACAGGGACAATGCCACAGAAAGACTGGAGCAGAGAAATATGTCAGGTTATTTTTTCATACAGCTGAATCAATGAAGCACATGGTTTATAAAACAGTAATGAAGTTAAATATATATCTCTAGCATCTATTTTAAGTTATCAGCTACCAATAAAAGAAAACTATTATCTCCACAAAACAAAAAATGCCACAAATGTATTGTGTATTTGCATATGTAGAGGATCTTTTCTCAGCTGCCAAGAGGCAATTCACATGCACACATTTATCAAAAACACAAGAGCCCTGCTGGATTAGGCCAATGGCCTGTTCTATTCTTCCCACAGTGGGCAAACAGATGCCTACAGGAAGTCCAAAAGCAACAGCACTCTCCCCAATGTGATTTCCAGCAACTGGCATTCAGAGGCACCTCACCTCTGACAGTGGAGACAGAATATAGCCATTGTGGCTAGTAGCTATTACTGTATCTTCCATGAATTTGTCAACCCTCTTCTAAACTCATTCAAGTTGATGGCCATCACTGCCTCTTGCCAGAGAGAATTCCAAAGTTTAACTATACACTGTGTGAGGAAGTACCTTTTTTGTGAGGAGAAACTGGGGTCTTCAGACAAACTAATTTCAGTCTATTTCAAGCCAAATAACTTTCTACGGGAAGATGGCATAAATAAGAGATAAACCTGAACGGAAACAACCCCATGCCCCAGAACAAGGCCTTCCTCTTCTCTTCCGAGAAACAAATATTCAGCAATAAGGAACTGTAACTTTCCCCCCCTTAACTATTTTCTAAATATGCATGCATCGAGAAGGTAGGAGGTAATTGGAAGGCACTGAAGATCATCAGTTGTGGGTAGTGCAAGTGTTTGCTCTCCCCTTCTCCTTACAGAGTCAACCCTCTGCTCAGTCTGTTCATGTAGATACACACCCTTTGACTACTCCCCTCCTTTCCCTCTCCCCTTCTTTTAGAAGAGAAGGTTTCAGCTGAGTCTTTTGTTGCCGTTATCTCAAGATGATGCCCCAACTGCCTTTGCAAAGGTAATCATGTAAGAGGAGTAACATACTAGCAAAGTAACCAACAGCTTTACATCTCACTCCCAGTAACGTTATCTTGATAGACGTTGGGCTTATGTGGCATTAGTCCTGTGCTCAAATGGTTCGGTAACTCATTATAAAAAGAGGTAGTATACAACTGGCACCAACATATATCTCCTTACTTTTATTATCTGATAAGTTTTTCAACATTTGGTCACCCTAACCACCAACAGCCAACTTATCAAGTGAGGCCTATGTTACATCCATGGTAACTGCCTCCTCAGGATAGTATGCAATTCATCTCTTTAAAAGGTTGAAAATCCAGAATGGTTAGGGATGTGGGGCTCACCCAGAAGCCTTGTTCATCAATGTGTGCTTTAAGACCAGCAAATTATGTTATTAGCAATCCTCCTGCTAAGAAGAGTAATGTAAAAACAAGCTGGATTAGGATCCTTCCTAGCTACATCATCATGGTGCCCATTATTATTAATTGATTTATATAACACCATCCATCCTTGGGTGTTTGCCCAATACAGTTTCCAGGCTTTTTCAAAGCCAGTACAAAACAGCCTTATTCCCTCTGTGTCTCCCAGTGTAATTCATCCTCATTCATTATTTGGTGGCTGTGTGAACAGGTGCAGAGCAGAAAAAGTGAACCTTATACCTTCATTACCACACTGTTTTGTCTTGAAGTCTCCTTTGGTTACGCAAGCATGAAATAGGCATTTGAATTTGTCCAAGTGCAGACGTTTAAACATATTACAAAGGAAGTTGAAGTGTACACTTTTAGAAAGTAAACCATAAATGGCAAATATCCTGAAAAACAAAAGAGCCGTAGGAAGACAACTCCAATCCTGTACAATGGTATGGAAGAAGTCTGATAATGAAGCATGCTAAAAGGAGTACTCTAAGTCAACTCCACTCACAATTTTATAGTTAGAAATTTTGGATAATGACCTTCAACATCATTATTCTTCCCAGTGAAGTATGATGCCCATTTAATAAATATTATTTAGGTTTGAAAGGCAACATCTCAAAGTCTCTTACCAAATGCATATAAGCTTTCAAATTCTCTGCCTACTTGAGAAAGCAAGGCCAAACACTCTGGATCATTCATACAACTCTTTCTATGCCATTCCAAGGAATTGCATCTATCCAGGAAGATAGCCTCATATTGCATTATCATCTACTCTTAAGTACACAGATAACACCTCTGGTTGCATTTTTAAAGATATGTTTGCATCAACTGGGAATTACTCCAATCTAATGCAGCTGAGAGTCATTTGATCTGTGGGCTTTGAAGCTTCTGCTTCAAAGAGAGATGTTAGACGTGTGGGCTTGAACATATTTATATTGAAATTTCAATTTCAATGTAAGTCGGGTTATTTATTAATAAGGAGACACCTAGTATTACTGAATTTAAAAACAACAACAAATAAATATAATCCAATTCACATTTCTAAAATACAATTTATGTATTTAAAATTAAAAATAACATTTTTATGTGTCAAAAGTTTGCAACCCATTTTTCTCATAGCATATGTGATTACAGCATGCATTACATTTGTTTCTAGAGCCTGAAGTTTTGCTTGAGTAATTTCATAGATAGTTAATAATACATATACTTAGTACACCAATATTTCTATTCTTCAAACTTTATCACTTGTATAACTTCTTAAACTGCAAGAAGTGTGCATGCACACAAAAGCTCATACCAAGAACAAACTTAGTTGGTCTCTAAGGTACTAGTGGAAGGAATTTTTTAATTTTTAATTTTGTTTTGACTATGGCAGACCAACACAGCTACCTACCTGTAACTGCAATCTCCCTGCATTTTTTTTTATTTCCCAAGCTCTACAACATTATGGTATACACTCTGCATAAAAACAGATGAAGTGGAAACCAATAACGTTTTGATGGTATGCAATTATCCACTTATGAGCTGAATCCCATAGTATTTACTCAAGACCAGAATTCTCTTACATGCATCCCCCTCTCTGGACTTCAAACCTTTAAAGAGTTTCTATTGAACTTGTCCTTGGGATAACACACTGCAACCTTGTATATATTAATGACTCTCAAAGGAACGCACTATCAATACTGGTCACAAACCAGAGAACCATGCAACTAGCTATGCCCAATCAGCAAAGGTTTTGGATATCATTCTTGAATAGCTAAACTTCTCCCCTCAGTTACATAGTGAAATGATGATAGATGCAGGTCACTGCATGAAAAGGCTGTTTCCTCTTTCAAGGGCAGGGAGGGGGGAGTCAAAGTTCTTTATGAAAGCATGGATTGGATAGTAGATAGTGATGGTTGTCACCAGCTCATAAGAAATGCTCATTCAAAATTCACAACACTCAAAATAAAGTATGTTATCAAAATTAATTTTTTGAAACTATTGTTATGGATTAAAAAGAACTGTGGGCAAATGTCCAATCCCAACTAATCAGGGGATACTCAAGGATATGCAGTACCAGCATCTCTTTTTGGGTTAAAAAGTGTTTATTGCAACAACTTCATGGTGAGTACCAGCACTTATTTTTCTAGGAAAAAGGCACTGACTATAGAATACCTGGCAGGATTAATGGTGTCTCAAGATGGTTTGACTGATAACAGTATCAATCTATGTCTATAGTGTGTAGCTCACCTGTGGATGATGTTCCTGCTCTGGAGATAGTCCAGTGCCAATGCTAGTTCACAGATGAACAGCTTCACAGTGTTCTCATGGAAGCGGACATTTTGCTGCAGGTGGTAACGCAAATCTCCTCCAAGAAGCAGATCAACCACCATAAACATGTCTTCCTCATCCTGGAAGGAATACCTGGAACAAGATGCCAGCACACAAAAGACACATAGCTTGATTAGAGAAGTAGCCGAAGCATGGATGATGAGATCTATGACTCTGCCTGGAGTCAGACTTGCTCTTTGTCAATGCAAAGCAAAACACAGCAAACCCTAAGTCAAGAACTGGGGTTAGTAGTGTCGGACATGTGGCCAAAGTTTCATTTCCATAATTCTTCTAGGTATGGAAACCCCCCTCCCTTTTCGTGTGTGTGTGTGTGTGTGTGTGTGTGTGTGTGTGAAGTCCAACTCTGTAGACATAGCAGAATTGTGTGCACATTCTTCTCACAGAAAAATAATAAGGCTTATTCAAGGACACATGAAATGCAAACAAAAGTATGAAAATGAAAACAGCAACTGTGGTGGACAAGAAGTGGAAAACAAGGAAAGTAGCAGAGAGACGCACAACTGGTAGCAAACAAAAAGAGAAGGCACTCCCAAGCCCTTTATTCAATGCCAGGGGTCAGCCAACTTTTTCAGCCGGGGGCCGGTCCACTGTCCCTCAGACCTTGGGGGGGACTATATTTTGGGGGGAAATTGAATGAATTCCTATGGCCCCACAAATAACCCAGAGATGCATTTTAAATAAAAGGACACATTCTACTCATGTAAAAACATGCTGATTCCTGGACCATCCGCAGGCCGGATTTCGAAGGCGATTGGGCCGGATCCGGCTGCCTTAGTTTCCCTACCCATGTTCAATGCCTTCTAGCTAGAACTCTAATCTCTAGTTACAAGGGCTCAAGGCTATCTAGAAACATCACTCTCTAGTTCTGAATTCCTCCCTCACTTAATCCCTAATGTGTGGAGGCTCCCTGTGGAAATGCACAAAGGAAATGCACTTGACACCTGCTCAAGGGTACCTCCATCTATTCCTAGTTGATGCATTCTAAAGTTATGTCCTAGCACTGCAAATAAATGGCAGGGCTGAGCCCCAACACAAATCAAGCCTCCACCCCAACATTTTCATATTGCCTTCGAAATTTCCCTCACAAGACCTTTCTGCTTGACTTCGTTTAAATAACAGTGAGTTAAATGTGGGCTCAAGAAATCAATACGTTTTAGACTTGGAGCAGTCAATGCTCTTGAATACAGAGAGGAAAATTAGCTGCTTTTGTGCCAAAAGATTCCCTGAGGTGCCAGCATAATTAAATACAAGGTAAAATCACATCATCTCTAAGTCAATGGACAAAGAAAGATGCATGAATATAAGCAAGCAGCACAGAAGACACCACCATGCATGTCTTTGACAGTCTGGAAGATGCAGGAACACTAAAGACAACTCCTTCGCAAAATGCAAGAGTGCCCTGACTCACCTAAAGATCTTGTTCCCATATCTGCTCTTTTGGGGAAGGCCCCTAGCTGAGTGCTAGGAGTTATAGTGTGCATACAGAAGGTCCCATGTTCAATATCCAGATAGGGCTGGGAAAAGACTCCTCTGAAATCCTGGAGGACTGTTGCCAGTCAGTGTACATAAGACTGAACTAGATGAACCAGCAGCCATCTAGTATGCAGCAGCTTCTTTTAGATTGGGCAAGAATAACCCAGAGAAGCTTAGGAAATTGCACTTCTATATTTTGAAAGTGCATTTGCAAATAGCTGTGATGATTTTCTTCATAAATGTTTTGTCATCACCCCTTACCACTGTGATTTGGGAACAGATCCTAAAGAAATTTCCTTACTACCAGGTACTGTATGCCGAGCTGCAATGTGTGGACACAGCTACTGATTAGCTTTCCTTTTAATGTGAAATCTAGGTAAAGGTAAAGGTAAAGGGACCCCTGACCATCAGGTCCAGTCGTGTCCGACTCTGGGGTTGCGGTGCTCATCTCGCTCTATAGGCCAAGGGAGCCAGCGTTTGTCGACAGACAGCTTCCGGGTCATGGCAGGGATTCGAACCGCCGACCTTCTGATCAGCAAGCCCTAGACTCTGTGGTTTAACCCACAGCGCCAATAATTCAAGCAGTTATATTAACACATATCTGTATACAAGGAGTGTTGCTGTTTTACAGCTCTCCAAGCTTCAGTCAAATGAGATTTCCAGAGTGACTTAAAAATCCTACTCAACAGAGAGGGGTGAAAGAAACCAATCTAGTGATCAATTGAGCCGTTACTTGGTTGTAATGTTCTCTACAGGTTTCTCCATCATGCTAGAGGTGCAGGTAGTCTGTGTTTAAAACAGAAAGAAAGAAAGAAAGAAAGAAAGAAAGAAAGAAAGAAAGAAAGAAAGAAAGCAAACAGCTCTAAAACAATTCTTTTTCCTATATGCAGGACTGAAAGGCAGCTGGGGACCAGCAAACTGGCATTAGGAATACAGTCAGTGCATAATCACAGTGAATAGCTTCTCTCCAGGTTGTCCTTTTGATTCCACCAGTATCACACAAAGAAAGAGCCAGCCTTCAGAATTTCTCATGGAATGACAGGTTTATACGGCTTTAATGTTGAAGATTGGGTGGACTGCTTCAGCTGTTCCCATCTCCAGAAGTTGTCCCAGATAGGGGAATTTCAGCCCATGCTGCTGTCATACATATCTGCAGGGCTGACAGAACTGTGCAGCCTACATGTAGAGGACTTTCCATAGTGAGTATGATGGTAAGGGGGAGGGGAATAATTACTCTTCTTTGCATATCTTTGTGTATTCCTGGTGGTTGTCTGTGTAAGACACCTTGGAAGGATTTGCATCCCTAAAGACAGGATATAAAGAACAACGGTAAGGACAGCAACACCAAATATAGTTTCAAGCCAGGAGACCAAGAATCTGCCATATGGGAAGAAGGAGATTGTATCCATTTTATTGTATCATTGCTGTTTGTTGTCATAATCTCGGCATATTAAATAAATAAATAAATAAATAAATAAATAAATAAGATGGAAGCTGCCAGCTGGCATTGCCCTTAGTTCAAGAAGTTCAGTCAATCAGGTGGGTCATACGTTCTCTCATATGTAACATGGAAACTGGTCCAAGACAATGCTGAAAATCAGACTTTGGCTGGAGTTAAAATAGCTAAGAGATTAAATGTAAGAGCTTCTCCAAGTGAAATTACAACAATAATCTTAAAAGCCCACAATCATGGATCTACAAGTACAATTTAGGTTCAAAGACAAAAACTCAATTTTGCCTTTATTTTGCAAGAAGTAGCTGGTTAGAGAACCCCCCTGTGATAAAATATTTGCTGACTGCTGCAGTTAAACATTCAGCCACTAGTTTCAGTAACTCTGTATTTGTTAATACAAAGTTTTCACTTAGGAAACCTATCCTGAGAAAACCTGCAATTATTATTCTGGACACACACTCCTGCAAGGAGTAGAACACACCAGGGAATAATATAACATCCCATAAACGGGGCTCCTGCAGGTTGCAGTGCAAGTGAAGTTATAACAAATCATCAATGCAATCACTTTTGATGGTGCTTGTTAAAGTGGCAGCCACACCCTTGGCAGCTTACATCTCCCAGTTTATGTATTCCTCTTTCAAAAATGATCCAGGATATTATCTTTTTTATTTATTAAAAAAAAAACCAGACTGTATAAGGAGGCTGCTTAAAGGAAATTTAACAATACAGAGGTGACATCAGAGACCTAGGGTAGTATTCAACATAGCACTAAGCACCTCACTTTCTCCTTGCACAACAGAACTATCTCTCCATCTCTTCCCTGCTGGAGTAATTTGGTGCTTGTGGAAAGGCTCTCTGTACATGTGCTGCTGAATCATTATTTTTCAGCCAGTTTGCCAATGCAGGCTACCATGCAGCAGCATGAAATAACATGCTTCAGACGTTGTCTGTGTGTCTGAGTCTGGCAATGCAGGAATCAGTGCCTGAATGGTGTAGCAATACTTTTTCAAGTGTTTACCCTTGTAGCCAGAGGGCATCATTGTCTTGGGGTAGCACTGAACTCAGAGAAAAGGATCCCAGCTAATGAATGATATAGGAAACTGGAGCCTGAACAGAACATTTTTGACAGAGCACAAACTTCTCACATGATTCTAATGCCTCAGAAGTGATGTGGGGTACCTTGCTTGTTTGAAAGCACACCCTCCCCAAAATCACCGTCCTTGTGAAAAGCTTGCTCATTAGCCAATAAATATGTACCAGGACCCTGCACCATTGGACTGAACCATTTTCTGAAAATGTGAAGTGAGATATTCATTCATTCGCATCAATTCTTCCTGTGAAGACAGCACATCTCCCAATCTTTTACCACTGTCTTCCCATTCTTATTCCACAGGAGTACTAGCAACATCTGCTACAAATTGATCCACATTCAGGGCATGTAACATAGACCCAGCTGGAGGATACACAGTTAGACTACGTTCTATGGTCAGAACAACGGAATAATCAACTTGAGCTAAGTTTTAACAATGTACCCTCTGGGCTGAGAGTCTCCCCTGACCCTAAGCTACTGGAAATCCCTATATACACCTAAATAACTCTGCCAACAGACTTAAGACTGCACAGGCTGAAAGCTGGGCTTTTCTCCAAGAACTGTTGTGTTTGAGAAGGAATTAAAAACTTAGGGTGATATATGCATATGCACTCAAAATCACTATTAACCTCCCTGCGTTTGAGGCTATTTGGTAAGGGAAAATTAATCTCCCAGCTTTTTCTTTTTTCCCTTTTTGGTACTGACTGCCAAAGGCATATTATTAATAGTCTAGACCAATGGCTCAGAGAGGCAGAGAAATTATTTATTTCCCTAGCTTAAGGAGCACCATAAGATGCCTTCATTTATCATGCAGTCTGCTTCTCAAGCATCCGTCACTAAACACTCAAGCAACACTTGTAGACAGCAACTCTCCTTTGATAAGTTATTACTTTCACTTTCTCCCTGCCTTGAGGGGTTAAGCTGGTAAAGAAGCTAAGGAAACTAACAAGCAGATAGATAGTTAAGTAAGCAAAGATAAGTAAAACCTTTCATGTGTAGAAAAGACCAATTATTAGTACAAAATTAGATGCAGCACTAAAATAATCTAACATATACCAAATCACTATTTAAGGGGAGTGTGCACATGAGAGTTCATGAAAGAGGGAGGGAAGAAGGGTGAAAATCTGAAGAGCAATGGGGGCAGCCACAATCCTCCCTAGGAGAAAAACTGATGAGGAGAGGCAGAGTTTTTTGTGTGGCAGGAACACAGGCAGCAGAGGGGTTTAAATAGCCCCCATCCCCACCTAATAGGGCGTCTCTTGTTTGATCCAGACTGGGAAACAGTTCTGCTTTGTATTGGTATACATTTATTTGGAATTCCCTGATATTAATTTCCAGTTTTGCTTTGGGTTATTTGTTCCCTGTGGCAAGGAAGGGCCAAATTAGACAAGACACCATTCACATTAGTTGTTGTATGATGGCTTTAAAAAAAAGTGAATAGCATATCCTGGGGGGGGGTGCATACTGCCCACTCCCAACTTTCATTTTTTTTAAATGTTGAGGCACAATTTTTCTTATTTGTTCTGTGAGAAACAAGCTTGCTCCTGCTTTCAGTGTTGTTGATTTTTAGCCAATGAGCAAAGTCATAGACAATGACTGGCATTTAGAAAAGCATATCTAGTCAATCAGATAAAGAGTAGGCTAGAGTGAAAGACCCACTGTCTACAAAAGGAACTTCATGATGGATTTTTAAATATCTTGTGCTGGTCTTCCCCGGTGGAAGTTTTTAAGAATCTGTGAGGGATTATTTAGCTGGGATTTCTGCATTGCAGTGGGTTGGACTAGATTCAACTCTACAATTCTTTAATAATTTTTATTACTGCCTTTTATATGTATTTGGTCAAAACAGAAGAGCAGGGTATAATTAAAAAAAAACTTATTCCTTTGTCAGCTAATACTTTAGTACCTCTGGTGAAAAGTCACAGAGATCTGTTTTATTACCATTACCCTGCAACAGGGTGATTTTGCTGGAGGTTATTTACCAATGCTCTACCAGTAAAACCACCTGAAAACAAAATAAAAAAATCGCAAAATAATCTAATTCCCTGTTACTTGGAATATTACTGTGGCTCTTAACCGAGTTTAGTGTCTATTGGTAGCAGAACTTTATTCCATCCTTCCTGTTTCAGGGCCACTGAAAGGGGGGGAAACACACTACATCAAAGAAAAAAGGAAGGATCAACATGCCTTATGTGTGCTGATTTCATTGCTGATGGCACGCAAGCTACTGGAAATGAACAGTGCCCCCATCAAGTGTCCTCAGAGAGAAAAATGTTACAGACATTTCCCCAAGATATCGATCTGGTTTCATGGTTTGCCCTGCAGCAGGGTGACTTGACCTTATTCATGTGGCACCATGTGGGGACAGGGAGGAAACAGATAACGGAAGGAATTGGTATCTGAAAGGTGCAGCGGTGTCCCCAGTAGTAGGCAGTGTGGCTAGATGCCAAAGAAGGCAGGGTTCCTGAACCTTTACAGAGTTATGCAGAAGACAGAATTTCAGCAATTATTAAAGGCGCAGGAGCCCTGTTCCCTTTTGAAACTGTCTGTGCTAATGGAATGAACAGGTGGAATTTGAGGTCTGCTTCAGGCAACAATATGCCTTGGGCCATGCCAATAAAAGCGGAACACTTCATCCAAGTTGTAGCGTGGTGGGCCAAATCTGCCTGAGTAGAGGAGAGCCTTTGTGCTGCAGTGGTTGGAGTGTTGGACTAGGACCCACAAGACCGGGATTCAACCCACTTCTTTGCCCTGAAGCTCACTGGATGCCCTTGGGCCTGTTACTTTACAAGCCTTTGCAATGAGGAGTCACCAATCTTTTGGTGTCCATGGGCACATCTTTTGGGCCTCATGCACAGTGCAACTTAATTTTGTCGGATTCCTGCTCTCATCAGCTGCATCACATAACACAGAAAGCACAAAGAAATTGGGGAAATGGGCAGCAGAAAGAAAAGCAGGAGGTTTATTAGGAATCTATTGACAACTAGTGCTAGCCTGAATGATAGCTCATTTCATTCTCTAAAATTATCACATGAAAATAATGACAAAGGTTTTGGGCAGCTGAGGAGATCTTAGCCAAAGGGCCACATCAACCCCTTCTCCAGAGTTGTATAAATCACATGGAATTCCTTGAGACTATAATTTCAGGCTGCAGATGGGAGACTATAAACTGGAATATTCTCCAAGAACCCAATGGAAAACCAGCAGTATAGGCAGGGGGCTCTATCTAAGCCTTTTCCCCAAAGGCACAAATTTTCCAGGTACAGGTAGTTTTTGTCAAAAGTGACGTTCCTTTGCACTACCAGAGTATATTTCCTATTCAAAACAGTCACGGACCTAGATCTAACACATCTGCTGTTGGGTCAAAATGCTACATTTATTTCTTTTACTGTGAAAGAAATAAAGGGCAAACAGCATGGCACTTCGATGCCTCAAGCCAGGAAAAACACAGCCGGTTATAAAAGAAGCTGAACAGGGGGCTCTATTATCCAGGCCCTGCCAAAGACATGCGTTTAAACCACAGGCAGTCCAGGGACCTGTTGTTTCTCTCAAAGGCCACTCAAAGAAAACTAGGTTATACGTAGCAAAAAAAACAACCCACAAAAAAACCACAAAACCCCGCCAGCCAGGCAACAAGTATTGTGGAAACCAATAATGGTAAATAAGGTTAAAGTGAAACAAACAGAACCAGGTTTCCAGGAAAGTGAAGGCAACCTCCTTCCAGGAAAATATGGGAGGTATGGTGCTCAGCTTACCACAAATTCACAAGGAAAGGGTGCTCCAATCCCTGCATGATCTGTAGCTCCTTGAAGACATTTCTCACTTCATTCCGTTCCACACACTTTTGCTTGTTCATATATTTCATGGCGTACATTTTCTTGGTGTCATTCTTCTGGACAATGCATACCTAGCAAGGACAAACCAAGGCGGAAGCATGGTGCAAACTGTTGGATATGTAGCATCGCGTTGTGCTGAGGACACTCATGTATCCTACCCAAACTTAGCAATATACCTTATCCAACCTTAACAATGTACATTGCTAAATTGCTGCCTCATTTATCTAGATCCCTTTCTTCCAAACCATATACAAATGCACAGGCACATTGCTGAGAAGAGTCACCAACTAACTGGACACGTCGCCACTGTAAATGAGTAGGACTAAGGTGAAACTGTGTCCAATGTTTGGTTTATTAATTGGTCTGATGAAATATGTTTTCCCAAACTGATTTGCCTCACATTCTCATAGGCCTCACCCACCTCTCACCGTTCTTTAGCCTTCTTCGTCACATTATACCTATTCTTGAAGCAGCAGTTTGTGCCTGGGCAAAGTGGCCCTGATAGCTTCCAGATACAGATCTTGACATAAAAATGAGAACTAATGAGAACACAGCAGACTTAAAATCACATTAAAATCCCACACAAAAGGCATGTTAAGCACACATCCTATTCTCCTTTGGCAAAAATGTAGAGGCTGTACAGGACCAGGCTCAAAGAACTAGGCTCGCACACCTCAAAAAGTGCCGTGACTGTGCAAGAGAAGGGAGAAATGAGGCACAATGCCAGTGTGTCCTGAGTTGCACCGGTGGAAAGTCTCCCTTTACCGGATGTTTACATATAAATTCAGCAGCTCTGGTTTTATCAATAAGAACAGTTTAATATCCTGTAATATATTTTGAAGATTCTGAGCATATGAGGGACAAGGCTCTAATTCTTCCTGACGATTCGAAAGATAAGGCTCAGCTTGTAGACATTGACAATGCAATATTATCTAAAGCCTGCTTACTTGCTGTCCACCTTGTTATTTTAAGAAGAATCTTTGGATAGCTACAGTCCCCACCACATGGAGCGATAGTTTTGTTTGCAAAAAAAACAACAACCATACCTTTCCAAAGCTGCCTTTTCCAATGGCTCTCAAAATTTCAAAATGGTCGAAGGTGACTGTAAAGAAGAAAAAAGGTTTTGAAAATAAAAGCCTCAGCTATTAAATATTTGAAATAACCAATTTCAGAATTATAATACAGCAGGGAGAACCATTTGTTCCTTAGTAGATGGGATTAAACATTATATACTTCACTATTGCTTGAAATAATATTGTTGTTCTACATTTTTCAATACTGATAAGATTCTATCTAATAGAATAAGTGCTCACTTTTTAAATGGAATCCTGTTTTATTACTATTTAAGGTAAGGGTAAACAGAATGTAAAGAGCCATTTCCCCCTCATATTTAGCTCTCTTTTCCCATACCCCTCTTCCCACATGTAGGAACACCAAATAACAGTTATCTTTTTGGATGAAGTTCTGCTGCAGTGGGATACTATAAACTTTCAAGTTACAAATGAATTTTCTTTAGATAAAATGGGAGAGGGAACATTTCCTGCAATATAAATTGCAGGAACAAACCACAGCAGAATCTGTAGATCATTTGGTTAAAAATTAGATTTTATTTTTTTTAAGGCAGAATAAATCTGGCAAGGCAGCCCAAGGTAAAGCATCTGTGCAAGCAAGATAATTCCAGGATTACATTTACATGCAAAATTGTGCTTCACCCTAAAATTTTAGTTTTTAGTTGTTGTTTTAAATCAACATAGAACAAATTAATGTAATAGCTTCAAAATCTGAACTTTTGCACCAGTACTTTTGTCTCCTGCTCTTGTGCTGTGCTCCCACAGTGCCACTGTAACATGGTTTAACCATTATGTCCTTGTGATATTACAAGGCTTTTTCTGCCCTATCCCAACTCATTTTAAGCAGCCATCGGATACCAATCCACCGTTCTTGAAACCTCATAAGTGGTTCTAGCAAGGCAGTACAGCTGCAGTTCCTAAATCACTATCTTTGAATTCTGCTCATACTAGCTCAAGTCCTCAGGTGGAGATCAGGCAGCACTAAAGCCACAGAACTATTAGTCAAGAAATGATAATAATGAGAGCAGTCCAGTTGTCATACCGGGCACAAACGTAATAGCACTTAAACCTCATTAGGGGGCTGATTGGAAGCACCAATTCAAGGCTGTGGATTACTAACAGCAGCAGCTTTAATGATTGTGACCCCAGAACTGTCAGGTACTGCCAAAGTGACAGAGCCTGAAATTACAACATTTGCCTCATTCATCCGTACATTTCCAACCAATTAAGAAGCGGAAGGAAATAAACCATGTGTATGACCTGCTTTTGCCCGAAACTCCCTCCTGCAACAAGGGACAATAGAGTTCAGAAAAGATGTCTGTAAAGAGTGGTGGTGAACAGAGGATACAGTGAACAGGACAGCTTATTCTAGCTAGTCAGCCAGTACAAAATATTCTAAACCATCTATGAACTGAATGGGGGGTGGGGGATATTTGTGAGGGAACCTGACAATGTATGTAGCTTTTGAGAACCAAGTTTGGAGTCATGGGAAAGAGCTAGGCTAAAGACCCAGATGACATGTGATTGCCTCTGTGTCCCTCTGTCTTTCTCTCTGTCTCTCTCTCAGCCACCCTAATTAACAGAACTGAAATGTCAAGCCTCCATTGTGATTCCTTGTGACCTGTAGGGAACCCACTGTCGTGATTTTGAATAGTAACCAGGAATCTTGACATGGAGGAGGAAGAACCAGGTGGATCAGGAATATCAGTGGATGTTCTGTTCAAGTCACAGGTTCTGACACCAATATGCAGCCTGTCAGCCAGAAGCCCCTTGAACAGAGTCTCCAAAAATGAAGTCACCCCTCCCTCCCACAATACAGCACCCTTTGAGCAAGATTCCCTGTGATACTGGCTTTCTTAACACCAAGGACCTCACAGTCACTGGGGGTGGCTCCCTAGTGCAGGTAACACACAAGTTTGGAGCTGACTGAGAGGTGAAGGAGTGCTAGACTCCAACCAGAGGAACACAGCCTTTAAGAATTCATGGCAACAGGCTTTAACGTGTTTATGAACTACCTGAGTATTTCTTATCTAAATGACAGATAGTATATACATTATTTCAATCATAATCATCATCTGGATGACCTCCAGACTTTGTTCTAGCAAGTTGTCTGCTATGAGCTATCCAAGGTCCTGCAATTTCAACATTACTCTGCCTGTCACCTACCTGACAAGCCATTCTCAAGCATAAATTGTACTACCTGGGCTCCAGCTTCATCAGGATAGGACATTCATATAGGAACCTGAGAATATAGCTTCTAGTTTTACTGGGTAAAATGTCTCTCTTATGCTTGGATTAGCCATTGCCTATTGCAGGACACATTTAGTAATGTCAGCCCCTCTGTTCACTAGTGAACATTGGGAGGAAATTGATTTAATTATCTCTGTACGCTTAATTCATCTTATAATGACAAAATCATCATGAACGACAGTTATGGCAAACAGACATTTTCTGAATTGCCCGGGAAGACAAGTGAAGTAACATTCTAGTCAATACAAATCAAAGGCTTGCAGGGTATGTTTTGTGATACTGGCATGCAAGACTTTCTCCTGAGCCTGCAAATGAGCAGCAAAACATTTTACATGTGGAGCAGCACAACCAAAGCTCCTCATTTGCTGATAAAAGAAAATAAGTCTTAGAAATAGCTCCCAACATGCTAATATCCATCAAGAAGTAATTATGTATGTTTAAATTGCCAAAAAATCCACACATATCCCTCAACACAGTATTAAAACATTATAGCTAGCCACTTAAAAAAATACTGCCCCATAATTCCATACATGGCCAATAAGAGGAAATTTGGATGGCTCTGAACAAGCTTTGTTAGAAGATAGAAATAGCCAGAACTAGGGTTCTTACAACTGATACACACAAAATAGTTCTCCTCCCTATTATATGAATCAGGGTTACCCAAATTCCCTAATTTACTATGTTCAGTATATAAATGTACCGGATTATTTGTTATTACCAGGGTGATGGAAAGAGAATTTGGAGACTGCCTCTAAGGGCATCACCTCTCAACTGTTCTTAAATTCCTCTATTCCAAAGCAATAAGGAAAGGAACAGAAGTTCTTTCCTATGCTCTAAATCAGGCATGGCCAAACTTGGCCTGCCAGATGTTTTGGGACTACAATTCCCATCATCCCTGACCACTGGTCCTGTTAGCTAAGGATGATGGGAGTTGTAGTCCCAAAACATCTGGAGGGCCAAGTTTGGCCATGCCTGCTCTAAACTGAAGACAGAAAACTCATACATGGTCCCTCCCTGCTTCAAATATCTTGATGAATCAATACCCTAAAACAGGTGTGGGCTCCAATTGTTGTCAGACCCCAGTTCCCATTATTTTTGGAGTTCAAGAGAGCTGGAGTTCAACTGCATCTGGAGGGCCACCAGTTCTCCATCCTTGTTCTACATCCTCTGAGAATACTTACATTCTCCCTTAATTTCTGTTGCTTGACGGCACAGGTTAGATGGTTAGACAAGAGTGGATGACAGAAAAACCAATAACTTGGGATTTGTTTCCTAGTGAAGTGGTTCAGTTTCACTAAGTGTATCTGATCTCTACAACTGCAGATGGAGGCCCATACAAATAAATGGTTCCTGGACAAAAAAAAAAATCCCTTCCACATATTAAACTATGCATGCAAAGGAGAAGGGTTCTATTTAGATTTCTATGTGGATGAATGCCTTTTTCTCATGGAGGAACTTCCCACCTGAAATCTGAAGTGGTACTGTCCACTGGTGTTCAGCTGGTGGGCTGCAACTCACTACTGAGTCGCAGCCTGATTCAAGTGGGTTGCAACAGCCGCATTAAAGGTAAAGGGTAAAGGGACCCCTGACCGTTAAGTCCAGTCGTGGACGACTCGGGGTTGCGGCGCTCATCTCGCTTTAGTGGCCGAGGTAGCTGCCATTTGTCCGCAGACAGCTTCCCGGTCATGTGGCCAGCATGACTAAGCCGCTTCTGGTGAACCAGAGCAGCGCATGGAAATGCCGTTTACCTTCCCGCCGGAGCGGTACCCATTTATCTACTTGCACTATGACGTGCTTTCAAACTGCTAGGTTGGCAGGAGCAGGGACCAAGCAATGGGAGCTCACCCCGTTGCGGGGATTCGAACCGCCAACCTTCTGATTGGCAAGCCCTAGGTAAGAATTATTTTAAGATACTGGTCCCACAAATGCATGCTTGGGTTCAAGGTGGGTTCCGGGTCAGAAAAGGTTGACGATTACTAGTATAACCTGGTGAGAACTAAGTCTCAGTTTCAAGGGCATGTGAAGGACAAGCAGATTAAATTGTGCAATAGGAGTTGGTGGTAGCATTATCTAAGTTTGTAGTATATGCATTGCTGGACAGAACAAGTGGCATGTAAACTTGCAGTCTAGTTTCACCAGACAAAACTGTTATCAGTTTTGACCTGCTGAAAACCATCAAGACAGGACTTTTTTGATGTTCTGTAGGTGAAGATAGTATTTACACTATATTGTGATTTCAGACTTATAGACTATTATAGACTTATAGACTATATGCCTGGTGCCAACAACTATGGATACTGAGGCCACTTTGCGTGCTAGTATCGTATGACACATCATTTATGTTTTTAACCTTTCTGTAAATCAGCAGCTGTGTCTTCTTTGAGTAAATATCAAGGAAAAATAATGCCATCATTGTTTTTCTACTTGTGGACAAGTAAAGCCCCTTGAGGTATCTGTTTCAAGGAAAGCAATTAAGCAATTAACCCAATAACTGGAACACCTAGAACAGTGTAAAATGTGAAATCTAATTCCTGTGCTGGGCCTAGAGATGTGGGGTAGAGCATTTTCCAAAACAGAAAATCTTCTGAAAACTTTTCGAGTGCTTAATTTTTCTATGGAAAATTCCACATTTCACATGTTCAATAATAGCAATGAATGGATGACTTCCAATTGCAAAGCAAGCTAACAGTTGCAAAGTTTTTACCTTTGTTTAGTAAGTACAGGTAAAATAAATATGCTAAATTACATCACTTTCTAGAGCATCTTGCATAGGATTGCACACGCACACCCATTCTTCCCCAGTTCAAGTAACCTCCTGTAACCTCCAGTACCAACTCAACTAGTTTGTCTACTGTTAGGCAGCGGAGAAGTCTGACACACCAGCAGAATCCTGATTGCCACCTGCAACTTCAGCAGCAAAAGTACAAATGTTCTGTATCACATGAATTTGTCTCTCAGTCATTTTCTTCAGGCTAGAATAACTTGGTGATCACTGCTACTTGTCTATCGGAATCTACACCAGTCCTGTAGCCAGTATACAGGTGGAAACCATCCAGGCAGATTCTAGTCCAGATGTAGCGTCCAAATATTAGTAATACATTTCAGAGCAGTAGGCTCATTGCATGTTCAGAACAAAGGCATTTGTGATGAGATTGAGCATCCAGGACAATTTCAGTTTCACATTTTTGTTTTCAAGCAAACAGAGCAACATGCACAAGCCTCTTGAGTGAAAATGGCCTTAGGTAGTAACCCTATAAACATTTCCTTGTGGAGTAAGTCTCACACTTGCTCTTACTTCCAAGTAAAAATGCATAGGATTGAACTATTAACAATGTAGCTACTACACATTAACTGCTGGGTACTAAGCCTTTATGAATCACTAGCTTAAGATGGAGCCAAGTTATTTTGGAAGTCTGGTCACAGATACACACACCCACACACACACACCAACAAAGCTGCTTCTAAACACTGGAAAATCTCTTCCAGTAGCACCTTAGAGACCAACTAAGTAACACGAAAGCTCATACCAAGAACAAACTTAGTTGGTCTCTAAGGTGCTACTGGAAGGAATTTTTTATTTTATTTTGTTTTGACTATGGCAGACCAACACGGCTACCTACCTGTAACTGGAACTGGAAAATCTAATAGCAAAGAATAATCCCAAATGCTGGCCTAGTCCCAGAGAAAATGAACCCCAATTTTTCCAGGTCTTTATCTTGATCTCACCACTGGAAGTCAAGAATGACCACAAATGGGATCACTGACTCCTTAAACTGCAAACAATAGGTTTCTGTGGCTAGATTGATATTGGGATAAGCAGATTAAAAGGGAAAGACCTCATAGGATCACAGTGTATTTTAAAGTTGCTCAAGGAAGCAGATTGAGAAAAGAAACAAAGGCATATTGATATCCAGCAATGACTATAATCACAAAAGGCAGGGATATAGATGGATAGGTCATAGTGATTAGGAAGTGACTGGCGTAATATAAAGCTGGTCCAATGAAGACACATTCTGGGAACAGTCAGGGAGACAGAGCACACCTCAGCAATTTTCTCTGCTTATTTGCAGAGCTGGCACTGGGAAGTTGCAAAAAGAATGAGCTGGGAAGCCTGCAGTTCAAATTTCAGCACCCCCAAAATTCTCTTGATGACTGTCAGCAAGGCATTAGTCCACATCTGCAATGCAGGGATAATAACCCTGGCCTGCCTTACATGGCTGTTGTAAGGATTACTGATATAGTTATATACATGGAGCCCTTAGTGGGGCCAAAAAATGGGATGAATATGTTTTTATTGTGTCTAAATAACTAATTAAAAACAGCATGTGGCATGCTTGAGTGAACCCTAATGGCCTTTCTCTTGAACCCTGCCGCAATACAGTGGTACCTTTGTTTATGAAATTTATCCGTTCCACAAGTCTGTTCTTAAACCAAAGCGTTCTTAAACCAAGGTGTGCTTAAACCAAGGTGTGCCCCCCCATAGCAGTAAACTCAATTTACAAATGGAACACACTCAACAGGAAGCGAAACATGTTCTGCTTCCAAGGCAAAGTTCACAAACCAAAACACCTACTTCCGGGTTTGCAGCGTTCTTAATCCAAGTCGTTCATAAACTAAGCTGTTCTTAAACCAAGGTACCACTGTATCACCCTTATACCATCTGCATGGTAAAACATAGTGGCACTTGGAGCCAGAGTATCCTTGCTTCAGGACACTCCACAACAACTAATTGCATTAAGACAACTTCTAGACACTCTGAGGCTTGGTGGCACCTCCATCCGTACTACTGCATCAACTGTTAGTTCCATCACCTAGTCCTTTCCTTGCTGCTGCAGTATCTCTGCCTGGACACCCTACGCCACTGTGTACCCACTTACGTATGCACTATGTGCCCACTTACACTCTACAACAGCACTTGCTTGCTCCTAGAGCTGACAACCATGGAATAGACCTTCCAGAGACAAACATAACCTTGGCTTTAGAAGCAAATGTCAGGCAGGTGCCTGACAAGACGGGGAACATACCAGCTTCCTGGAGATGTCCAATATTGCACAAAACTGGCCTTTAATAGCCTCTGGAAATCAGGTAATTGCCTCTGCTATAATTATTGTGAAAATGTATTTGAAGAGTTCAATTAATGGCAAAAAACATATATTGAAGAGCTTAACCTGTCAATAGTGAGATAAATTACTTTTGGCAAGTAATTAGAATCAGATGTTTCCCTATAAATTGCATTTCCTTAATAATGCTAGCCAGAAACCATGTGTGTGTGTATCACAGCTATACTCACAACTATGGGGCAAGTCCCCTTTGCCATTTTCAGCCCTGTATAAATTAGTTCTCTGTACATTTACCACGTAGCATCCTCATTTCCAATGGGACTTGAACATTAATGTACTTTGCAGCGGCTCTTGATCAAGTGATTGTGTCTTTTCTTACAAAATCTAAGAGGGTGTCAGGTTGTTGTTTTTTTCTTGCAATATGACCCCATCCTACAAATATTTTGCCAGTTTTAAGTTGCTTGGATCTGTATGGGAAAATCTACAGATCAGCATTTAGGATGAAAATGGTGGTGGTGGTGGTGATTTTAACAGTTTGGACAGCAGTAGGTCTAGAGCTGAGATGCAATTGTTCATTTTTTCTTCAACTTTCTTTTCTCACTGGACACTTCCAGAAATATGTTTATCATAGGGTGGCTGCTCCTCATGCATGCAGTTTTTTGCAGTGTCCACACAACATTTATAGCATCAAAATGCCAGCCCATATTCCCCCACCCCATTTAATCAGTATTTATCCTTTCCAGGAAAAATGCAGTAAGTTTAAACACACACACACACACACACACACACAAACCTATTGCCAACAACTTGCTTACAATATCTTATTGACACATTATATACCTTTAGATAATGTTGAGCACTCCTCTTGAACACTTTTGAATAACAATCTAGGAAACCTTCATGGAAGTTCACCAAATGTTGGATGAATCAGGACAAGCAAAAGACAGTACTTCTTCACACAACTATGAATTTCACTTCCCCACAGGTTAGTGATAGCCACCAACTTGGATGACCTTAAATGAGGATTAGACAAATTCATGAAGGATAAGGCTATCAGTGGGTACCAGTATCAACGGCTATGTTCTGCCACCACTGTTGAAGGCAGTATGCCTCTGAATGCCAGCTGCTGGGAATCACAAGAGGGGAGAGTGCTCTTTTGCTCAGGTTTTGCTTTTGGGTTTCGCACAGGCATCTGGCTGGCCATTGTAAGAATAGCCACTGGTTAAAACAGCAGGGCTCTGGTTTAAAATATTGAGCAGAGGTCAGATTATTTAAGCACTACAAATCTGTCCTCTTGAGTGGCCTTGGGCCAGTAATTTCCCCCTGTTTTGTGACAATGAAACAGAGCAACCCCGCTTAGCCTGCCCCAAGCAAGTTGAAGGAAATGGTGCTATTCCAATGCACCATTCTTTTGTTTACTTTTTAAAACCAATTGCATACTACCCTTCTTCTACTCTAATAACAATATAAAGGGAGTTAGACTGTAAGATAGAGGCAGGGCCAAGCTTCATGGATGAACAGGGATTTGAGCCCAGATCTTCCCATTCCTAGCCCAACACTCTGCTAAAATACTTAACAAGCTGATTGTGTCACAGATAACTCAGTTCTGCCTCCCCTCTCCCTATAAAGTCTCCCTCCCTTAAATAAATCCTAGCTATGCCCATGACTCAGTGACCATCTCCTAATATAGTGACAGAGTCCGTCTTGAAAAGTCGCTTGCTAAAATTCATTTGATCGTCGTTGTTTTTCTAGAGTTGGGCCAGGAGAGGAAAGGAGAGTTCAGAGGGGAGAAAGTGAGTTAATTAAATTGGAGGCTCTGCCCGAAATGTATTCTTTTGTTAGCTCCCACCCCCTAAAGAGGCATACCTTCAATGCACTGGTCCAAACGACATGAATAATGAATCCCTTGACACTGTAACCTGAACACCAGCAGTGACATAAGTGATAAATGTTTACTGATAATGACTTGCCATGCCAATATGCGGAAAGAAGAAAAGGTGCTGGCGAATTCAACAGAAGCATCTTTTACTAGGACATTGTTATTGTTTTGCTACCCGAACCTGATGTGTTCCTTGTTGCTTTAAGGCTAAGCTAACAGCCAAAGGAAAAACAGGACTTGGAAAATCAGTGTTGCAGCAAAAAATGCTGTCAGCAAATGTGCCAATCAACACGCCACTTCTGTGCTCCTTGTTTTCCTAACTGGAAATGAGTATAAAACAGTTGTTATATTAGATTAAAGGGTGTTTGTCAGTACACCTTTCACCCACAAGCCCAAAGTACACAGAATCACAGAGCACTAGCAACATTACTTACCCTAAGTGAATTAATTCCTAAACTTCACTGCCTAAACGACAGATGGACAGCTACTGCAAGGACAAGTGGCAGAATCACCTTGGGACAGAAGCAAGAGGGCTTGTGCCGTATACCAAGCCCTGATGGCTGCATTTTACTGTAATGCATCCAAGGGTGGCATTCTCTAATACTTTGGGATTATGACCAAAAGGGTGGCTATGAGTCAGTATCTCTTGGTTGAAATTATTATTGTTGTTGTTGTTACTACTCTGCCTTTTTCCTTTTGAGTCTGATGAGACTCAAGGCAGCTTACAGATAAGAACAAGAACCGCAAAAAACATATAAAAAGCAATTATTTAAATATAATTAAGCATTAATAGAATCAAAACTATATACATATATAAAATCTGTTTAAAAGATATCCGTAATTACAATAAAAACAGCATGGCACCAACCCTTTAATTAAAAGGAATCAATCCCTCAAGTCAATTCATCTGCTAGTAGAGGGACAACCAGGAATGAGCCAGTCTAACTTTTCTAGGGAGTTCCAAAGTCTGGGAGCAGCCACTGAGAAGTCCCTTTCCTGCATCTCCAGCAATCATGCTTGTGAGGGTAGGGGGACCTGGAGAAGCAGCTCCCCTGAAGATCTCAAAACCCAAGCAGGTTCGCATATAGTCAAAACACATTGGGTTCAATGGCACGTAGGATTGCCAAAGTCTTTTTTCCTGGATGCCCACCCCTATTATTATTATTATTATTATTATTATTATTATTATTAATATGCCAAGTGCATAAATCTGAATGAGCACAAGTTAAATATGCATAAGTTGTGAGCTATCTGTACTTCAGAATGAAATGAGAACAAAGAGAAGGCTCATGCTCTGATGAAAGCTGCAAGCTGCAGGTAGAGGAGACACAAGGTTTTGGTCCAAACCAGAACTAAATGCAGGCTGAAAAGGAGGAAGCTTGAAGGGGAAAAGATGGGAATAAACAGGGAAGGGTAAATAGGATACGGTGAAGCTTGTTGCAGAATGATCCAAACACAAGTTTTGGGATGGTGATGAGTCAGGGGAAGAGGGGAGGCTCAATTAATCCATTTTCAGACTGGAGTTTGTGGCTCTATTCAGTATTTACGGTAGTTTCTGCACACATTTCCGGGAATAAACACCCATGATGAAGCAGCCCCTTTTATTGATCAGGAAGCAACCGCTTTCAGGCATCATAAAGATGCTGTTTATCAGTAGAAGTGCTAACTGGGGTCTGTTTTATGATTCCTTGAAGAACCGTAAAGACAGCCGTGAGGCTTCAAAAGCTGGCCCCTTTAATGGGAAAAGACCTCTCCTGTAAGATTGATTGTGTCCAGGCAGCAGATTAATCTTTAATACTGTTGCTGCATGGGTCACAGATCACAAAAGGCATAATGTGGTTGCTTAAATGTGAAATATTTTAAAGGAAGATCATCTTACCCTCACAAGATTGCTGCCTCGCCTAACATTATGGATTTCCCTCATTGTTTCACACTTCCCTACAATGTAATGGATGGGAGCACTACCCAGTATTGCTGAGAAGTTTCCAGCTTCTTAAGGCTTTTGTTTTAAGCAGAAGAAGATAGTCTGTATCCAAGTTACATGCTTGAAGAAAAGACTTGAGAAGCCCTGCAGCTGGCAGATTTATCAACAAAAGTTTCTCACCATCAAAGGACTAGCATACTGTGCAAGGACCCTTAACTGGGGGCTGCAGAAGCCAAGCCCAAACACCTTAACACTGCACCACAGTGGCAATTTGGAGGTGGAAGGAACTCCTGGTCTGGTCTCTGCATTGCAGCACCATCACACACAGGCATTTGGAGAGCATTGATGGCTGGCCTTTGGGTGTCTACTAGGGTTCATATTGTCTAGACAGGGTGTGCTGTATGATACAACTTTTTCTTTGGATGAACATGCAGTTGTTTAGAGTGAGGTGCTGGTAACACCAAGGTCATGGGTTTGATCCCCTTATGGGTCCATATTCCTGCTTTGCTGGGGGTTGGACTAGATCAGGGGTCAGCAAACGTTTTCAGCAGGGGGCCGGTCCACTGTCCCTCAGACCTTGTGGGGGGCCAGACTATATTTTTTTTTGGGGGGGGGGAATGAACAAATTCCTATGCCCCACAAATAACCCAGAGATGCATTTTAAATAAAAGCACACATTCTACTCATGTAAAAACACCAGGCAGGACCCACAAATAACCCAGAGATGCATTTGAAATAAAAGGACACATTCTATTCATGTAAAAACACGCTGATTCCAGGACCATCCGCGGGCCGGATTTAGAAGGTGATTGGGCCGCATCCGGCCCCCGGGCCTTAGTTTGGGGACCCCTGGACTAGATGATCCTCAGGGTCGATTCCAACTCTATGATTCTATGATATTTTATATTTGTATTGTTTCACTCATTTTTAAAAAATGTATTTTGCATTTTACTATTTCTGAGTGCCAACTCTGGGTATATGAAGTGGTATATAAATACTACAAACAAAACTAAGCTAATCTATAGGGTGGTACAGCAGCTTTCAACCCAGTGGGATTCAAGTGAAACAAAGATCTACAGTGTCCCAATAAGGCTCTGTAATGCTATCTACTCTGGCCTGGTTTCCTGAGTCTGAGTGACACTGAAGACTGCCTATCCTTGCCTGACTGCTTGTTGAAGCATTTGCTTGCCTCCAGTCCACCAATCCTAACACTCTGGAGTCTATTTTTCGCAGAGCTTAAAGCAGTGTGAATGGGGGAATACCTGCTCATGGTGTGCCTGCTCATCCCACTTCTGCCTCTTTTAAAAAGGCTGTGCAGGGTTTTTCTTGAATCTTTGCTTTGCCAGAACATAGGTAGCTCCCTTATAAGGAGTCAAGACTATTGGTCCATCTAACTCAATATTGTCTACTCTGGGTGACAGTGGCTCTCTAGGGTTTCAGGCAGGGGGACATCTTCCTATGTGAGATGCTGGGAATTGAAAATGGGACCTGCTGCATGCAAGGCAGACGCGCTACCAATCAGCTAAGATCCCCTAAATTCCTGCACAACATATTGACCAGTATAAAATAAATATTTGTATGCCATGAGAAGTGGTGCCGACACCCACATCAAACCACTTTCAACTGTTTTTAATGTGGATTCTTCCCATACTTTTTCAGCATGCCTCATCAGTTACTAGTGTTTATGCACACAGACACCCTATAAGTCTATGGGTACCATGTCTGACTTAAGACAGAGAGGGTGTACTGTAAGACTACAAAATTTCCTCCTCAGGTTTCCCACTCTCAGAAAAGTGCAAAACAAAAACAAAAACATCTATCAATACTGCTGAGACTGCACCAGAGACTGCTTTACAACAGATGCCAATACAAAATGCTTGCATGCACAAGAATATAATTTGCAGTTCCCAGGATAATTTCAGGGTGGCATTGCTCCATCATAGTTTTCAATTACTTTAATGCATGCATACACAAAACCAAAAAACCCAAACAATAGCACTATTAATTTTGAAACAAAGCCCACAGTCACTCTAGCCAAATATGGAGGGTTTTGTTGTCCACGCACTTACTCAGCATTTAACACAGGGTCCAGCAGTACGGCATGCAGTAATGGAAATTATGACATTCAGAGGGCATCACCATAAATTTCCTAAGTACACAATCAACCTAATCATCAAATAATTTGTGCCAGCAGCTGGATGCTTGAAACATCCATGCTTGCGGGTGCACCGAGGATCAGAATTATTTTTTTAAAAAAATGAATGAAATTTGGTCTTAGGTTCATGGAGAGGAAATTGGCTGCAATGATTATTACAGAATCAGAACAAAATGATTTGGGAGATTAGAGAAGAATACACTACTGGGACAAATTGCTGTACTTTCAGAAGGAACAGCATTTAAGTGCACTGCGGGCACCATAAGAAGGACTTTGGTTTCTTTTTTTCCTGGCTAGAGAAGATGGGTCCTTTGATCTACACTTTCCTTGCTCTTCTGCTTCACTCCATACATTATACGTATATACACAGTACACACACTCTTGAGCCAGGCAAGACACCATAAAATTAGTATCTTTACCTGTGACAAATTTCAAACACAGATATTACTTCCAAATTAGCATGTGCCTTCATAAATGTTGATGTGTGTATTTTGCCCTATGCACACAGTGTAGGTGCTGATCACCAACCAGGGCTTTCTGGCATGAAGGTGTCCAGCAAAACACATGTTTGGCATTAATCACATATGACAATGCACACACAGAAGCACACAGTTTCCTATGCCAAAGTTATACCAATACCATTTCCCATATTGTGAAGCAGCCCCCGGTTCCCTGCTTGTGTGTGTGTGTGTGTGTGTGTGTGTGTGTGTGTGTTTCATCCTCAAATGCCTTGGCCATCACAGGCAACTCCAACCTTGCATCTGGTG
The DNA here is from genome assembly GCF_009819535.1 of Lacerta agilis. Classification (NCBI taxonomy): domain Eukaryota; kingdom Metazoa; phylum Chordata; class Lepidosauria; order Squamata; family Lacertidae; genus Lacerta; species Lacerta agilis. Next base: position 50,120,542 of record NC_046313.1, read on the forward strand.
ATCACAAAATGACATTATGAAACAATTCCATCTGTGGTTAATTTCTCAGGCCAAAGATGCCAGGGCTTCCTTAGAATAACTTTTCCTCAATACCAGAAGTATGCGTGTTGGCCATGTAGCAAAACCAATCTGAGCATGGTTAAAGGCACTCAGTTATTACCTCACATGTTCCAGGGCTAAACCCTCAAGATAAGAACTGGCTCTAATCTGTGGTGAACTTCAACTCAGATTAAGTCCTGGGATTCCATGAGGACATGGACTGACCAGAGGCACAAAGGAGTCTTTGGCCTAAAGGCAGCCCAATTATCCAGTAAAGTGAGGGAGCAAGTTTTGGAACAGAGCCTCAGCTACTTGGGGGCCCTGCAGGATGCAAAACCCCAAACTGAAGTATAGGACAGCATGATAAGTGCTACTTTGCAGAACACTGTGCCAAAGTGGATCCAGTTCATTGCCCTGACCTTTCAGTCGCATCTCATTTCATGAGTTGCTACAAATGTGCCTGTGCGAGCTGCACTCGGGCATCTTAGGTGAGCACAGCTTGCCTGGGTTGTGCAAGCTCTCCCCTAAGCATCGCTACCCTTTAAATCAGGCAGAGGGAAAACCTGCTGTGTCAGCTGTGACTTTGTTGTGAAGAGTGACCAGCTCCAAAGCTGTTGGCAGAAGGAGGGGTCTTGTAGCGCCAGAACTTGTACTGAAAAAAAGCATTGCTCAACAAAGACAGTTTAAAGGCCTCTTTTTTCCAAGGGGCAGGTCCCAGACATTTGGCACAAGAAAAACAACAACGTTCTGCAACCCCACTGTATAACTTATGATTATAAATATATATTTATAATTCCAAAATATATAGGAGCCATGCAAAAGTAAAAAAGCCCTGGAATAAGAAACTACTACTTGTTTTTTGTACCCCGCCCATCTGTCTGGGTTGTCCCAGCTACTCTGGGTGGCTTCCAACAGAATATACAAAAACACAACAGAACATCACACATTAAAAGCTTCTCAATACATGGCTGCCTTCAAATGTCTGTATAATGTTTATCCCTTTGACATCTGACAGGAGGGCATTCTACAGGATGGGCACCACTACTGAGAAGGCCCTTGCTCTGGATGGCTTTTCATCAGACTTACCAGCTTCTGATTAATCTACCTGTGGCACCTGCTGCACAAATCACACTCTCCATTGTCTCTTCACTCTACTCCTGCATTGCACCGGGTTGGACTAGATAATCCTCGGGGTTCCTTCCAACTCTACAAATCTATGATTTGACAATTCTATACTCTAAAAGGAAATCTGTATGCATCATTTAGAAGGAACACCCAGAAATGAAAACCAAGGAGCTCTCCCGTTTTTCCAAAATAAGCAGCAATTCATAATCTGTGCCCAACATTGATAGGGATGCTGGCGAAGTTTGCCTGAGCCAGTCTCGAGAACAAGATCCAGGAGTTCATTAAATCTGACTTCAAAACAGAGGCAAGCCTTAACAAGCCCACAAAACTCTCCTCCAGCTTAGGCTTTGATCTGAGCTGGAGGAAAATGCTAAAGGGAGAGGGCAGAACAGTGATTAGACCAAAAGCCCCTATTTCAACCCTGCGACATATTTTTCCACCTCCCAAAGTACTAATGGAGCCATTCGTGGTGGAGGTGGAGGTGGTGAGGAGAAAGCACCTGAAAGCAGGCATAATGTGTGTGTGTGTGTGTGTGTGTGTGTGTGTGTGTGTCTGTTTGGTTGTTTTTTTTTTTAAAAAAAAAGAAAATAGGCATAATGTTTTGAGTCCTTGGAATGACTCTGAAATACTGCCCTAGTTCTTTTGAATTTTTCAGACAGAAGCATTGGGAAGTTTGCTCATCTTTAATAATGATATTTTACAATTTTAAGGTGCTAAAGAAAGCTGTTGTGCTAGGCAGGAAAAATTAAGGTTCAGTTTTCCACTCAGAGAGCTCACAGCAGATAATTTAAAACAGTCACAATACACAAAACACCAGGCTGATAAACAAGCAACAATAAGGTGCAGAACTAACGTCACAGAACCTTCAGTTGGTACCTATGCAATAACACTGATCGATATCCCTGAGCAGTGTGTTCCATAATCTGGACCACTGGTTCCACCGAGCTCATGTCTGAAAGAGGGAATGCCCAGAGTAGGGCCTCAGAAGAAGATTTTAACAAATTGACAATGCCATATCGGACCAAGTGGTCCTTAAGGGCAGGGATTAAGGGCAAGAGTAGGGAACCGGGAACCTCCAAGTGAGGTTGGGCTACAATTCCCACCAGCCCCCAGCCAACGTGGCGAATGATGAGAATCACATATATAGGGCCACAGTTCACCATTCCTAGTTTAGGTTTTCCAGAGTCTACAAACAGCACTTTGAATTTGGGCCTGGAAACTGTAAAATGCACAATCATTAGTAGTGCTGTCTACTTGCTTGCTTTTGACAGACTCTTTCCCAATCCCAAAGCTTCAAAGGTAGGCGTCCTAAAGAGCATCAGGCTGCAAACTAAATTACCACCCAAACCAGATATTCATTTAGTTCCCCAAAGGGGGATTTACAACAATGACACAAATTGAAGAGATATCTGTGCTGCCTGGCCCATGACGGAGAGGCAGCGCTTTAAAAGGAGCTGCAATGTAGGATTTCTCAGGCACCTCTCTCTCCCAGTGTCTAATTGAACAAAGCTATTTCAAACACCACACAGTGTTCTTACCGTCTTCGTTCTCGTCAAACGGTGGTGACTTGCTGGAGGTGTTTGCGCCCATGTTGGATTTGGCTGGAAACTCCTCACTTACATCATCCTTTAAATTCGAAGCGCTAAAGGCGAGTTATTAACTCACTCAGGGTTGGCAGATCTGTAGATCTTCCTGCCGGTGGACCCTGGTGGGGAGGGGAAAATAGAAAGGGGGGGACCACAGCTGACATCAAAATTGAAAAACTGTATGAACCACACAAATTTGTCACATTTTGACAGGAGTGTTAATAAAAAATAAATGGAGAGGGGAGAGGCCCTTAAAAAGGACACACAAGGGCACTGATGCTGGCAGATTCTTCTCTCTCCTAGAAGTAGACCTATTGACTTTTCTCTGACTACCTCAACAAGAGCACCTCTACCTCTTTGCATGATTCTACTAGTGTGGCTGTCATCTTGCTTTCTATGCAGAACAGCCAAACTGGTATAAATCCCACTTGCTTATGAAAATCTTAATTCTGCTTCGGACTAAACATGAGAAACAGAGGGTGTGCCACTTCACCTTTGCTGCTCTCATTTTAAAGGAAACATATTAAACTTTCCTATTGTATGCCCTGAAACTCCCCAAGGAGGAACACAGAACCATGTATATATTTGATTTCTTATTCTTCCAGCGTGTAAGCACAAACCTCTCTATCTGTGGAATAGTGAGAAATTTGGCTCTCATGATTACTTACTCAGTTTATAATCATGATCCCTGCACTGCTCCCATGAAACCATTTTTATCTTGGTTTTATAGTCCTCATTCTATTTCAATAAAACTTCAACAACAAAAAACCAGAAAGCCTCCACCATGTATATAAAGCCAGTTACCAGAAAGAGTCTGTATTCACATCTCTCCTCTCTTCTTTTTTTAAACACCTGGAAGCTACTTTATGAGGTGGTTAAGTACAATGAACGCATAAATCAGGCTAGATATTTTTCATTATGGTGCCTTGATTCATTGTCTCTTCTGCAGTCTGCAGGCTGCAGGACTGTCTGATACGCAACCCGGAAGCAGGGACCGAACTTCAAGCATTTATGTGTAAACATAATTAATAAGGTCTCAACCTCGCACACGTAAATGCAAGCAATGCAGAAAATGTTACTCCGGCCCCATCGAGTTTAGCAGGCTGAAAAGAAGTGCTTACCCACCTTGGAGGCAAGAAAAGGTCCAGCAAAGGGCAATCAAAACCATCAAAGGGCTGGAGCAGCTCTCCTATGAGGAATTCTTACAGCATTTGAGGTTTTTTAGTTTAGAGAAAAGGTGAGGAAGAGTTAAGGAGCGGCTTGTTAGAGGTGTTTAAGATACAAATGGTGTGGTCAAAGACATGTTCTACCCCTGTGTCATAATACTAGAACCCAGGGCCAGCCAGTGAAGCTGAATGTTGGATGATGATGCCAACTACTGCTTCTTTAAACTATGGGATTCCTTTCCACAAGAAGAAGTGATGCTCACCAACCTTGGACAGCTCTAGGAGGACTAGACAAATTCATGGAGGACAAAGCTTTCAATGGTTAGTAGCCAAGATGGCTATGCTCTGAGTCCACTGAGCACAGTGTGCCTCTGTGTACCACATCACAAGCGGGGAGAATGCTAATGTGCTCATGTCGTGATCTCAGGTTTCCCATGGACATCTGATTGGTCACTGTAAGAACAGGATCCTGCACTAGATTGCTCTTTTGTCTGTTTGATCTGGCAGCACTCTTCTTATATCCAGTGAGTTGCCTTATTGAGGTCCAGATGTGGCAGTTCTCTGCTACAGCCAACATTTTTAAGTCTTGACGTACCATTCAGATTCAGATTCCTACCTTTATCTATCCCCCACAACCCACGGTGCCTCAGAGAACAGGTTATTTCACCCAGCAGCGTAACAGAGCTGTAGCGTAGCCACTCACAAATCCCCCCAAATCAGGAAACACACCACCGGGTGTATGTTTCCATTTGTTAATTTATATGCGGAGATACATAAATAATTACTATCATTTAACTAGAAAAACAGTACATCTCACCATTGTGGGGGAGACAGTGACCAGGGGCCCAGGGGCCTGCAGGCCTCTTAAGTTTGCTCTCCAGGTACTAACTATCTATGGGCTACTTTGAGGTTCCCACTTTCCTTTCTTAGGATTATCTGGCTTCGAACTGGACTTGGACCAGACGGCCCTTCAAATACAGGGCTGACCTCGGTAAAGCAGGACATATCACCAGCCTCCTAGCCTGGCTCTCACAGGACTGGAGGTTAGGTGGCAAGGAAGGACGAGGGCACAGGAAGGTGCCACATACAGAACGCTGGTCCCTCTAGCTCAGTTTTTCTACACTGACAGTGGCTCTTCAAGATTTCAGACAGGTGTCTCTTCCAGCCCTGCTTGGAGATGCTGGAGATTGAACCTGGGTTTTCTGCTTGCAAGGCAAATGTTCTTCAACTGAGCCATGGCTCTTCCGCAAAGGACATTATCACAAAGGCCTGCATCAAAAGTGCACTGGTTATTTAATCATACCTTAGTTCTGTACCAGACTTATTTCGTGACAACGGACAGACTCAACTTTTTGCTCAGGGGCCCCCAAATCCTCTCAACCTCTTTCAAATGGTGGGACTGATTCAGAAAATAATTGATGCACATGTTAGCAAAGCTGTTTCTGTTGGTGTAAGAGCTTGGCAAAGTTCCAATCATTTCAAAATAAATCAGAGGGGTAATTAAATACCCAGGAAGTTGAAGCAAGCAAAAATGTCCCAGGTGAAATTCTTAAGGATTTGGGCTTGGATGAAACTTGCTTAGTCACTCCATTAAGTGGTTCAGCCTTTGGTTGGCTGAAAACCATTACAGAGGTAGAGAGTGGGTAATGAAAGAGTTTTAAGTATATCAGAAGGAAATGGAAAAGAAAACAGAAGGACAGTCAAGCAGATTGGCTGAAAATACTGCTTAAGAAATTATTTCCCCTGTTATAGTAGCATATGAAATCAAATGCAATATGAAACCTAATCAGGTAATGTAGCTTGAGCAGACTTTTCAGAATTCTGGAAATATTAAGGTTTAAGAATTGGCATGAAATGTGGAGGGTTGCCCAGGACCAAATACTTGCTTCAACTCAACTTTCTTCTGTTTGCTATACAACAGCTTTAGAATATTCTTCAGATATTCTGCCTTTTATGTTTTTTTAAATGCTACATGTGTTTGTCACGTGGCCACTTGTTTAGCCCTTAGTGGATGACAAATTGGTACCACTCTGCTGAACAGTTGTGTGCAACAAAAAAGGGAAACAAAATTTGTGTTTCTTCCGTACAAAAAACACCTGTGTTTTTTTAAATAATTCAATAAAACCAGGCCTACATTGTTTTATTGCTGCTGGCTGTACTATTTTAAGGATTCTACTTTTAAGTTGGTTTTTCTTTCGTTGTTGTTGTTGTTTTTTGCATGCTCCACTATTTATTTTTGTCCTTTGGCCCCTTATTTGGTATTGTTGTGATGTTTTTATGCTTTTATCCACTCTGTACATAATTTCACATACTATTAAAAGGTAAAGGGACCCCTGACCATCAGGTCCAGTCATGTCCGACTTTGGGGTTGCGGCGCTCATCTCGCTTTACTAGCCGAGGGAGCCGGCGTACAGCTTCCAGGTCATGTGGCCAGCATGACAAAGCCGCTTCTGGCGAACCAGAGCAGTGCACGGAAACGCCGTTTACCTTCCCGCCGGAGCGGTACCTATTTATCTACTTGCACTTTGACGTAAATACTAAAATTTCAACTTCTGACACTGGCTCCCAACCACCAGCAGCAGCCTGGTCTTTTGATCAAGCTGTGGTCACCCTCCTGTCTTCTGGTCTTGCATATGCATTTCTGTTTCAGGCTCTCACATGCAAGAGGGACCAAGCTTGTATTCAGCTGCTACACAGGGCTAATGGATCCAAATTACAAGAAAGGAGATTCTGACTAAACATTAGGAAGATCTTCCTGATGGTAAGAGCTGTTCAACAGTGGAGTAGACTCCTTTCGAGAGGTGGTGAACTCTCCTTCCTTGGAAGTTTTTGTTGGGTGGCCATCTCTCATGGATGCTTTAGTTGAGATTCCCGCATTGCAGGGGATAGACTCGATGACCCTTGGGGGGATCCCTTCCAGCTCTACAGTTCTATGATTCTATCATGCTCTCCTACTACCTAAACCAGCTTTAATCCAAACAAGTTTAAAGGAAACTCGCTGCCAGGTGGCTTAATTCAAGAACACCAGAGAAACCATTAATTATACACCTAGACTTAAACTCAGATATACAGACCACAATCCTGCACAGAATTACACTCAGCACCACTGATGTCTGGGTTTGTTGCCATAATTTTTTATAAGCCCACAAAAAGGTACCAACCAGTCAGTCTTATGTATCCTTAAGAAATCCCATTTAAGAAGCTGAAGCTGCTACTCTCCTTAGTCCCTGTGTGAGTGAAACTCTGAAGCGATGTTGCATCAAGAAGCATCTTTGGACTTATGGGGGTACAAAGAGCTTGGGAAGGAAGAAGCTTCTGAAGAGGGGCATCAAAAAGGTAAAATTTGCTGAATGACATTTTTCCCAGAGGGAAAAGCCTCAAGATCACACATATTTTTATAAGGTCCACATTTTGTCTTGGGAGTCAAACAATGTTATGTCCTTTTGATGCATTAAGTAGTGCTGACAATGGCCTGGTTTGCACGGCACCATAAGCCGAACTATGGCTTACTGGAGGTGCACAAAGGTGTCGGATCCTGAAGGGGCTTGCAACCACTTTGCTCCTAACCAGTTTTGCTTCTGCACAGCCCTTAGGCTTGGGGTTCAGCTCTCATTGCTAACCACAAGCTATAGCCAAAACAAACCTTGGCTACAGCTCACGGTTAGTGTAGAGAGAGCTTAATCATGAACCATATTTGGGAAGAAGCTCTTAGCCAAACCCTGTCTTAGCACAGCACAGTAGTAAATAAGAGGGAAGTTCAAAGCAGTTGTCCTGGTAAGTCATAGCATGGACATGCAATAAGTGAATCAGGATAGTCATGAAGAAAAGCCACATTTTCACATATATTGCTATTAATAGCCAACTCTTCCTTTAGTAGGCTCAAAGCAACTTTTCTTGGTTTCAGTGACTGTTCACCCAGGTACAGAACAGGCCCATACCTACCTAGCTTTAACAAAGTTAAAGCATTAAGTGTCCCTGGATTATTCATTCGCACCTCAGGCTGACCGACCTCTGGCACATATTAAATGAAGAGTCATAGATGCTGCATCCAGAGACATATGCATGACCACTAACAGCACAATTTTTTCTGTTGCTGCTTGTATCCATCCAGTTCAACACATGCAAAAATGCACTCAACAGCAGCCAGGGTTTCTCATGTGTAGAAGAGAACAGGGTGTGTGAACTGAGAATGAAACGTAGACTGCTCTAATATTTTAAAACCCCACTTTGTTGGGAGTAAAGATTATTTCAGCATAAAGCATGTTCTCACTATTGATCTAGTAGTAAAACAAAAGTGCTGCCATCATCATAACCTTTTCACAACCTTTCAAACGTGCAAAGAGCAGAGCTGAGATTTGGCTGAAGGCGCTCAGGAAAAAAGCAGAACTTCCCTCATTTAGGGGAGGCACCCTAGTTCAGTGCAGAAGTTTCCAGCACCTCCAGTTAAAAAGGTCAGGTGGAAAGTGATGGGAAAGATCTCTCCCAAGACTCTGGATAGCAGCTGCCAGTCAGGGTAGATGGATAAACATTTTGACCTGATTTAAGGCAGCCTCCTCTCAGACCCTAGTAAGTCCTCTCTCCAAAGCATGTTACAAATCTCAGAAAAGTCCTTATGAAGTTCAGATTGCCATAACCTGTACTAGAAATGCACCTGGCCTAGGAAAACAGCAACCTGCTTTATTCCAAAATCAGAACTTTAGTCCACCTAGTCCAGTATTGCCCACACTGACTGGCAGCAGTGCTCCAGGGTTTCGGGCAGTGGGTGGTCCCAGCCCTACCTGGAGATGCCAGGAATTGAACATGGGACCTTGCACATGCAGAGCATGTGCTTCGCCACTGAGATATGGTCCTTCCCAATAAAGCTTGTTTTAGTGAAATGGCTAAAAATGACCTAGCCCACTAATTAGTTAATTGTCTGATTTAAGAACCATATTTCCTTCTACTATTCTTTTCTTCTTCAAGATAGCTAAGAAACAAACACCTTGGACAAAGACCTCCAGGTATAAGGTGGTATATAAATTAAATAAATAGTAAAAATAATACAGTCATCTATTTTGAAACAACAAAAATCTTTCCCACGGAGAAGGAAGAATTGGGAGAATGCTTTCCCCTTGCAGTGAAAAATGCTACAGTAAAGATTAGTGTTTCTCCTGACCTGAAGAGCAAGAGAGGAAAAACACAGCATGCATGACATTATGCGGTGACATCATCCATAAAACAGGATGCTAAAATTATGTCTCATCATAAGTAGCTATAAAAGTCAGTTGCCACATCATTTATGTGCACTTGTTAAATAGAAACATACAAGCCTTATTGATGACCCTACTGGTAGACCACTGGCACACAGACACCTCAGAAGGAATTCAGGCCTCGCCTTTCAAAATTGTGGGTTGTTTGGGGGCTTTTTCGTTTGCCAGGTTTGGATAGTTTCAAGGATACTTAGTGACTCTGATGTGCACGTTGTTATTAAAACCTTCTATTACTTATCACCCAAGTTTAGGTATTTTTTTCTCACCAGGTTCCCGATTTATGTTGTTTAATCCTAAATATGTTTTCTTAGACGCAAGTCCCACTGTATTCAATAGGGTTTGCTTCCTATAAGTATATTTAGAATTGCAGCCTAACAGAGCCTTACTCAGAAGTAAGTCCCACTGAGTTCAAGCTTAAGTGGGTATAGGAGCCTGCCTAAATCTTTTAAATAATTGCTGTCTTCTTAAAGTCCGCCCCCCTTATACAAATTATAATCAAAATAAAGAACCCTCCACATAATCTCCAGAGGAAATAAAAATGACAATGTGTTGAACAAAGTATTTCCACATCTATTCATGCAAGCAATTTTTTTTTAAGGATGGGTAAAAAAATACCAAGATTTCATGGCTAAGTGGCAGGGTTTTGAACATCTCATAAGGTGATCTCCAACTAAATTGTATCCAGAGCAGACCAGGTGAAATTAAAAAGCTTAGGTATCTTAAGAACACTGATTCCAATGGGTCTCCTCTGGGTATGATTAGCTTTGGAGAGCACACATACTAATTTTTTATCCATCACAAATATACATTTTAATTGCTTAGATAATTTAGAGACAGGAATCTATAAGCCCTTGCATACTTTGCTACGGCCTTTCTCAACAATTCAAAACATTGCTGAACTTTATTAATCGGTCACTGCACATCTCCTCAGGGTTCCAGCTTTTTAATGCTCTGATGTTATCCCTTTATTGATCACAATACTCATGGTTCCATTAATGGAACAGTAAACAGACTAATAACTGGAGGAGACAAAGGGGGGACAGAAGGGAACTTAGTATGGGGGTAAATCAAAATCATTAATTTAATTAGCATAGCACTTCCTTGCTGAGACCCCAGGCATGCAAAGATGTCAAAGTAAAACCACACTTGGCTCTTTAAAAAAAAGTTATTCAACTGCTGAGAATGAAAATCATGAAATAAAAATTATGGCTTTATGCTAAAGCTGTTGGATTTGTGAGAATTAAATAGTTATTTCGAAGAAAATGAATTATAGTTCTACAGTTTTTAAATACTTTAAAAGAAGGTTGGGGGATGCAAATATAAAATACTGTGGTTTAGGAAGAAACTTGGTCATTAAAAAAAAAACCTTTCGTCTCTAAAACTCTTATACTGAGGCTGGATCTAGCTAGACACATCAAAGAAGCGTTTCAGTTAAAAGCGTTGTAAATTTAAACAGGGAAAACAGGTAGAGAAAGGGGGGCTTCACAGCGCCATCTGGTGGCACATCGTTATATCGCATATACAACGCATATAAATCGCTTTTTATTTACCAATCTAGCTGAGTCCCTTTTAGGTTTGATCCACTGAAACCCTTGAATTTCAACCCATACTGTTCCACAGTGTTGTGACCCCAACTTGGTTCTGATACCTCTGCAAATGCACACAAGAACAAGGACTTCAGTTAAAAGTATTCAGTTAGTTTGACCCATAATTATTCTTTCAGGGGACACTTAGCACTATTCAAGCTGCAAGCGCTTGTCCTGCTACTGGTAACTGCAACTGGAGTTTTCGCTGGGGATATGTAAACATTCAAAGTTGCTAACCATGAGCGGGGTGGGGAAAGTTAACTTCTCTACAAGCCAGCACCTTTATAAAAGAATGCCCAAAACCATAGGGGCATCGATAAGCGAGAGAGAGCGCTACTTCCTGGTTGGAAACCTTAGAGGGTGAAACGAAAACAAAAGCTACCTTTCTTACCTTGTTTTAGGGAGGGCAGAAAGACCAGAGAACGGAAGCCAGCATCAACAGCAACAACCTGAAGCTGCAGAGCAAGAGAAGCCGGGAGAGGCGAGTGCGCTGGTGCAGATTGACACTTTGTGTGTGTGGCTTTTGCCTGTCAAGGTTCCTTTTTGCAGGATCTCGTCAGGAGGCAAGGACACTTGGGAGCAGAGCTCGAGCCGCTATTGCAGGGAAGTTTCCCCTCTTGCAGATTGCAGGAGGAGCCTGCGGTAGTCACAAGGGGGGGGGGGTGTGTGAAACAAACCAGACAACAGCAACGGTTGCAAAGACGCACATAAACGCGCACAGAGGACAGGAAATAAAAAAAAGTCGGAAGGAGAGGAGAGCGAGCAGGAGGGGATCTTCAGAGAGAGAGAGGGAGAGATACGGTAGAAGCAGCGGCCAGCCACTGCAACTGTAGTTAACGCTATGATCGAATTGGCAGCGTTTCTGCAACTGCAGACGAATCAAAAGCACGCCGGCCGGGTCCGCCTGACACACCGTGTCGCTTAAAGGCTTTATGCAGATCAGCACTTTCCAGAGATCCCATAAGTGGTTGCTTGTCATGCATGGGGGCGAGGACAGTCTCCCTTTCCCCCCTTTTTCTTTCTAGGCAGGAACCCCCAGCATCCCAATGAGAAAGCATGAAAAGAATGCAAATGATGCTGCAAAGACTGTTACTGGCGTTTCATTGGCAAAGAGATTTAGGAACATTGAGCGAGAATCTCCTCCTCTCCGCCCCCCCAGATATCTGCATTAAAACCATGCAGCACTTTTCGCGTCCCATGCACGGTGGCTTCGGTTCCGGACAGGAACCGAGCTAGCTCTTTTGGCCTGAATCCAGCACGGCCTGTAAGCGCACAGGTAAGGGCTAATGGTTCGTGAAATTGCCCCCGGGCTTGAAAATAACTTGTGGACGTGCCTGCCTAGGTACTGCGAGGGGCATCAGGATCAACGACATGAAGCCTGCATAAGCCGTCGGTTGTTCACGTTTCTCTGAGAGGCGAGAGGTGAGCCACTCCCTTAAACCGTGAAATCCCTTCTCCAAATTGGAGGAGGGCGTGTCAGCCTCTGAGCTCCTGAAACGTAGACTCTGAGGACCGCTTAGGACACAGGAACCTTGGATCAAGTGCATGGTGGGGGTGGACGACGTGGTCCTTGGAAGTGCTACTTTTGCGCATCTGCTTTACCTCTAAACTGCGCAGTTAAACATTAATTGGTGTGGTTATTCAGCTGCTAAAGCGCTTGTCCACCGATTTATTGATGGAGCTGGCAACAAGCCAAAGTCTGGGATAAGGGTACTTGGTCCAAACATGTAACAAAAAGACATTCGTTCTCCTCCTGCACCCAATGTCCCGAGTGC